>NW_005054297.1:17726107-17805237 GCF_000277835.1 Geospiza fortis
AAACAGTGTCTTGGAGGGCACCCATGCCACCGGGCATGGCACTCACATAAACTTGAACAGCAAGAACTTGAAATATCCAGTTTCTCTGTCTGTTCTGTAATGAAGGCTGCTGGTGGATAAAGAGGAAACCTTAATGCTGTGAGAGCACTGTTCTGCAGTGGTCAGAACTCCTGTGTTTTATCAGTGCTCTTATTTGCCACAAATGCAAACCACGGCACTGTATAGGCCACTACAGAGGAAGCTAAAAACAGTCCAGCCAGCCCAAGTACAGACTCCCATAACAAGTTTTTCTTATTCCCATACTCCCTTTAAGCTATATCAGAAGCTTTAGCACCCCAAAATATTCTTCTACCTGCATCAGTAGTAAGTTCTATATCCGCTCAGGCAATCACCCCTGATAGCATGGATATCCTGATAAAGAGAGAGATTTTAGCTGACTAATCCTGGTGGGGTTTCCACTGGGGTCAACGGTCTGTGATGGTTTTTGGAAAACCTGGCTCTACGACATCATTTCACTCATTGGGTCATCACTGCCCGTCTGCCTGTGTTTTTCCCACAGTCCTGGCAGGACAGGTCTGTTGCCTGTGATTAGGTTTCATTCACATAACCTAGCACATTTAAAATTAAATATTCTAATAAAATATTCTAAATACAGTTAAAACATATGTTTTCAGTTAATAATCAGAATAATTGCTGTTTTGATTAGTAAAAACTATTTTTTTATTTTTTTAACTATCATTTTTATAAGCTAATCTTAATGATGCATAATATGGTATAATTATTGAAAGTAACGCAATTAAATTATTCAGACTTAAACATTTCAAGACCTCCAAATATTTATATTTTTACCAGAAAATTTGAAAATTTATTTTTATTTTTCAAATTCACGATGTCAGAATGTTTTTTTTTGGCTTTCAGAGGGATTTTCCATTTAAGATTTTCAAAGCCTACAAAACGTATGATCAGTTAAACATTCAGACTCATTGTACACTACGTACTGCTATTTAGAGAACAACAAAAATTGCAACTCCCACATTTCATCTTTTTAGAAAACTTTAAAGGGTAATTTTATTGCAAGTTATGAACATCAGGAGTTTTGCAAAACTGGTTCAGATAAAAAATGAACATGAAATCTGATAAAGAAGTATATTGTATTTTGTGCCATAATTGTAAGGCAATCTTGATTAATTTCTTTGTTAAATCTTTAAAGTCAGAAAATTATAATATTATTTGCATATATTTACTAATATTCCTTTACTTTCATACACAAATCTCCTCAAAATTATAGTTCATGTTTTTCTACATGGCTTGTGTCGTTGTCTTATCCTTCTACACTGCTTACACGAGTTTGTCATACAGAAAATTAATATGGCACAAAGTCAAATTATATTAAAGCTTTGGATCTGGGTCTGCTTCTCTACACCAAAAGTTTTAAAAGCATTTCTGAACTGATGATGCAGCTTTTCAGTTTCTCCTTAGATTTTTCCCATCGTATGTCATGCTATAATGTAGAATGTAAACTGACAATTTTAGCAACTCGCTAAATTCTGTGTTTACTTCCTACTTTCAGATAAATTAGACAAGGTTAATGCTGTAACTGGATTATGTTAACATAAACGCTGTTCCTGCAAGACTATGGACACATTTGGTTGTGAAGACATAGTAGTTCATCACTTAAATTACGTGTTTGGTTTTTCAGTTATCAAACACATCAATGAAACTAAGGTATGCATAGGATCTGATATTGAGCATTTAAATCACAGGACTTCCAATATCTTCCAGTTACCAGTCTTTTCTCTCAGGTAGAAAGTGACAGGATGAGAGGAAATGGCCTCAACTTGCACCACAGGAGGTTTAGATTTCATATTCAGAAAAAATTATTCACTGAGAGAGTTGGGCATTGGAACAGGTTGCCCATGGAAGTGGTGGAATCACCATTCCTGAAAAGGGATGTGGCACTAGGAGATATGGTTTAGCAGTCAACATGGTGGTGCCAGGTTAATCATTGGACTTGAAATCTAAGAGGTTTTTGCCAACCTTAACAATACGATGATCCAAGTTCTATTTTACCACCCTACAATTGCTTTCAAAGCCGTTATCAGGTTTTTTTAATCTTTTCAGAAGTTCTATCTGTATGTGGTAATTCCTCTTGAAGTTGTTTTACTCCCTCTATCTATATTTGGTAGTTTTTCTTTACCAGATTTTTCCAGTCTTTCCCCTCCTGTACTTTGACACTTCAGGCTAAACATAATCACTATTCTGTCTAATTTCTATTGGTCTTATCTAATTTCCACTGTTCAGTCTTTCTTTGTTATGCAAGGGTCCATTCATTGCTCTTTTAGTGTCTTTGTGGATTTGCCTGTTTCACAGGGCATCATCCGCATCTCTTCAATTATATTATTATTTTCCACAGGCATGTACAGACAGACATATAAATCTGTTTAAAGATATTGGATATATCAGTACAGATTAATTAGCTCAGGTATCTTGCATCAAGTAGTGCCTGAAATCTGAATTTCTTTATGTAAAAAAACCCCATGATTTGTGTGTGTTTGTATGACATTGAACAAAATTAAATTTAATTGTGATTGAAATATCACATATTAATTTACTTGACTTTTGCCAGTAGTTATGCCTACAGGTACCTTATTAGTCAAACAGTTGATTTTTAAGTATGGATGGGTTTACAGTGCTTTAGGGAATTAGAAATTTATCTTTGATTAAAGCTTTTATACATGACTGGAACAGAGATAATAGAAACTGGCATACTGCTGACTTAGTAATAACAGAATATTTTCCGGATCACATTTATGCTTAACATGATGGAGATTTGTAAAAATATTATTGAAATAGCTTCTTCTGTTGTTTATTCCCTAGGCCGTCAAACACATTGATGCTGGAAGTACTGCTTCACTGGTGTTACTAGTAACAGGAAAAATTTTAAAAGGTTCTGTGGTACTACATTTTACTTTTTTTCCTGTTTCTTTCAGGTGGAATATGTTGTTCAAGTTTACCAGAAAGTCACAGAAATAATATCTAGTTTGGTACACATTATTGGTGTTTCTTTTCATGCTGAAATCCATATCACTTTTTGAATTTTCTTGGCTTGTTTCAAAATACCAACTTAGTGACATAATGTGGATGAACTCTGTGGTTGTCTGTGGAAAATGCAGTCTGTGATACAGACACAACATATTCTCTCCACCACAGAGATCAATCCACCCCCTGTTGCTGAACTACAGAGATGTATTATTCCTTCCTTTGCTATTTTCATTTATGTATGCTTTCTCACAGATTACGGCAGTCCTGCTTTCAATGAGATCTAGGTTGCACTGTCATGAAATTTAGGTATCCAAATATTCATAGGTCATGTGTTACTAACAGATTTTCAAGGATGTACAGAAGACTATGAGCTATAATTCTCTACATTTCTAACTATATTTTGAGATGACTTATGTTAATGAAAACTTTCACTTTGCTTTAATTTGGAGAAGTGGAAGAGACAGGAGCAAACCTGTGACATTCAAAGCCCAAGAAATGGTAATGGCATTGGGTGGAAGAAGGAGATGTCACTAAGAATGAAGGAGGATCATGAAAGAGGCCAGAGATTACTTCAAAATGGGAATGAAGAATTTTATTACTACAGCAGGGAATGAAGAAATATGATAGTGAAAGAGTAAAAGATGAAAAGAGTAAGATCATAATAGATTCCCAGGAAAATGTTATAGGAAACTTTGTATCATTCAAGGAAATAACCTATGACAAAGAAATATAGAAGAAAGAGAACTGTCATTTTCTGGATAAACAAGATGGTATTCACTGACACCAAGCTGGTATCCACTGATGGACTCAGAAGGGGTAGTTACTAATAGTTGTGGTATTAAAACTGATCCAATTTGGTCTCTAGTAACATGATCATTTTGCATACAGCCAAGGAGGCCATGTCTTTCCTTTCCCTTTCCCTTGTCACTTTTTCTTGCATACCATACAGACAGTAGCCACCCTCCTCACATGTAATAAAGTGAACAAGTTCCTTTGGATACAGATCCCAACTCAGTTACTCATTCAGACAAGCCATGCTTCTGAAACTCCCTGGCTAAGGAAGGATTCTTGGGACAGTGCACTCCTAATTTACCTAATTTAATTTTCAGTAGAAACTGAAAATATACATGCTAATCCAAAGTCTTTCCTTAGTGTTTTTGATATGAAGGTTATGACAAAGTAATTGAATGGATGCTGTGACTCATTACTCAAATCAAGCAAGTAATGTTTTTACTGTTAAATATTCTCCTGTATTGTAAATACTTATTCACTATATTTACTGTGATACCTATTTTAAACACAAATCCTAGAGTTTTGAGGAGAACTCTAGGATTCAGTAGCTGATATCAAGTTGCTCTACCCAATTTTTTATTTTACTACACACAGTATCAGACTTAGTGTCTTATCTACTTTACTAGTTTTACATTATATAAAAAAGATATAGTGACTTTCTGGAGTTACTCTTGTTTGAGAAAGCAGGTTAAGATCATCCTTAATTAGGGTAAGAAATAAATTCCTATCTTCCTGTTATTAATGATGATATTCTATTACTGCAGTTGGAGTTAGTTCTTTTAGGAGTCCATGTATTTTTCATAAAAAAATAACAACAATTCAGACCAAATAAGAAGGGAGCTTAATCTCTTACTTCTAATACTCAGATGAAAAAAAGCAGTATTGAATGCTCAGCTGCCATGAAAATCTTTTGAATGACTACTTTTAAAATTAAAACATACAGTCTCAATCTGTTGAAAAGACCTGTGGAATTAGATGAGGAAATTTGATTGTTGGCAAATTTATGTCAAAAGAAGATGACCATATGTAGGAGAAAATTGCACTTTGCACGTACCACTGGTTTTTCCCTTTTAAGCTTTATTCTACCAGCAGACTGTGCTTGAAATAGAATTAATTAAAACTCAGTCCTTAATAAGTAGTTAGATGCAACAGTAGAAAGTATGGAATGCAGCTTGACCCAATCATCCTTGAGTATTCAGAGTACAATCAGCAAATAGACTCTGCGTGTGCTAAGACACACAAGCCATTATCTAGTCTGTAGATAATTTATTACCCATAAGTATATAATTGAGATAGTGTGGGGGTGGGAATTGCATAACTAAGGAAAAGTAAGGAAAACATATTTTGCATAACTAAGGAAAAGTAAGGAAAACATATTTTGTGTGCTAATCTAGTAGGAAGTTGCCAGTTTTCACAAGGTCATCATTCCTCAAGACTGTAAAGATGATCGCCTCTGCGGTACTGCTGTAAAAAACAAATGATCACAGAGATTTTATTTTATAACAAAAAAAAGACCTTCACCCTGTCATCTATTTTCACAAGCAATTATTTTATAAATGATATGTAAAACACGATATCATTTGTTGGTCTTATTCAAAACTAAATTGTATCTACCAAAACAGCAGAATGTAAGATATGTTTAAATTTCAGATTTTAATATTCATGTAGTGACTATATTAGTAGACGTTGACATAAATAGAAATATGTTTATGTAATATAATAATGTAATTATATATTATCTAAATATTGTATTATCTATCTTATCATATGTAGTTTAGTCACATTTATCAGTTACCTCCTTTATCTTGTTCATGTCTATGTTTTTGAGAAAATTGACCCTAAATGTTTTCTCCTTGACCTAATAATCAGAAACTACTACACATTACACCTTAGAGTCCTTTCAAAACAATATTGGAACCACCCAATGCGAATTATGTTGTTTTCATTTGATAGATCTGAAGTAAGGAATAGTCATTGGTAGTGCAAAATTGACTGTATGGTAGAATCTTAATGTTTCCATCTTTTACTAGATTAAGCTACAAATCAGGACTGGATTGCTTTCCCTCGTTAACATGCTGGCAAAATATTTTTATGACTCAAAGACGGTTGCACTCATTAAAAATATTTATGCTTTATAAATCCTCCCTGTATTTATATAGCTGTCTCTATATGTAATATATAGCTAATAAAATATTGATATTTTGAAGGAATATGTCAAAATTTTGTAAACCAATAAAATTGTTGCCACTACAATCAAGAGGAGAAAAGAAAAAGAAAGATTTTATAGGCAACTGTTTTGAAATAAGTATTTCCATTTCCAGTATTATCTAGAGGTCCATTTGATCTTAAATAGTTCCAACTGCTAATTTCCTGAAAGAACATGAAGGTTGAGGTGCATATCTTTGTGACAGGTTATGGTCCATTTATCAATTATGCAACATAAATAAGTCTCTTGTGCGTGTAAAAACAAGTATCATTAGAAAGAGTTTTCTTAATGTAACTATAATAAGAGGATTCTAAATTGCAGAAATTGACCTGAAATAAAATATATTTTCAAAGAATGAAATCTTTTACCTCTGCAAAAGCAACTAAGCAACTCTGTGCAAAGCATTTTTCTTAGTATTATTTTTCTCTCTTCTGAGACACAACTGTTAAAGTATTACTAGTTTTGGCATTTTCCAACCTCCTAGTGGTTGATTTTGTCATCTTAATTCTGCTGCTAAAGAATGCACGTGAAATGTTAACTACTTTCAGCATGTAGACATTAATTTATCCCTTTTTTGAGGTAAACAAACCAAGTAGTTTCAGTCTCTCTTCACAGGAAATTGCTCTGTGCCCTTGTTCTTTCTCACTAGCCCTCTCTGAATCTCTAATCCAAACTCAAGTTCTCCTTTGAGGGAGAGAAAGCAGACACACATCGTCTCCAGTATTCTCAAGGCATAATCACCTTCTACACCCTGCATTCATGAAACCTGATTATTCATCTGACTGAAACTGCTCACTGAGCTGTAGTTTCCACTGAGCAGCCTCCAATAATACCCAGGCCCTTTACTGAATTAATACTAAAGGTTTATAACCCTACAAAGTTAAAGAATAAATCCATTTATTCACTCTTCAGTACGTGTTTATCAACATACTGTCTTCATCCCTATTCACCTTCCTCGAGTGATTGCTTTAATGTTTTTCAGAAGCTTTTCTGGTTGATCAAAATGGCTCAAACATTCTACTGAGCTGTTTTTATCTCTTGGCACCATAAGGGTTTTATAACTTTGATCTCTTAGAGGATTTTAGGGTGCTCATTAGGTATCAGCACAATGATACTATTACTTTCCTGTTAAGCTTTGACAGACTTCCATAAAAAATGGCATAAATATTCTCTCTGCAAGTTTTTGGGGATAGAGATGATAGTATTCTTTACTGGATAATGGTGGAATGAGTCTCAATGAGTCCAATTTAGTGATGATCAATTTCAGTAGGTTCGACTACCAACTGTTGAAGCACTTATTTACAAAATCTGTCAATTGCACTATTCCTTTTCATATTTGAACAGTGCTCAAACAATTTTTCACCACGAGGAAACTATTGAAATTTAGGAGAACCTTATTCTCAATTGGGATGAAAAGTCAAAGTTTCAAAATTTTCAAAGGCTAATCTTCCTTTTGTCCAGTCAAAAGGGCACTTTGACATAAAATATGCTTCAGCAACCTCAAAACAATTTTTACAATATCAACATTTCCATTTGTATAGGACTTAATCCAGTTAATATTTGTAAAACTCTAAATAAATAAGAAATATTCAGCCAGATATTTTACTTTTTTATCCCCATGAAGTGAGAAATTTTCTAAAACAAGGCTTTGCCAATGAGAAGAGCGCTTAAAAAAAATTATCTGTTTTCTGAAGCTGTACTCACTGCCTGATAGGAAAGTGTTTTAGAGTTGTAACCCTGGATATATTAGTGTCAGAGCAGCTGCAGTCTGGAAACACCAGTGCTAATTATGTCTTATAAAGTAAGAGCTGAAGTTCAGAGACAGTCTCATTCAGCTTTGGAGTCAGGAAAGCTATAAAAAACTCTCTTTGGCAAGGCATTAAGTCTTGCTGTTATGACATGGCATCATATTCCCTAGTAAAACACAAAATCTCATGGTTTCAGACTCTGTGTTCTACAGTATTCAAATTAAATGGGTATTAATTTCCACATGTGTCCTGATCAGGATGTTCAAATTTCATTTCCACCATAAGGTCGTCTATTAGTTATAATGCACTTAATAAATTTCCCTGCCCTGCTCTCTTTTGGCAGCACAAGTCCTTTTGTCCCATTCTCCTGACACTGTTAGCCACTTCTTGTGTAGATAGTACATCTACTGGCAGCAGCTTCTATAGCAAAGAGACTTACTCGACTTAAGCTTTGGGATGTCTATCAGCCCTAGTCTCCAGCTACACCTGCCTTGAGACTCCTAACAGATTGGACACTTTCAATTTGGGTGTAACAGTTAAAAGCCAAAGTTTGTAAAATAATCCTGATCCTATTGTAAATGGAATTTAACCCTTAGGGATAAAGAACATTTTCTTTGAGGAAGTCATGAATAAGCGTGCATTTGCCTGCTTCTCATGCGTCTTTTATGCAACAAGTGATCAAAACAAGAAGATACTTTAAATATCAGACAGTCAGGAGGATTCAAGAGAAGAGGATTCAAATGAGATTCAACATTTAAGAGGATTCAAATGAGAACCACAAAGGTGATCAAAGAACTGGAGCAGCTGCACTCTGAGGAAACTCTGAAGAAATTAAGTCTTTTCACTCCAGAGAAGACAATGCTCAGGTGGAGGGGGTTCATCATAGATTTTCAGTACTTAAAATGGTGACTGAAAAGGAAAGAAAGGGCAATCTCTTCACCAGGAACCATGCAAGGAGCAGTAGGCATCAGGTGCAACTTGCTTTATGCAGTATAAAAAAGGAATTTTAAAAGAAAATTTTAAAAATAAATCTCTCCAGGGACATGGTGGAATCCTCACCACTGAAGGTTTCCAAGACATGACTAGACACAATGTTAAAGAAACTCTCTTAGGCTCCCTTGTCCATTAAGATTTGACCAGATGATCTTTTGAGGTTTAAGGGACTTGTTCATGGCTGTTCTCTGGTATTGAACATAACTGAGTGCCTCTTTTTGTTTTTTGATCTTTCATTTCCCTAGAATACTGATTAATAAAACACTCAATTCAGCTAAAAAAATGGTGTAGGTTTTTATTGACTGCATGAGTGGCTTCTTAGTGTGCATTTCTGAAGGACATGGTATGCAAGCAGAAATCCGAATTATCATCACAGTTTCTGAGCATACTGTTACAATGATTAGCAGGGGTTCTGTTATCTTCTGATCTTTGATCTCAGTCAGCTGGACACACACAAAGCTGAACCTTTCACAAAGGTTTTGAAATTGTATCCTATTTGAGTGAGATTATATTCCATGAAGGATATACTCCACTTTGTGTCATAGGATTTATATAACTTTTTAAAGCTTGTTTTGCATAAAACAAGAGAATACATAAACCCACCTGTTTTCCTATTTCTGCCTCTAGGAGGGATAACTTCAGCTGCAGCTTTATGGAAATCTCTAAGAGGACTCTACCTTTTCTTGCCTTTTCCTTTTCCCATTATTAATCCTCTTTCCTGCATACCCACCACCAGTAAAAAACCAGATATCTTGGTGTTTGCACAGCACTATGGTGTTTGACTACTTCAAAGCTATGTTCTAATGTGTGAAAATGTGTCCATGGATTTATGTGAGGTGTGTCCTACTCAATACTTTGCCCCTATATTTTGTGATCTTGATGTATGAAGCCATCCCAGTAATATGATTCCACTTAGGAAATATTATCATTTTCTATGATGGGAAGTGAGTGTGGCACCTAACTCATGAAAGAACAGCTACTTCTTCCTGTGTTCCTGGGGAAATCCATTCCTGTTCCTAGAGAAACTCTGTAGATGTAGGAGAGTTGAGCATTAGGATAGTTGCAGGAAAATTAGAAATAAAAAGAGTCAAGATTCCAAACACTGAAGTTTTTAGAGCAACCAACTCTTTCAGTAAATACTTTGTGGTTTCCTTTGGAAACAACTTCAGGTGGAAAACTTCAGTATTTACAATGGAGCATCACTGGAACACTTTGCACTTTTGTCGGAGAACAAATCCAGTCTAATGATAGCATTCAATCCCCAATTATTTTATCTCTTAAAGCAGAACTGAAAAATTGTGTCTCAGGCTAGCAACCAGAACAGATTTAAATTTTATGGGTATAGCTTTAGTGATTTTCTATGTCTTAACTTGCCTCAGCACCAAATTATGTGTAGAGGTCCGCTTTGATTTGAATAGCTTTTTTATCTGCTCTTATGCAATCTACTTCTACCTCTACTGAGAGACTGAAAGTTGCCTTAAAAATAGCATTGAGAAACACCAATTAATCATTTTTATGGCAAGTTTGTGTGTACAGCCTTTCTAAAACCAGCATAAACTATGGGTTTTTTTCCTGATGTACATTTGGAGCAGACACAATGTTTTGTCTGCTCCAAATGTACATTGGGAATCTTTTGCCCAGTGTGTTGTCTCTTCTCAGTCTAAAATGAAGAAATAGAAAATAGTTCTCCAATTTATATAATCTCTTGAATTTTTACTTGTCTGTATCTTTTATGGCATAACTTAGTCAGTTTCAGAGTGCTTTAGTGGGGTTTTTTGGTTTGATTTCAAATATCACTGAACAATAGACACTCCTTTCCTGCATTTGCTTTTTTTTTTCCTGTATTTGTTTCTGTTCCTACCAGTTGAAAATTAAGATGCTGATTGGAATTGTCAGCATGATTGCATGTTGCAGTTTCACAGTCAGATTGATCTATATGGCAAGCAGGATTTTCTCTATGAAACCAAGTAACAGAATGCTTAACACCCATTTTTCCCACCACTTTTCAAGTTCCTAAATGGCAGAGAAAGCAGTTAATTGCTCTGTGCAATTCCTAGAGCAACAGCAATAAACTGTTCAAACATGGTAAAAATAATTAAATCTGCTTCAGTGGTGAATAAAGATTGAACATAGAGAAGCTTTAATGGAAATCAAGCTCCTACTGAGGTGTGCTGATTACTACATTCACATTCTTGCTTTACTTTAGGCATACTTCAGACTTAACTGAAGACATTTTATTAGACTTTCAATCTTAAGCCATGTCATTACTACTTCACATAGTTCAGTTTGCCTAGAGCAAACTAAGGAAATGTTGTTTTTTATTAATGAAGTAGAAAAACTTAATTGAAGCACTTCAAAGCCAAAAGGAAATAAAAGCGGACTGAAATGCTACAGTCAGTTTTTTGTAATGATCTTAACTGTTAAGAACAGGACTGAACAACTAAGGATTTGGTGGTTTTGAATTGTAAATATAACCCATTTTCAGCCAAATACTTTAAACCAAAATAATGATAAAAATCTGGGCTGACATCAAGGGAAAAAACCAAATTTGGATGAAGATTATAAACCAAGGCTTGATTCTTGTATTATCTTGTCCATCAAAACTATCCCCTTCTTGTTGTTTTGGGAGCACTTTTGGAACAGAATTGTAGGGTTTGACTCAAGGCAGAGTTTTCATAAGTGACAGTTGACTGATATACAAAGACATGAAATTAGATGCTCTACCAGGGAATAGCTTACAAAGCTAATAGAACCACAAGGAAAATCCTAGGAGGAAAATTTAACAGATGCTTACTCCAAATTGTAATTTTTATTTTCCCCAATCTGTAGCTTTGTATCAATAGGCTTTGCCTCCTAGGGGAAACCTGCCTTCTGCAGAGCCCAGACGAAGGTTAGATGCGGTTGTGTTTGCATGCTCATGCTCACACCCCGATGCTCTATCTCAGACACCATGCTTTTCTGCTTCTGCTCACTCTTTATTACCTTTGTTCAGTTTTCCTCTGCTTCTCTATTCTTTAGAAGCACCTGAATAAGCCAGTAATTGTACTGAAAGCATATGAGCAACTAGACTGTCTCTGTTACCCAACAGTAGCTCTCAGCGTGATGGTTTGTGTTCAGTAAAACATGCATCTTCATTCCAGTGAAACTAGCATCAAAATTCCTAGTTGGTCTGGTACTTAGTGGAAAGAAGAATAACTCTTTAGCATTTTTGTAGTGGTTTGGGAAACATTGAGTGAAATAGACCTGTTTAAATCCAACTGTGGATATAGAATTATGCCAGTAATTTTCTAGGAGTCATCTATGTGGGACAGTTGCTATTCTAAAAACAGTCATTGTACAAACAAGGGCAGGAGTACACACAAAAGGGTCACTTGATTGTCATTCAAGAAGGTGTTGCAGTTCTGAAACACCCCATAAACACTTTCAATACCTTCTCTGAAAAGGAGATGTAAATAAACACCGAATAAAAACTACAAGTTTATCCTATTGAGTAGAGGTGGGCTTAAATACATATGAAAGTTCTTTACAAAATTTAGGGGCTGATATGTATTCTTCATTATAAATTTTATTTGTTCATTAATTTAGGCCTACATGCTCTTGTTTCTGCTGTTGCTTTTTTTCCCACTAAGTTTACCTATCAAGCTAGCCCTTGGGGGAAGAAAACCCTGAAAAGTAACTAACAAATATTATTTCATAATTGGAGAAGCTGTTTCATTTTGTCTAGAAAATGAAATAACTGTGTTAGCTGGAATATATTAGCAGACTTGTTGAAGTGATGATTTTAGTGTTGCTCAACATTATGCCACCAAAAAAATTCCCTCCCCCATCAAAATGTCAAGCATTTAATGTTCTGGTTTACCACATAGGGTTTTTTTTCCTTGAAAAGCAGCTATTATGGTTTACTATACCTAAAACCATGGAGCACTACAAAAACTTGAATGTTCTGCACTCCTGTGTACTAAAAAGCCACATGGCATTTTTGTCAGCAGTGATTATTGTCTATGAAAGCATGATACTCACTTTCCTAAATTATGTCAGCCAATCTAGCTCTTACATAAATTATTCATGAAGCTCCACTGGAGATTTGGACTACCTACTTACTGTCATTACATGTACATCTATTTCACACTTTGGTGGTTACTGTCATACACTGTCATTACTGTGAAATGTTATAAGCTCTGTGTAACAAGCCTATTCTTTGTTTATGTCTATGTTATTGGTCTCACCCAAGATCCAAAAAAATTGTATGATAGTTTTAGAACTTCAGATGTTTCTCCCTTTACCATAGCCCCTGTCAGGCCACTCTGAAGCAAAAGACCTACGCAACACCTTTTGTTCCAAGAAGATCAAAGCCATTCTAGGTCTTAAAATTATGGAAACGTGAAAAAGAAAAATAAAATAAGGACTGCATTTTTGCCCTTCACCATTTGCACAATTCTTTTCAAGTTTTTAAAATTATTTTATTTTTGAATAAACTTTCTTGTTTCTTTGAGAAAGCTGTTTTGCAACTTTCAGATTTTCTTTCATCTTGTCAACGATGCTTGTCCATATCAAGAGTACCTGAGAAGACTTTACAAATTAAAATCCTCTCTTAGCACCTATACTGACTAATGTAGGTTCACAAGAATTGTTGATTACCTAGTTGCTACAAAGTGAAAAATAGAGGCTATAAAATTACCCAATACTTGTGAAACATGCATTTCACAACTCATTGGATACTGTTCTATGTTAACTGAAAAAGACAGAGAAAATAGTCAAAGAGCATGGTGAACATGTGAAGGAATTTATTCTTAGTATGAAATGACAAAACAAAACAATTTGGAGATTTCAATCTAGCTCAGAAAGCAGAATCAAAGGAGAGGAACTGAATACAACTGAAGTAAATTAGAACTGATTGCAAGGAAAAAAATGATTACACAATAAATGGAGGAATTTTTTAGATTGGAATTTCAGTCCAAGGGGACATCTACTGGGATGACTGGAAAAGCTTAAATCGCAGTATGAAAACTCATGTGGAATAAAATAAAAGTGATTTAATGGTACAGGAGCTCAGGAACAACTTTAGCTGGATAATAGAAATGATCTAGTTATAATATTTATTTTGTTAATTCCACTAAACCTTTCATTCTTTTCAGTGAGATTACTTTATTTTCCCAGAGTCCTAGCATACCATGTTGTAGTGATGGATTAAAAATATAAAGGAATCAAGTGAGAAATAAAATCAGGAGGACTGGTGTTATTTTCTGTTTGAACAGCTGGTACACCTCCACAAACCAAATAGCTAGAGATCTTGTGCAGTAGGTAAAAGCTTTCAGGAACAGAATAATTCACATCAGATATAGACTATCTTCTTCATACACACAAAGCTAAACAGGAAGACAAATTGTTTACAATGAAAATTTAAATAATCTGTGCTGTTTTGAGACAAAGAGTTGGATTAATTCAGTCCCTGTGCAATAGTCAGCACTGTTGGGTAACTAATTTAAATGGTAGGCCCACAACAAAGGAATTTCAGTTCTTGCAAAGCTTTGAAACACAAGTTTAATCAGTTTAACTGCCACTGGAGTCTTTATTTGTACAATTACTTGCTGTCTGATGCAGAATATTGAGAGCAACAGAGACAGTCTATAGGAAATTAAAGACACATTGAGAGTTACAAAGGTATGTTGTCCAAATTTAATCTGCAGTGCCCAGCACTGTCCTTGCCAGAGCACAATCAAGTGGAGCAGCTCACATTTTAATTAGATTAACTTTTTTAATTTGCAGAAAATGGCTATAATTAATTAACTCAAGAGTTGCCTTATCAGGTACAGTTCTAGATGCCATGTTTCAACTGAGAAATTGCATTTGATTTTGTTTGTCTTGGGACACAATAAAATATGCATCTTCACTTACTGATGCAACAAACATTATACCTCAATATTTTAATAAATATTGACTTCATAGAAGAGACCTAAAAAATTAGCTCATTTTGATTATATTATTTTAAATATATTATGTCAAACTACAGCAAATCTAATTCAATACTGTAGATATTAATCTAAATATCCAAAGCTTTTGATATTTCCTATCAAATAATTTATTAAACATATGCAGTTTTTGCAACAGAAATGAAATATTTACTTCAGAAAGTTTTTTTAGTCATGGATCTCACTGGGTTCCTGACAGCATTGAAACAAAAAATTTGATTCATCTTCTCATTCATGGTGAACAAGGCATAGAGCTTATGCAGCTGTGATAACAGCAGTGATGGACCTGCTGCATGTAGCATGGAGTA
Organism: Geospiza fortis; assembly: GCF_000277835.1. Classification (NCBI taxonomy): domain Eukaryota; kingdom Metazoa; phylum Chordata; class Aves; order Passeriformes; family Thraupidae; genus Geospiza; species Geospiza fortis. The sequence continues at coordinate 17,741,166 of NW_005054297.1, forward strand.
ACAACATCTTCACAAGCAAGACAAGAATTGAAATGGGATCTACCCCAGATGTTTTTATCATTTTTTTCATTAAAGTCAGCAGAACAAATTGCGTGAAGGGCTGACATCACTCCACTGTAAACCTCACCCTGTTAACTTAGAACTCTGAGGTAATGTAATTCTTACAGCTTAAAAGTTTGTGTTCACAGTGCTGGATTTGTGTAGAAGCACATGAGAAGCTGTCACACAGCCTATTTGCATTGCCTGAGAACCGAGAAAAAAAAAAGTAATGGTATGAAATATCATGTAATGCAATTACATGTTATTTAATATTATGTGACTCTGCTTTTCAGGGCATGTGAATGAGACTCCTTCCCAAACACTTAACTGGCACCATTAAAGAGTTGAATCATGTGAGAAGAGAGCATTTTGCAGCTAGCAAATGCTAATTGAAAGTAATGGTATTTAAAAGGTTTTCCTCCCCTTCAAAGTCCATGGTGAAAACTATTACTAGCCAACTGCAAGTTGTAAAATCTTAACATCTTTTTGATGTGGTAAAAAAATACAGATAACTTTTAAATAAAAACATAGAATTTTTTCTATCCAATCAGGTTGATTACTCGTAGGGGATCAGTCACGGATATGAGTGCTGAATGATAAATTAATTCAGGGCTTCATCACTAGAAAAGATGGAGAAATACCTTGCAGAAATAAAACAGTAAATTTCCATGGGGATTCTTTCAAATTCTTTATAAAAATGACCCATTGAGAAACTACAGTGCTACTTCATCATAATCTACGGGACAAGAAAATTATGTTGCTGTCAAACACTTGCAGTAGAATAAAGCAATTTTAATAAAGAATTATATAACAGAATCAATGCCTCCAGCTTTAAAAATAATTACTGGATTTTCTTTATATCTTACCCTGAAATTTCTTTTTGTGTCACAGCATTCTTTTTTTCCTTTATATTACTTCTGAAATATTGTGGTTTATAATGCAGCATAATTAATTAGACAATGAAAATTTAAAATACTGTCCTAATTTTCTAGGCAACTCAGTGATGATTGTGAAACAGCTGTTGTGCAGTGTATTAACACTTTGTAGCCATGTTTCCATACTCAAAATATGACTTATATCCCTTCTTTGTTGTAGGTACAGTCACTGTCTAACTTCAAACTGCACAAAAACCTTAATGGTATAAATGATTGTTCCAAATAGTCTAAGCTCTGATACTTTTGAGAAATAGACACATGAAAGTTCATCTTACAGAAGAGCTGCTATGTTTGCATAAAGATAGCACCAAATGATATGTGAATAACTGATTTTAAAAATAAAAGAGGGAACTAAGGTTCAGATAAAAACTTAAGACATTTTCGTTTCAAATTGCATCAACAATAGCATATTTTTATGTTATTTTCCTGAATGGAATCCTTTCTATTCCTTGGAATTATTTTACAAATAATTTGAACTTAAAGCTTAAAACTGCAGCTTAAAAAGCTGCATGCTTCAGCAATTAAGTTGTTTTGCTGGAGGAACAGTGTTCTGTCAGTCAAGGCAACTTTATAGCTCAGTCTTTCCTCTAAGCCTGAGTTGAAACACTACTTTTAATTTGGTTTTTTCAGCACATTTTTGAGTGCTGTCTCTGTTATTCTTTCACAAATCAATGTAGAACCTCCCACAAGCTTAGATGTACTCTCATTGGATCTTTACAATTCATCACTTTCAGAATGTATATTTGAACTAAACAGATGTGTGTTTGGTTCTGAACTCAGAGAGTTTCAGAATTAGGCACATTTTTCTTTATACAGTCTCAGAACAAAAAGTCAGACAGAACACGGGCCCAAATACATACATACACACATACATACATGCCTACACATGTTTTCTCTATCAGCTTTGTTTGTGAGTAGTTTGTTCCCCTAAGGAATTCCCACTTCATCTTCTTTCTTCCTGGATGTAAGAAATATGGAGAAACCTCCTTTTGAGGGACCTGGTTCATCTTCTTGCCTCTCTGAAATGACTGATGAACAACTCACAGCACTGCAAACACTTTTATTTGCTCTAAGTTCTTTGGTAGAAAGTCTTCTACTTTCTAAAGACTTACTCCCTCACACAGACGCAGATTTTTCTGGTTTCTGACCTTGCTGTTCAGATAGTATTCTGGTGTTGCAATTTTACGTCTTCCACCTACCTCAATATTGATGATTTATTTCAGCTGTAGCATTGGCTACATCTCTAGAGTGCTCTGTCTTCTCAATAAAAATTTTGCACAAATTAGGTATGAAACAGTGACTCTCCCTAAAGACAAGATTGTAAGATGTATTAAGATAGACAGGAGAAGAGTAGCAGCCACATTCCATACCCCAGAAGCAACAACTGAGAAATAATTAGATCTAAGTAACAGCTTATGAGGTTCTTTCAAGAACAGCAACAATTTTAACAGCAGTTGATTCACACACTTATTTATGAAGTGCCCTACTCGTGCTACAGGCAGTTACTGCCCTGTATTTACCATTGGTGTGCTTAGATCCATCTGCCAAGCAACCTTTCTAACACAAGGATGGATGATCTGTGGGACTCTAAAAGAATCCCTGGAAATCTGTAGCACTTGGAAATCCTACCCTATATAGAACTATATATGAGGGAACTATCTTTCTTTCTTTTTTCCACCATTTATTTTGTAGATGGACTGGATGTACCTTATCCTTATTAGTGTGATTTACAGTCTTCTAGAGAATCATGGGGAAGTATGAAACACAGATGCAGCTCTCACTGGCCAACTAGGCAGTAAATAGAATAATGATATTTTGCCTACAGTCATTCAGGTATGCCTATCTCCATACAGACAAAGAATTCTTTCTGTGGACTCTTAGCTATGTCCTTGAAGTATACTCTCTGAATAGTTAAATCTGGGGTAATGGTTTGCTCCTCCATCTGTAAACTCTCAGTCCAGGAGCAATTTCTTTGATTATGTAATTCTTGGAGATCACATACATGTTATGGAGTAAAAAGTTCTAGAGGCATTAAAGAAACTAAAGCAGACCTCAGTGAAAGACATCAGGAGTGGGATCAGAGCAAAGATTGCAAAGTTGTGTACCTTCTAAGCATTGTCATATAATTGGCAATGTTGCACTTATTTTGTAGAAAAAGAAAGATGTTGGGACAGAGGCTCTGACAGGAGTTTGTAGGAACAATCAATTTCTCATAGAAAACCTGAAGTGAAGAAATAACTTTTAATTCCTAATAAATTTAACAGGTGTGACCTTAGTAATATCTAAGGAATTAGCCTTCTTTGCCCAGCAGTAAATCTATGTTCTGCTTTTTTTCTGGCACAGAGTTAATTTTCTCAGAGTAGCTGATATAAGGCTATGTTTTGGTCTGGTGCTGGAAACAGTGTAGATAAAACAAAAAAGTTTCTGTTACTGCTGAGCAGCATTTGCACAAAGATTTTTCTGCTCCTCACCCTCCACCACCAAGGAGGAGTCTGGGAATGTCCAAGACACTGAGAGGGAAAAGAGCTGGGACAGCTAACCCCAACTGACCAAAGGGATATTCCATAACATGTGGTCAGTATATAAAGCTTGAGAAGAAGGAAGTGGGGGACAACTGGAGAGATGGCCTTTCTTCCCAGGCCTTTACACATGATGGAGCCCTGCTCCCCCAGAGATGGCTGAACACCTGCCCATGGGAAAGAACAAACATGTGGACTAATTACCATTAGAAGTGAGGGAATTGTTTAACCAATAAAGTAAGTAAGCTATGTAGCCAATGAGCATTACGTACTGTGTTTGCTAAGATGTATAAATTGTGAAAAGTTTTGAACAACCCACTCAAGGAGTGCCACTGGGTCCAAAGGTGGTGCTTGCTTGATCTATCTCTCTACCTCACCTTTATTGTTAAATAAATCCCTATTGTTGACTTCAGCTAATGGTCTATTTTGTACCTTAATTTAAGCAGAGGCACCTCTCATCAACTGGATCTTAACAAAGGGACACATCTAAAGGATGGTAAAAAGCATAGCAGTGAGTATTTGTATGGCTCTTTCCATAAAAAGCTTTCAAAACTATTCTGAAGACTTTAATATTATCTGGTTTTGTTTAAAACCAGGAAAGTTCATTTTCAGTTCATCCTTGACTTGACCAGTGATGAAGACCACACTCCTCTTTAGTTTGTGCATTTCTCTTGTCTAGGCCAGAATGAACATGTCACATTATAAATATTTTAGAAACTTTGCTTTCTGACCCTGATGGCCTACATACAGTTATTCTTGGTTTTGAGGTGATCACTTGATGTAGCAAATTGACCCTTGTCTTTCACAAGACTTTTATTATATGACCCATATCACAAAAATAATTCGGCATACTCAAAATCCTCGATGAGACATCAAACCAAATGTTAGAGGCTGGAAAGGATATTAAAACATAAAACCCTAGGTAAGACATAATGAAATACAAGTCTCAAACCAAAAAAACCCAACTACATGTTTAGAAAAGCTGTGGTGTTTAAAAGTTGACAGTGTATATACTGAAAACTGTCAGTACTGCTTTAGCCAGTGAAGTAGTAGGTGTTATTCTGTCTAACAATGGAAAAAAAGATGAATCTGTGGAGCAGTCATGAAATGATTCCTCCTCTTTTGAGACCTTCCCCAGATCTTTAAATACTAAATCAGTCCTTTTTGTATCATATAGTGGAATTCCATCAGATTCTTAAGAGTAATTCTTCTTCCAATGATTTGGAACCACGGGAAGATAATTTCTCCACCAAGGCCAGGGAAGTTGTACAATCACCAAAATCAGAAGACACCCACCCCAAAATATCAATTCCTCCCTCCTCAACATTTTAAAATTCCTATAATTTGCCTCTTGCTTTTTTTTTCTGAAAGGGAGTATTTGATCCAAGAATTGTCATCACATTATTGCTACCACTACCATCACACAAGCCCCTGTGATCAGCAAATATGACCAGTAGCCACAGGTTAGGGATGGCTAGAAACACCTCATTGAGTGGGAAATTTGGTCTTTAGCCAGTATGATTTTGGTAAAAGCTGTAACTGGCATTTTCACAATAGAAAATGGTCATAGCTCCATAGACGCAAACTATATTCTACACTGTAGTTTAGATAGTGCCTGAAGATAAAACCAACATAAAGAAATCTGAGACACATCACCAGAGTGCTACCTGCAATTTAATTTTTCACCAAAGCAGAATAACTTGATGCAGTTTAACAGGATGTGTGGGTTTTTTTTTTTCCTTTTTCTGCATCTCACAAAATTGTTGTGATAATATCTATCTCACATCTTTTACTGATCAAGATTCACATAAACTCTCAGGAAGCCCATACAATTTACAGCGTAGCAATATGTTCTGATTGTGACAGCAGTCGCAGGAGTTTTCAGGATGAGGGAAGAGACAAAAATGTTGACTCCATGTTCAGAAGGTTTGATTTATTATTTTATGATATATATTACATTAAGACTATACTAAAGAATAAAAGGAAAAGGTTCATTTCAGAAGGCTAGCTAAACTAAGAATAGAAAGGAATGAAATTATAACAAAGGCAGCTGTCTCGGACTCTGTCTGAGATAGCTTGCCTGTGATTGGCCATTAATTATAAACATCCAAGATGGGCCAATCAAAAATCCACCTGATGCATTCCACAGCAGCAGATAACCATTGTTTACATTTTGTTCCTGGAGCTTCTCAGCTTCTCAGGAAAAAAAAATCCTAAGAAAGGATTTTCATAAAAAGATGTCTGTGACATTCTAATAGTTTTCTAAATTATTATGTATTATATTCAAGATTATTCAAGAAACTTTTAAACTCTTAATGTAAATTCACTTAATATTGAGAATTCAGCAGTTCTTTTGGAACTTAAAGAAAAAATTAGGTACTGCAAGAACTTCTTATTTATATTAGCAGTAAATTAAACAGATTTTAGACTCCTGCTCTCCCAGCTAACTGCAACCTCACAATGGCATACATCTAAGATGGTCATACCCATGTTTGTTTTTTAGTAAAATGACCCTAGTAATTGTCTTCTCTTTTGGGGAAAGACACCTTAGGAAGGTTTTTAAAATTCAGAGATACAGGTCTAGGGTCATAAATAGATTGGGATTTTTCATGGAATTTTAGTAGATTGATTAGTTGCTTGTCTGTATATTTGTCTTTGTTAGCTTTGACTGGTCTATATAAATGCACATAAAAGGTAGACTTTTCATGGGTGTTTCCCTTGTCCAAAAAGATTTAACCCAATCTGTAATCTACAAGGCATAAGAATTCAGATTTCCTCATTCTTTTTAGACTTAGGCTCATTCTGGAGCTGCATGTTCAGGCAAAGTGTAAAAGATTCAAATGACTTTCAGTAGTGATCCTCTTCTGAGGTAAATCTCAAGTCTCCATGCTTACAACAAGAGCTGTATAGTTAAGATTTAACTGTTTTCCTAGTGTGTATCTTTATCAAATATCAGGAACTATCTTGTAATTTCTGGGTATGATTTATAATCATAATGGTTGCAAAACAGACTAGCAATAATAAAAATAGAGTGGTAGTTGAGATAGGACTCTGAAATACATCCTCAGCACAGCATTAATTGTAATCAGTATTTATTTCTTCTGCCCACATTTTTGTTGGTTTTAGTGACATTGCATAGAAATTCAATATTTCCTTTCATTGATACTTAATTGTTGGGAATAAGTTTCCTATAACAGAACAGTGGTCTGAAACATCATGACAATATCTAAGTGACTTCTTATACTGAGAACTACAGTAGATAAAACATCTGGAAAACTATTTATCAGTGTGGATTTTAATTCAAGGCCCTATCTACACTGTGTTTTATGACTTCTGTTTGGGTGGCATAGACAGTGCTGACTTTATGACTTTGAAATAAATGGATTTTCTTTCAGCGGGGTAGACAGGTATGCCGACATATACTTTTGCTTCTTAGAAAAGAAATTCCAACTTTCTTAATAGAAAGTTCATTGCAGACCCTTAACATGGAAAGTGCTATTGTATTTTTCACTTTGTAAAGGTTACAAAGCACATAGAACAGATGTTCTTGAATCCAAGGCCAATCATTGTTGGAGATGGTCAGTATGTAACTGAGGTTGTGAATCCCATCTATTTTCCTGCCACAGTTAATGCACTACATAGATATAGTTAATACACGCACAAATCCTAAATCATGCTCAACCTCTGTCGGTTTGGTGTTGGACTGAGTTCAACAGAAACATTTCATAATATCCTCCATTTTGTCAATTTTCCTGAAGGCATAAAAACTTGAATTCAAAGAGAATTAATTAATGTGCTCTGATGTTATAGAATAATCATTAATTAATCTACTTTTCATTACATATTTCAGCTCATGAGCACATCTAGAAAACCAAATCAACAGATGCTTAAATGTTGATGCCTTGCTAATAATAAAAGCAGATTAAAATTTCTCAGTTACTTAACTAAAGGCACAAAGCCTCAAGAAATCCAGCTGCTTGAAATTTTTGACTGTGTATCACACACTTAACACCTGGATGAATGAATTCACACACCTTGAATGTGAATTCATATCCCTCAGCTGTCTAGACTAATGGCCATTTGTTAGCATGACAGGACATGCTCACTAAGTTGGGCCATTGCTTAAGGACAGATATGTCAAGTGGCTGGTTTAGATGTGTAGCCTGTAAAATACTTTAAATATCTTCCTTATGCACAAAGGCCTTAGAGTTGAATGGCATCATTCACTAAATCATATCCTTTAAACCTACATTCCACAGAAAGAAAATATATTCAGAAGCAGATACAAGGAATGTGAATGAGCAACTGTGGCTATTGATAGCCCCAACCAACTTGAAGGTTAGGAAACTAAAAAGTCCAAAGTAAGTTATAAACATAACTTGTAAGGTCCTCTCTACAGCAGTCTGTAGTGTCAGAGGGACTAAATGAATTACAGAGAAAGGTTTCTCTTTGAATGCAATGGAAACAAATAGCATTGCCATTGTTACCAAGCATGGCTGAAATAGTTTTGGTTGCCGGTAGTGTCTGTGGTTGAGCACCTTGCCCAGAGAAAGGTGAATCCATATAGACGCAGCTGTAGAAAGGGGTCACCATAAGCTTTGGTAGAGGCACTAAGAATCTATTATTGTGTGTATTATCCCAGTTCTAACTTGTGCCTTTTCATTTTCTGTTTTCTGTGTGAAAACTTATAAGAGGTCTCTGTGGAGCTGAGGTTTGTTCTCATTCAGAAAAAGTCCCTTTAGTTCTAGATTCTTAAGAGCACCCAGTGTTAGATGCATCTTAATACCCACATAGGCAAAACCAACATGCAAGCATTGGATAACCTTATATACAGGAGGACAAAGTAGTTTCAAGTATTCTTGGCATTTCACCCTGTTTGAATTTGCATGTAACTTCATCAAATTTTCAATAATTTGCCCCAACCTTCTTCATGCCATGTGTCTGCCTCTAGCTGAACTTTTTCCCCATTCTGATGATTGAGCCAAAACTTTTAGCTGCTTTCAAGAATAAGATGAAGGAAAAAAAAATAGGTTAAGCAAATGATCTGAGACTGCAAGGAATAAGGAGCATCAGAAGTGAAGAACATCTTAACTCATTGCTGCTATGCTACAATGCATCAAATTGGACTCTAAGGCTTGAAATCACTATGATGTGTCAAGTAGCCAATATTTCTCAAAAAGAAGCAGTTGTCTAGTGGGGAAGATGATGCCAGTTGCACCCCTTTTTAGCTACACTCAATGACTGCAGTACCTACTGAGATGTTGAATCATAGATTCTTCATTATACTTTCCAAATACTGTATTACTGAGTTTTTTTGTGAAATGGTGCACTTTCAAGTGGAGGTGAGTCAAACAGACTTGTTGCTGGTACATAGCATACTGCTTCTGTACAAATAGGCATCTTCTGCACTACATGCACTAGAGGGTCAAAGGTAAAAGGAGATGTAATTATACATTTAGAAAGTATCACTGCCTTGTATGGCAAAGAAGAATTAAGACTGGTGAACCATCTTCATATACTTTCACCAAAGGTTTTGAAACTGAACAGCTGCCTAAATTGAATCACAAAGTACAATGAAAGTAAAATAATCTGTAATTACTGTAAGCTGCATGTTTGAGAAAAAGAAAATATTTTCTCATACATTTAATCTAACCATTTTCACTGAAAAAAAATAAGATTAATTGCTTATTAGAGTGTAAAGTAATGCTGTGTAGAGAGCAGCTTTCCAGGACATAATGGCTTTTGCTTTAAATGTTGGATTTCCTGCACTTGCCAGAGTGAATTGATCAGCTCTGTTTTCAGATGAGGGTCCTAAAAAGTCTTTATACCTAACAATTTCTCTAAGTATGCATTTAGCCACCATATATTCAATATAAAATGCAATTTTCTGTCAAAAAAGAGAGCTTTTTTTTAGCATTCTGCACATGAGCAATGAGTGAATCAACTGATACCTGGCAACAGCATTATGAGAGTGTCACTGTGCCACTGGAGGTGGATTAGTAAAGATGTTTCCTGGCTGTGAAGGCAAAAGAACTGACACAAAAATATTTTTAAATGTTTGAAGAAGTTAAATTTTTACTACAGTGGCAGCCAGGCACCATTATTTTCCAGTAAACTCTACTAAAATTTGAATTGTAATTATCCTCAGGATTTTGAATCCCAAGAAACTTGAATTTGGTAGCTGTTGAAGTCACTCTTCTACTTCTATTTAAATTCTTCTGTGAAGCGATATCTCCGACAGAGTAAGACTGTTCATTTGATCTTTAGAAACCTTTGGCTTTTTATTCAATATGTAATTTTTAAGCCTTTCCAAGCTGAAACATGTATTATATGAGACATAATTGAAATGTTTCTGTTGGGTACAGACAATGCACTTGCTTTAACATTTCTGGGCTGATCAGTCCTTGAGAACTAGTTCTTATTATTTCCAGTGTTGTATCTTAGACCTTGCCAGTCTGATGACTCAAAGGGCCAGAATTAATTTATTGGTAGACTGTGTGGGATGCAAAGTTACTTCACAGGATTTGTGCCTTATTAACATAGTAATTTCATAAGCTGAAACCCACAGATCTCTTACTATGCATGGGCTATAGAGCACTCTGCAAATACACAGAACATAAATATGATATTAAATTATGTATAGGAGCTCTGGAAATCTAAAGACAGTAATATTAAAGCAAAATAAGAATTGCTGCTTAGCAAATTCTTGGCTACTTTAATTATTTTTTTTCAAAGAAGATCTTTTGTTTTGCTTGAATTGGGATCACTGAGTTTTATTTTTAACCTATTGCTAAGTACAAATCATGCTATCGGTAATTCTCTTGCCTCCTGTATATTGAATGTTTCAACTTCCTGTCTGAAAAATATATCAACTTTTCTGCATGAAATTCATCTTCAGTGAAACCCTTCAGTTCCTTTTTTCAGAAAAATATTTTTATTTTATATTAAGGATTGATTTCATAAGCATATCTTTATTTTGCTACTTCTATTATTATTTTGATCTGTTTATTATCTTTTGAGCCTACTTTGCTTTGCATTTTAAATTATGTCTGTGCAAAATTAGTTTTGAAATTAAATAAAGCATTTCTCTACTCCTCACAAAAAAATGGGCGAGTGGGCATATACAACTCTTATCCGTAAACACTGTTAGTTTTGATCAATCGGTATTTCAGAACAGAGCAGCAAAGTACCTGGCTCAAGCCACTATACATTGCAGGCCTTATACTGAGACACATGTATCTGGTCAGGAGGGGTGAGAATAATAATCAGGATTTTCCAAAGGCACATTAAACCACAGTAGGAGACTGCAGCCTAGTTCAGTCATCAGTTTCAAATTGGAGTTTTGCTCCTGTTCTGACACTGCAGGTTACAGGGCCGTGTGGAGCTACTTGAGCTAATCAGAGAGCAGCACCTCCCCGCAACAACGCATCCGGTGGGTAACATAAGCAGCACTCTGTTCCGCCAGGCTGCAGTGAAAATTGTCAGACGTAGTTCTGTCCTTTCAGGTACCTGAGGGTGTCACAATGTGACATGGAGACATATCCTTATTACTCTGCTTGCACTTCTAATAATTCTCAGCTGTCTTTTTTTCCTCCTAGCAGCTTTTTAGACTGAGGCAATACTTACAATCTTCTGCTTGGTATTTTTCCTGCAAAATTATTCTATAGCTGTAAGTCATCAACATGCTTCTGCTTCTTGATGCTCCCTTTTTTTTTTAAACCAATATTTTTTCCTGTAATTCTGTTGTGCCAAAAAAAAAAGAGATTTTTTTAATGCAATATATTGGTGAATCAGAAGTCTTCCAGTTATCTTTTGAAAAACAGTTTTGATACTTTTTCTTATATAAATGTAATATAATGCTTTGGCCCACGGACATGACCACATTTTGGTTTAGCTTGACCATTTTTCACCTGCTGAAAATTTCAGCCATTTATTTATATTTATTTCCCTGGTTTTGGTGTAAGTTTCCGGGAAGTTTAGACTGATGGACTGTCAGAGGTATGGGAACTGGTGGATAAAATCTGGAATTCCAGCATGATGAAAATATTCATAAAGAAAAATTATTTTTCCTTATATTACTGTCTGTGCAACTAAAATTCCATTATTGGATAATTTCTTGGGGAATGTCACTGAAAAATTTGAGGAGCAGGAGACAGACAACAGTGAGCAGAGAAATGTTAAGACTGTTGATAATGAATGCCTGTAGTGGAAAAAACTTTGAATGGTTCTATCTCATATTTTTGTTGCTGTAGCTGTTCCTCAGAATAGCTAATCACATAGATAAGGTTAGACTCTTACCAGGTTGCTCTGCTTGTTTCCTAACACCATAAGTTATGCATAGTGATGTGCACTCTCATGGTCTGCTCTAATCAGTGAGGAGTAGCAGTGCTTGATTATGCAGGATAATTGTTCCACAAAAGCTGCTTTCTGTGTTGCTAGGATAGAATCTGAACTTACACACAATGCACACCTGTTTACCCAGTCTACCAAGCTAACTAAAGTCATTTTGGCCAACTCCCACAAACCTTAAAAGAGTGCCAAAAAGGATGAAGCTGGCCAGAAGAATCAGCTGGGGAAAGGTTGATAATCAAAAAAGCAACAATCTAAATGCCTTTTCTCTACACTAAGCAGCTTCTCCCATCTTTCAGTCTCAATGTGAAAAAAGAAAGCACTGAAAGTCAGTGAAGTTGAAGAGAAGCCTTTGTATGGATTGCTTTGTCTGTTATTGGCCTCTCTGACCTGCATAGCCCCAGTCACATTTCCTCAACACTATTTTTTCAGCTTAAGGATCATGCAAATAAGAAATTTCTGATCTCCTTTCAGGAAAGGGAATGAAATCTTGCGATTTCAGTGAGGGTTAATTGGGCAAGCTTCAGTCCATTTCCCTGCACTTCTTGTCATCACATTCACTTTTATTGTTTCCACATGGTTTCAGAATTCCCCTCTTTTTTTTAGCATTTAATTCCTTCACATTCTTCTCCTCTCTCTATGTACCTGTCTTCCCTTATTTTATGATTTTATTTGGAGTGATTTTCACAAGTTTTCCTCTTTTCACTTCTCCTCATTTCGTCTCAGTCCATTTGTTTGTAGACATTCCATTTCCAAATTTTCTGTTTTTTTTTTTTTCCCAATTTCACTTTATTTGATGATGTTTGCTTTCCAGAGCATTTGTTAGACTTTGTTTTCTGATTTCAAGATTTCATTCCCTTTCCTGAAATGGAACCTGCATTTCTGACATTACTTGAAGTCTTGTCCCTTGATTGTATTTTAAACAACTGCTGTTTGTGTTAATTTCCATGTAGCTCAGAGAAGGTGTGAAGTTGATGAAATCTTCTAAAGAATTCAATTTTCAGTGTCCATCTGTTCTTCTCATATTTCTATGCCTGAAAATCTACTGTTTTGCTAATAACTATCTATTTTTATAGTATTTTAAAACTCTTTGCATGCAGTTCTATTTTTTTATCCCCTACAAGGTGCAAGTAACCAATGGGATTCCCTTATTAAGAAAGCTAACTTTACTTCAAAATATAGTATTTTGCTATTTTCCTACCACTGACTTTTTTCTTCATCTCTTCCCTTTTGTGACTTTTATCATGCGTCTGAGATTATCGTTGATGTGTTAGATTACAATTTCTCTGCAGAGCATACACAGATTCATTCCTTAAATTTCTGTGGAGATTTTCAGGTTACTTTTATCAGCTTCAAGACTTTGTTAAATTACTAGCATTTATCTTATTCATTTGCCTTCACATTATCTTAATCACTTACCTCATCGTATGAGGCCCACAATTGAAATATCTCTGACATTAATCAGGAAAAATTTGATTACTTATAATTGGCATTATGTAACATGTCAAGGAACAATGGAAAAAGAATAATAATTTTCCTCTGGCCTGAAGTTTCTGTTCACGCTTTAAATCCACCAGTAGGTGCTGTTATACTTAAATTTATCCCTAGGACTGATGTTTTTTTAAAAAACAGGAACACAACACCAAGAAAATTCATTTGAGGATGTCTCTGCATGAGATGATATCCATTGCTGATTCTTCTCACTTTGTTTCTTAGCAGACCTTATACAGATTGATATCACATAGCTGGCACCCTGCAAAATTCAGAATAGATTTTAAAGGGAAGACAAATTAAGACAGCAAAAATAAATGAAACGTGGGACAAAACATTTATAAAAGCCATGGAGTTATGCTGCCATCAGAATAACTGGAAATAAACCAACAATGATAATACTTTGAACACTTGAGAAGGCTTTCAATCATGACAGTAAGAAAGCTTTAAGAAAGATGTAGAGTAACTTTCAAATTATAGAGGAGAAGATCTCCAAGAGTGGCAGTCAAAATGTTCTTATGGCCAAAGATTATTACATCATATATACTGGTAATTTAGTCCTAATTCAGAGAATTTTTTAATGAATTAATAGTCCAAATTGTCTAGTGAATACAGAAAAGGCTCATTAATACCACAATTAAAATTGTTATATAAAATAATCTTCTTAATGTGATTCCTTCTTCTCTGGGGAATTGTACAGAAAAATACATCTTGCCATTTACAAGGGGATTAGATTTTCCTGTAATTCCAAGAGATTGGACTCACTAACCCATGAGCAACCTCAGCTTCATATTCTTAAATACTTAACTTATATTCACAGAAGTGGGCTATTTTTACAGATGAAGTATCAGAAGCATTGGAAGAGTTAGAATGACTGACTTCATTATCATCAGTTCACTAAATGAAATCTAATAATTTATACATGTAAGTAAAATTTAAATTTTTTTAAATACCCCTGGTCAAAAATAATTTTTATAATATTAAATAAACACCTTTGACTAAAACATTGCTATTAGGATGTTTTTCTTAATGTCAAAGATTTTGATGGAGGGTTATTATGGTTTTTATGGGTGTTTTCTTTTAGGGCCACCTAGACTGAGGGTTCTGTTCCCAGGAGTGATTACATATTTGTGTTCTGCATTTGCATTAGATATTAATTGGAAAGTTTATAAATCTTCAAGTTAGAAATCTTCAGGAACTGAATGTCTGGTGCTTGGCAACCAACTCTTGGAGAAATGTAAGACCTACCCAAATTTTGCTGAAAATGAATTCCATTTTTTTTCCCTCCCTCAGAACTTTTGATAAGGAGACCTCTAGAAACAATCTAACAACTGATTTATCTTGGGGTCTTGGGATACACTTACACTGCATGATTCTATAGAATCTCTGTTAACCCAAAGGACTGATTGCTGCAAACTGTAGTGTGCAAACTCTATTTAGAGGAAACTGAATAGAGAACTTGAGAATTTTCCCCTGGAGAGTCTGCAGGACTTCAAAACAAGATAGACAGCTTAACATTTAGCATAATTAGAGGAAATAGAGTCAGATAATTGCTTATTTTGTCTTATGATACCTGGAAGCAGAAGACAACTGAAAAATTCTGGGTATATTCAAAGAGAATGAATTGAGAAGAAGGCAAATAATCTAATAAAATCTTTCAGTCTCATAAAAAAATGCAGCCACATATCCTTTCATGTTAGCTGCAGAGCGTGTGCTCAAGGTAATACTGAAGTCTTGGCAGCTGCTGAAAAAATTGCATTTAGTTTTCTGAAATGCATCTTCTCCTTTCCTGAAGATTTTGGAAAAAAGGCAAAAACTTCATACACAGAGAAGTGGCAAAAAAATTGATAGCAATTATTTTAGTTTAAAATAATGCTGTTTCATTTATTATGATGACAGAGTCCATTTTACATAACATGTTTTCATGGGGATTAGTGGATGCTAAAGTGTATCATGTTGCAGTCTTTGCTGGGTCTGAAGGGCAAAGCAAAGAATTTACTGTTTGGCAGTTATTTAAACAGTTACAAATGTTTATGTTTTAGTTAGAAACCCTCAGTTATTGTTTTTATTTGGAGAAGAAAAGGATAAGTATTTGGAGCATGTATAATTTCATCTTCAGTTAGTAGTTCCCAGAAGAAAGAAAAATCTTAAAATTGCCATTTCACTTTGAAAATAAGTTCCTAAAAATTCCTTAAATCTTTAATTAATAGTCTTCAGTGACAACATATGGCCAGACTAGCCTGTGAAATCTTAGAGACAGTGAATCCCTTCAAGATCTTGCCCTGGTAACAATCACATGGATAAAAACATGGATTCCAGCCTGGTGATACATAATATCTTAAGTAAGAAAGATATTATGTATGATACAGTTTGAAATAAACTTTTTTTGTATAGAAAGTTCATTCCATCTTAGTAAAAAGGGAATTTTACTATCAAATTTATCTGAGCCCTTCATTTTCTTCTGCTGCCTGAAAGATGCTTGGGAGCATCCAGTCACATTTCAGATGGATTATTTCTGCTTTCTACCAGGTCAATGGATTTGATGACTGTTCAACATCTCAGGGGGGAACTCATCTCTTGTGTTTTTCCTGAAGGCATTGCCTAGTACAGCACTTCAGATGAGTGCTCTGGTGCATGCTGACAATCATTCATGAAACAATTTGCCCACATTGTCTCTTTACTGGTACACCATCTCAGTTTCAGTCCATTACATTTGTTTAGCAATCAGTTCCTCTCTCGTAGAGCTTTTTGTTTTTTCCATTTCAAGGGTTATCTAGCTCCCTTCAGCCTTATCTCAAAGATGTAAAAAAACTTGTAAAAAAAAGCTGATAAGATGCTATGAGGGATGGTACTGGCTGTTTGAAAACATCAAAAAACTACAAAGGAACAGAAAGGGCTGAAGGGGAGAAAATGAAACTCTCTTTCTAGGAGATCCCTTTTAATTTGCTAAGAGATACATGGCTATAGATATAGATGCTTATGGTTTACTGGCTCTTAGTAATTTCTTTACAGTGATCTGAATCCTTTGATAGTTTCAGATATAGTTTTTGACTGTTACTATTGTCCTTCATGGACAGTCAAAAATTACAAGGTATTCCTAACATAATTTGTACTCCAGTGGTCAATTTTTATACTTTTAAAATTTATTTACAGCCAATAATTTGTGTAAAATGCCTTTACTATATCTTCCACAATTTTTCTGAAGCCTGTTTGCTATGTTTTAACATATTTTTAAACTACAGTCTAATCATAATGACTATTTCTCCAGCTTAAAAGTGAAAAATTTGGCTTCAAACAAAAATTTGTATTTCTAAAGCAAAAAAACTGCTGTTGTCGTAAATTATTCCTGTAAATTAGAATGACTGTGTGGTCATAAAATGAGAAGCTGATACTTTTGATAATGGCCTTGAGGAGCAGAATGCTCAAAGCAGAAATTGCAGACAACGTATGGCACTTGGTTCTTCTCTTGCTGATATGCTTCTCACAATTTTTTAGAGTTCTCAGGCCTTCATTGACAAGCAAACTTCATCATATGCCCAGACTTTTAAGCAAAACAGTGAGTTAATTTCTTCAAAAATGGTACAAAGATCAGCTCCTGACACAGTTTCAATGTTAATGCAAAATTGCAACAGTTAAGCCAGTATACAGCAATGGTGAGTTGTTAGGTTCAGAGTCTGGCACAGATCGGATGATTACCATGACTGTATTCTTGGTGTACTGGTAAACTGATGAATTATGAGGTGAAAACCAAACCAGATAAAATTAATTACTGCAAAAAGGCTCATTATAGCATCTGCTCAGACCTCTGCTATAATGCAGCCATATGCAGCCATATAAGCGTTGCCAATATGCCTGTGTTACCTACACAGACTCTGGTTCCAGTGCAGCACTGAACCCCGTTCCACAGAGAGAGGGGAGAGCAGAGATCAACACGCCTCTCTCTGCAAGGGCAGGGGACTCACCGGCCCTCACAAGTGTGCCAACATATGCTACAAGGAGATGAAGTCATCAAGCTTGCATCCAAGTTTGAAAGCAAGTCACCTTTTCCTCCTTCTCTCTCTTCCCCTTTACCCCCCATTTTTTGGGAAAAGAGTCTTCCTATTCTTACATTTAGTCAGTGCTATACTACTCAGTGTTGTTTCAGGGAAAGAAGGAAAAAAACAACCGCAACCATAACCACATTTGATCAGTTGTGACTCTAGGGATACAGTTCTTCCTAATCCCTCTGGGTGAGCAGACAAAGCCATAGGGCAATATCATTTTCTTACAGTTTATCAAGGAAGGAAATCAATAAATAACATGTAAATTCACAACATTTTTTGCTTTAAAATAATAATCCCAGTGAACTAATGCAAATACTCATGTGGTCCTGGAATTTCTCCCAGAAATTATATCAAACTATTATATTTAAGGGGGAAAAAAATGGGTCTCATCCAAAACACACTAAGAAATGGTTAGTCTACCATTTTGCCTGGAAACTTTTCAGTTGCTCTTACATGCAGGAAATTTCAAGGCTGGTTTTGTCCAACATCAACTTCCAACTATTAGATCTTGTTACAATTTGATCAGCAAAATTGAAAAGCATTCCATTATCTGATTTTTTTTCTTGTGAATAGACAGATTTCCATAGGGATTTATAAATATTTCACACAACTCCTTGATCAAATGAACCTATTAAGGGATTTTTTTTCAGCTACACATAATTTTTGGAGTACTACTTTGAAAAGCCTTCATTATTTCAACACTCTTCTGCACATATAGATCCCAGGAGGAGACACAATATTTAGCAGTTGGTTCATCAGTGTAACATGCAAATACAAACCTCAGTTTTCCTCTGCTCTGTGATATTCTTCTTTTTATGAATATAGTAGCATTTTGGCTACAAAGAATAATCTGAGAACTAAGACAATTGTCTGTACTTGAATTTCAGTAGCTTTAGTCTGTTACCTTTGTTTTCTTGTCTCTTGGTAGTATACAAACACATTGGTGATTTTTTAATCAAGAAATTTGAATTATTCCACGACTCTATAATATAATATATGTGATACACATATCATATGTACATATATGACTATATAATTCCTAGTCTGTATGCCATCTGCAAACTTCTCCAGGATATTTTTGATGTCCTTATCCCAACAGTGGATGAAGAAACTAAGTAGGCACAATTAAAAAATTGGTGTCTAAAAACCCTACTTTAATAAATTTATTTATTTCTATACGTGACATTCGAAATTTATCAGTGATCCCATTTCTAGTTCAGTCATCTTGTGAGTTCCCCCCATGTATGTTTTTTAATCAAAATGCATATCAAAAGCTCTAAAGAAATCCCTGTGTCTTTAATCATAACTAGCATCACTTCCAGCTAGTCTCTAAAAACACCATGGAGTTTGTTTAAGGAGATGAAATTCCAGAAAACCTCTAATGACTAGTGCAAATTAATCTTACATTTTGAATCTTAAATTAAACACCCCATCAGATATTCAGCTTTGAGCTCACACTAAATGATTCATAACTTCCCAGTTATTTCTCATGACCTTTTTAAAGCATAGGAGTTGAAACTGCTTATTAGCAGTTTTCAGCTTTTGTTCAGTATTGTCATCAGTTTTCCAGAGGTGCTCACGTAATTTCCTTTAGTCTGTAGGTTATTAAAAAACAAGGGAAAAAAAAAACCCAGGCAAACTTAGTTTTTTTTTCTAGTGGTACCCATTGTTTAGTTTGAAAATTTTGCTCTGTACTTGAAGAGAAATACAAACAGTAAATAGGCCTCAGCTGGGGATATTGTGTGTCTAATTCCCAGCAGACAGATTAAAAGGACATGCAAAATCAGCGTAGTTTACTGTTCAAAGTCATCTAGGATGTAGATGATTATGAGCCAGACCAGCTGGAAAACAAACAGTTTCATTGGAGCACTGAAAAAAAGGTGTTAAAATGAGATTTATTGTTACATACAATGAAAATTATTACTTTTCTCCTGAGGTGCTGAAATTCAAAGAAACTAACAGTAGCCTCATTTCCATTTTTATAGCTATAGCTATTAAAGATTTTATATGTGTTCGTTGTTTAACAGAGGTATTAAGCGCTTAGTGCAGTTCCAAAACACATATGGTATGCGGTGGCATTTGAGACATCCTAAGCCTACAGCTGGCCCTCAGAAGGGTATGATTATCCCATAAGCCCTTAGTCATGTCTGCCAACAGCATGTAGAATATCCAGTTGTTGCCATTTCATTATAATTTCAAAACTTTTGGTCCGGAATTTAGTAGTTAGCACTGCATAGCTCACCACAGGATTACTCAAAGGCAATGTGACTGAAAGGCTCTCTGCTCACAACAACCATCTAATAAAGTAGAATACACCTCATGAATATACCTCTCACATACTGTTCAGTTATTTTTTATGACTGTTGGAATGAACAACACTTACTGAGTTAAGGCCAATATAAGGTTCATAGTGAAATCTTGAATGTTCTGGCATTGAATAAGTCCTCATTGGTTTAATGATGCTTTTATCATTAAAGTCCTGATTGTTACTCCTTCCTTTCCTTCCTTTCTCCTTTATTCTCCTACTTTGTTTTGGTTTTGTTCTTTCTTTCTCTCCCTCCCTCTCTCCTTCTTCTTTGTATGCTTTAGAAACTCATCCACTGCTCAGCTAACTGTCTGGACACAGCAGCCCAGAGTTGGCTAACGTTGTCTTCATTTTCAAAAGGAGCAAGAAGGAGGACCCTGCAAGCTACAGGCCTGCTAAAATCATGGAAAAGGTCATTGAAAAACACCTGGAGGACAACACAGTCACTGATCACAGCCAGCAAAGCTTCATGAGAGGAAAGTCCTGCTTGTTGAATCTGATTTACTTCTATTATCTACCCATCTACTTGATCTTGGAAAGCATGTAGATATAATACTTTTATACTTCAGCAAATCTTTTGATACTCTCACACTGAGTCCTTCTGGAACAAAATATCCATCACACAGCTGCATACTCACCTTACATGATGGGTGAGCAACTGGCTCACAGGTCAGGCACAAAGAGTTGTAATGAATGGGGTGACATCAGGCTAGCAACTGTCACTAGTGGGGTTCTGCAGGGCTCCATCCAGTTCTCTTCAGCATTTTCTTTAATGCTTTGGATGCAGGAACTGATCTATTCACTCTTATGATCAATGACAGGACTCTAGGAAATGGCATGATGCTGCGTTGAGGGAGGTTTAGGTTGGATATCAGGAAAAGGTTTTTCACCCACAGGGTGGCTGGGTGCTGGAACAGGCTCCTCAGGGAAGTGATCAAAGCACCAACCTGACAGAGCTCAAGAAGTGTTTGGACAATGCTCTCAGGCACATGGAGTGATCCTTGCAATGTCCTGTGCAAGGCCAGGAATGGGACTCTATGAGAGAGAAATACAAAGCCTCATGGCTCCCTTCCAAGTCAGCATAATCTATGATTCTGTGATTCTAAAAAATCATAAATCAGAAAGCAATTTAGATTGTCTCAAATGTATATTTAAGAGATTTCTCTCTTCCAAGTAAAATTAAGCTTCATGATCACTTCTGTTTCTTAAGTCTTGTAAAAATTATGTACGTTGCATACAGAAAAAGCAAGCATAGCTGTGGTCAAGACACACTGTGCACACCAAAACAAGTAGCCTAATGAGAATTCAGGTCACAAGTACCTCACTTTTCTATAGGTAAAAACTGCTGATACACAGGAGTCACCTTAACCTGAAGGACAGCACATACTTTTGAAGTGGGAACTATTCATACTAATCATCTATATATATGAAAAGCTTTGCACTTGAGAGCATCTGCCAATAAGTGCTTAGGTTTTAATTGAGCCACTGCGTTTCTTCAGTCTTCTCATCTCTAGTAAGGATCCCTTCCCAAAGCAAAATATATCTCCCCACAAACATATGTGGAATACTAATTTATTCTCGCTTGACAATAAAAAAGCAACTAACGATAAGAAAGGTTTTATTGTGTGTTTATGGCAAATATGTCAAATAAACTGGACAATAACAGAAGCAATGAAAAAGTAAAGTACTTTAGAACTGGCCAGTAGAGGATATTTGGGGCATGTGCTGAATATGATAGATAGTGCTGCTGCTAGACCCAGAGCACTGGGTGAATTGCTCTTACGTTTACAGCCTGTAGCCATTTTAACCAATGAGTCCAGAGCAGGTTGGAAAAAATTACTACTAAATTATTGAGCAGGTAATTAGTTCTTACTGAGATTTTTTGCTGTTCTAAGATGGGTTTTGTCTTACCCTCTGTTCTGGGAATTAGCTCATGAGATTGTACCTCATAAAAACTCACCAAATCAACCCTTTAAAATATTGAAATAATTTTTGAGATGGATTAATTTCTGTTTATAAGCTGTGTGAAAATTAGGTATAAGGAAGAAACTAGACTCTTAGTTTCATTCTGTTATCGAAGGAAGAGGTTAGTGATACACCTTTTTATGTTCTGCCTGTAGAATGCCTTGTCCTCTGGAAATATTTTTATCTGTTCTCGTGGTCTAGGATTGAATTTGAACCAAATTTGAATTTTCAGATTGCTGCATTTAGTAAAATTAATTTCATTCATTAATCACTGCAGTTATTTGAACTAATTTAAATTATATTCAGTAGTTCCGTGCCACTAGTGATCACAATATATTAACTACAGAGCAGGATGTAGTCTTGGAACATAGTGACAAGATCAAAAAGATTTTATAACCAGTGAATCCAACAACCTTTTTCTCTCTTAATTTTGTATATTATATAGCTATTTTTTAAAACAAGCTTTTAAAATATGTGAACCAGTTGAAAAAATCAAATTCTTTGCAATAAGAAAGAAAAATATTAAGTTAAAGATAGCACATGGGATTGCATACAATTTTTTCTGTAAAAGTTAGAATTTCTTCTGTGTAGCAAGCCAGATTAAATTACTGAGAACCACAATTTCCTTGAGATAACATTTAGATAAATACTGTTATTTGGAATTATTCTATCAAAGGAGGCACCCTAATGTTACAGCCAATAAGTAAACTCATACAGAAGCATAACGCAGCATGAGACAAGCATTCAGCCACTTCTGTGAGTCATGATGCTACTATGCCAATCATTATCTCTGGCACCAGCCTGAAAGATGAACAGCAGAAACTAGCAAACTACTGCTTCTATGCATAAGCAATTTATTAAAAATAAAAGGTGGGGGGGTGGGGGGATAATTTTTATCTGCTTTAAATCTGTGGTTTATAAAATGCAGCTATAATCTTACAAAATCACAGAATCAGAGAATGGTTGAGGTTGGCAGGCGCTTCTGGAGATTATCTGGTCCAAATATCCTGTCCAAGTAGGGTCACCAACAGTCAATTCCAGGACAAAGTCTGGGTGGCTTTTGATTATCTCCAAGGATGGAAATTCCATGTCCTCTGGGCACAGCAACTTGCTATCCTCACAACAGAAGACCTTTTTTTTTAGAGAGGAACTCCTGTGTTTCTGTTTGTGCTCATTGCCCCTGGTCCTTTCATTGAGCTCCACTGGAAAGGGCCTGGCCTCAAAGCTTTTACACACGTTAGGGAGATCTCTCCTGAGTGTTCTCAAGGACAAACAGCCCCAGCTGTCCCAGCTGTTCCTTTTGGTGAATTGCTGCTGACTTCTCACAATGTCTTCCTTGTCCTTCATGTGCCTGGAAATTGTTCCTGGGATTAGGTGCTCCCTC
Source organism: Geospiza fortis (assembly GCF_000277835.1). NCBI lineage: Eukaryota > Metazoa > Chordata > Aves > Passeriformes > Thraupidae > Geospiza > Geospiza fortis. The sequence continues at coordinate 17,764,196 of NW_005054297.1, forward strand.
CCCTACCAGGAATCCAGGTGACACTGACCAGTCTGTAGTTTTCTGTGTCCTTCTTCTTGACCTTTTAGACAATAGGACTGACATTTTCTTTTCTCCAGCTCTCAGTCACCCCCTTCAATTGCCATGATTTTTTCAAGACAGTCAAGAGTGGCATGATTATTGATTATTGACACCTACCAGTTCTGTCAGCACTTAAAAGCCAAATTTGCTTAAATATTTTCTGACCTGATTCTCTTCCACTAAAGGGGATTGTGTGATAAGGTTTAGCTTACAGGCAGGTCAGGTACTTGATGATATGGCAGGAATTGCCAGTTACCTGTCTAGATGTATTTTCATAGTGAGTGATACAGGAATAGTTGAATGATCCGATGCAGTTAATCTGATTAAAAATGTTCTTACATTGTGTAGTGTCCAGTGCTAAAAAAATTAGCTGGCCCAAAATATCCTATGAATCAAGAGGGTGGCTGAAATACCTTGAAAATAAAGTTGTGTCAGCTTTCCATTTTGAGATCTCAGAGGTTCTTCTGTTGAACTATACATTTTTGGTATTCATGGATTCATAACAACAAATGTTAAACTAGGCAGAAAAAAAGCTAATGTAGATCATTCTCTTCTCAGGCAAAGGTAGGAAACCATGAAATGAAAAATGCTGAAGTACAGGAAAGGAAATATTTTAACTGCATGTTTTGCAATACTTTAGCCATCTGTGGATTTCAAAATGAGCATTTCTTTTCAAAGAAGAGATAAAATAAAAAATTCACTAGGTACAGTGTATTAGTAGAACTATTTACTAAAATTATCCCTGAGATACGAGAACTATGCAAGCATATAGACTGACAGAATATCAGGTTGGAGGGGACTTCAAGGATCATCTGGTCCAGCTTTGCTTGGCAAAAACACAGCCGAGACAAGGTGGCCCAGCACTCTGCACACCTGGATCTTAAAAGAGTCCAATGCTGGAATATCCACCACTTCCCTTGGGAGATTATTTCAGTGGCTTATTGTTCTCATTGTGAAAATTTCCCTCTTGTGTCCAATTGGAATTTCCCCAGAAAGAACTAGTACACATTACCCCTCATCTTCTCCATGTGACTCCTTGGAAAAAGGAAGTCTCCATCTTCTCTATAGCCACCCTTTAAATATAGGAGCATGGTTATAAGGTCTTCCCTAAGAATTCTCTTCACTCGGCCAAACAAACCCAGCTCTCAGCCTTCCCTTGGATGGCAGGTTTCCCAGTTCTTTTATCATCTTTGTGGTTCTTCTTTTGAGTCTTTTCAGCCTGTCCACAAAATGTAAAGTAGTTACAGGAGTTACCCTTATGACTCAGAGCTTTGAAACTGTGGATACATAGTGTCAGGTGCGGACAGTTTCAGTCAATCATCCATGTTTCTATTTGGACAAAAATCATATGTACAATTACTGGCATGTATGGAAATATGGATGCTTCCCTGGTTTAGGCTTGACACCCTTAGAGGAAAATTACTTAATTTTTCTTAGGACTGTGTACTTTTCCTTTTCCCAAGTTGTTTTGTCCTCTGCTTTGCAGAGGCAGTCTGTATGCAGAGGGGGAACACTCACAAGATTTTTGCAATGTCAGTAATTAAGAATAGAAAAGAATGCCTGCCTCATTGTCTTGGAGAATAAATGATATCAAATGGTCTATAGCAAATAGAGATATTAGCCAAGAAGTTCTCCTTGCTTGTTTGGGGTACTCTGAATTTGCAGGTGGACTTTGAAAAGAAGTACAGACTGACAGCTGTGAGTTGCAGTGATAGAAGCACTTGGATGCACTTTGCACCTTTTACAGCTACTTACAAATTGAACACATATCTGACCTTTCTATCTCAAGTGTATAAATAGCCTCAAGACTGTTTTTGCATGATAAAGTCTAGGGCCACATCACATACCATGGTCTAAGGTTTGCTGGGAAACAGCTCACATCACATATAGATAAATATTACTTCAGCCTTTAGCTATGCTAGAGCAAGGAGAACTGGCCAGCACAAGAAGAATCTATTTCTAAATTTATTATACCATAAAAACTACTCCTTTGTTCAGCTATAATTTATAATACTGACCTAATTTTATTTCAGGATAGTTGATTATTAAGACATAGTTGAAGATGCTTTTTCTTGGTCTAGGAAATATATTGCATTCTATCTATGCCAAAACAAAGACCCTAATGGATTATTAAAAAAGACATGTACACATCCATTTAAAAAAATGAATACTTCAAGGGCAGTACACAAGCTGCTTTCATGGTGTTAAATGGACTAGTGGAAGAGGTTGACCAATATCTATTTTTGTGCAGAATAAATGCATGGTTTCAAGCCAAGGAAGTGCCTTTAGGACAAACTGAGACAGTTGCTGCTGATTCCAAGGTCAAAATACGGCTCAGTAAACCATTTATCTGAGTGAGTGTTGAGCAGGGGACTTAGTTCTGTAAGCAGGAGCTGGATGTCTGTCTGAAATACATCTAAAACATCCTCTTGTGGATGTAAATGCCTTAAATCAGATACATAGGTTCCAGTAAGATGCAGAGGAACATCTGACAATTATGAAAGGAGTCTTCAAAAAACAGTTGAGTAAGGAATTGTATAAACGAGCTCAGAGACCAAAGAAAGGAAAGATTTAGACTAGATTCCTAAAGTAGGGGACTATGCATAGCTCCAAATTCTCTTCTGCCATTAACTTTTGTATATTTGTGTGTTCTTCAGTTCTTATATTTATACCACTCTATTTCTTCCTGAGTGTAGGTGTACACACAAGCACATATGCATGAGAACACACACACACCCATAGACACGCAGATTTTTTTAAAAAATGCCTTTTATAAAACTCACATTGGTCTTTTCCTCTGTCTGGCTCTTTCCTAGCGAAGCCTTTCTTATTCTCTTACCAAAAGAAAGTTCACAATACTTACTTTCCTCTGTGAAGATAATTTTTCATTTCATTTTTCATTGTTGTTATTTTTTGTAACATCACCAGTCTTTAAGAAATTTCCAGTTTGGAATAGATTAATGTACTGTCTTGAAGCCTTTCTAATTCTTATAACAAGGATCCTTTGTCAGTGAGATATTTGCACTAAACACTAATCTTTTAGATGTTATTCCAACGCTAGATGAATGTCAGTCCAGCTTTGTTGCAGTGGTGAGCAAATGACAGGTTAGCATTTATGAAACACTGCCCTCTGGTGCCTCAGTAAAATGAGATTGCAAAAAGAAATATGTGTGGATTTTCTTCTTTCCCTCTCTCTTTTTTTTTTTCTTTTTTTTTTTTGGTTTGGTTTGGTTTGATTTGGTTTTGGCTTTGTTTTGTAGTTACAAGTAGAAAATATGATCACATATTCAGCTCACATTTTGCTGGACTACACCAGCTTCCTTCTTCCTTTGACAATTTCATGGGTTTTTTTGTAGGCAAAAGAACATGAGATGTTTGCTTATTTTTTTTATTAGTAGTGGATGAGCAGAAGAAGAAAACTTATATGTCTGGGAGATGTGCATGCAACTACAAATGAAATAAATATATGCAAATACACTAAAATAGAAAACACAGAAGGAAAAATAGGGTGATGATTTCTCAAAAAAGCCCAACTTGATATTCTATTAAGTGGTGAGCAGTGTCCCAGTGGCACATTAGAGATCATGTAAATACATCTGTCTGATAACTAAATTAAGAAATAATTCCATTAAGAAAAAAAATTAACATTTATATATAACTGAGGGGTTTTTCTGAGTATAGTAAGAAGGTGGCTACAAAACTGAAAACAGGGGAGACATTTGTGCTTCCTACCTTGGAGGAGATCTGCCACGTACCAAACTTCATCCCCTTCCTTTGTTTAAAATTGGCCACTATTCCAAACAGTTTTTCAGTGCCTTGTACATCTGAAATTCTACTTCTTCTAAACCTAAAGAGGGGGTGGGGAAAGACTGGAATCTGTGTTAAACTTTCTCATTACTAACAAGAGGAAGAAAAATGCTTGTTCAGGCATCTAGCTGATGATCTGCAAACCTGGATGATCTGATCTGTGTCTATTTAAAGAGTATACAAGTCTTCATGCTGCAACCTATGATCCTAAATCCTTGATCAGCCTATTGGAGTGTGCTAGGGCTTCTGCTCCTCATATGTGCTCAGAGATGCTTTCAAAGAAGAGCCAAGCATATGAGAAGATGACAAGGTACAAGTTGTTAATCTGATACAGAGTTGGGATGTGTGCTGGCTCATGTATGGACAGGACCCAACTGCAAGCTCCAACATAAATTAGACTCACTCTTCTGTATTAATCCAACTACTTCTACTGTTAATCCAACTTTTAGCAAGTGATGATGAAGAAAAACTTTTTTCAAGCTTCTCTTGAAAGATTTTTGTCCTTTTCCCAGAATTCTGTGGATGTCTCCCAAGGAGAAAGAGGTTCTAATTTAGCCAGATCAGCATCACTTTCTTCATTTATTTGCTGTAAACATGAAAGATTTCTAATTATTTATAGGAAGAAAACAGCTTCATGGATTAGCATAAAATATTTCTGAAAATATTCCATTTGGCAATACATATCACTCCAATGCTGTCTTTTAGAAAAGCTCTTCAAAATTTTCATCTGGTAAGTATTTGTGAGGGAGAATTTTACTGAGTTGAGAGACAGTTTCTGAGTGAGTCATTGGTTGTCCTGTCACAGTTAAGAGAAGGGCAGCATTGTATCCCCAAAACACAGTAGTGACAGCAGTGCAGTAAAGATATTGTTACTAGAATTAACTGATCCTGATTTTAGGTGCTTTTGAATAGAAATTGCTAAAAATTAAAGTTAGCAAAGTTCAAGTGGAGAAGGAGCATGGAGACAAGTGCTATGGATAGAATGAATTATCACTGCCTTCTTCCAAGTAGCTAGGGAATTCCTCCTTTTGCTTGGCATAGCTTTAATACCATTGGATAGAACTGCAATGCTTGTATTTGTATGATAGATCTGTGCTCGTCTGTGCGAGTAGCTGTCAGGCAAGAAGGAACAAAAAACTGTTTTCTTCAGATCTCAGTCAAATCACACAGATGTTAGGAAAACTGTGGATGGAATCTTTCCACAATCAACAGATACATAAGGCAAAATACTTGAAAGTTGTACTTTCTTCAAAAGTATCTGGGCAGTTTGAAAAGTTGATCCTGGCATTAATTTACAGTGTGGGGTTATGAGGCCTGTAATCACTCCAAGGAATTACTGGAGGGAATGGTGACTCCTCAGCTTCATCGCCCCACAACAGGAACCTTTCTAGTCATAAGCTCTGACCAAGGGTCTGGCCCTATCACACACAGTTCCACATCAGGACACCTAAATAGTCCTAGATCATAAGGGTGTCCCTCTGCTTTTGAGTGAACACTCTGTATGACGTATATGCGGCCCACTTAAGAACTACAAATTCAATTCCAGCTTGCTTTATTCTGTGAGACACAAATATTGGCAAAACATGATACCTAATATACAGAAAGACTTCTCATATCTTTTAAATAAAAAGAGCAAGTTAAAATTTCATTGATGAAAAGTCTTTACTGTTGACTGCTGTTTCATCCTGTATCCTAAAATCAATTTGTTATAAGGTTTTTCCACACACTTACAAATAAAATCAATGCTTTATTAACTAAGTCTTTCTTAACAAATTAAATAATCTCCCTAATGAAACTCTTGAGTGACTGAGTAACAAGACTTCCTAAGTGAGTCATAGGGCCTCAGACCATACTGTGTGATAGCCATAGGGAAAATAGGCAGTAGGAAGAGTGGAGAGGAGGTGTGTGCATGGAGACACACCTGTTAATTCCTCTTGTCTCCAGCTGTTAGCAGAGCCTGTCATTCTCATGCCAAATGTCTGTGCTACCTGTGGTGTATACCAAAAATTACCTGTGCGACTCTACCTTAGTAATTTCCAGATATTCATGTCTATTGGATAACTTATATGTCATAAGGCACTAAAGGCTTTTCCGGATATGATAGACATGAATATCATATCCGATATGATATGTCATAAGGCACTAAAGGCTTTTCCTGTAAGTCAAAACATTTTACAATTCTTCAGACTGGGGGAAAAAATTTAGAATCACTACTTGAACTTTGTGTAAGAGGTGGAGCATCTCCTCAGGTACAAAACAACTTGCTAGAAAAGATCCAGGAAAAAATTCTGAATGTGGAAGAATGTTACTTCTGCTATTTTTCCTGGAGAAACTCACTCCACTATTACAAACTTGTACACTAGCTTGATCCACTCTTCTTGGGTACACTGCCTTTTTAGAACAATTATTGCCTCCAATTCTTCCTGTCTGAACTGAGACATATTCAATGAACTCTTCCTCCTCTTGTTCATGGTCTGGAAGGAAATGGCTGAGCTTTAGAAAAGCTCTACACTTATTCAGAAAACACATTGAGCTTCTAATTTTTCCTAGTTCAAACTTACCATATTTGAAGAAGGCTTGTAAGCAGGCTTGGCCTACAGCAATTATAATGTTTTGAGATTTTTGTTTTAGAACTCTGGGGCATTCATTGCTTCCTAAATATGGGAATGGACATATACTACTATAAGAAAATAAGAGAATGAAAGATACGTCTTCTTGTAATATGTGTTTCTGAACACCTGGAGGAAAGAGTTTTCTTTTCAGAGAAAAAGATTCATTTTTCCTCTTGAGATACTAAAAAAGCAAGGGAAGGAGGTGCAAGGACTAGCTACTGATACTCCCCAGATTCATTCACTATAGATTTGCAGGATACTATATATTCTAAGTCATCATCTAATCAATAAAGCTATATAAATTCTATTTTGTATCAGATGAGAAATATGAGAAAACCTATTACTTTGAGTTAATTGTGAGCAAAAAATTCAGCTCTGTTGAGAAAAATATAAAAAAAAAATATGAGTTTTATATGGTTCCTTAAGCATTTTCACTGCCTATTAATCAAACCTATTGAATGGAAGGCCAGAGGCAAGAACATAGTAAGAAATTTGTTGATAGGCAGGAGAAATACAGAATATATTCCATGTTTCTGAAATGCACAGGATATAACAAATGCTAATACAGTAGAACAATGAAGGGGGCTCCTAATCCTAGAATCCTAGAATGGTTGGGTTAGAAAAGACCTTAAAGATAATCTGTTTCCAATCCCTCTGCTGTGGGTGGAGACACCTTCCGTTAGACCGGATTGCTCAGAGACCCATCAGCCTGGCCTTGAACACCTCCAGGGATGGGAACTCCAAATTCTCTCCTGGTTAAAGTTGTAGCCCCATTGAGCAGCAAGCCCACTACTGTCATTGCCAGTGAGATGACACAGTTTTTGTATGAAATTTAAAGGCCTCAGAACTGAGGCTTGTTGGTTTTGTCACCAGTCTCATTTTGTTGTGAGAAGGTGCTGTTCTTTGGTAGCAAATGTCTCCTGTTATGATGAGGACTACAAGCCAGGAATAATAGCAGGAAAAAAAATCTGAGTGCACATTTTGGATTACTTAAGAGTCACTTTTTTAAAGATCACCTGTCATATCATCTGACTTATATTTGACTGAGGCATAATGTTGTTACAGCCCTAGACAATGCTTGTCAGAACCAGCAAGTGCAGGAAAAATACCACTAACCATTAAAGTTACATGTGATAATACCTTCAATTAAAAAAAAAAGTGACGGCAATAAATTAAAAGCTGGTCTAGGAAAATAAATTCTTTATTCTTAATATAATTTACTTCCGATTTTTCAGCTACAAGAGCTAATTACAAATGTGAAGTTTGTTGTCAGACTTCCATCTGTGCAGTATGAGTAGGTAACAGGATATTGTATATTCAATGCAATGAAGCTAGGAAGGAAAAAATTTCTACAAGGTAATTGATGTAATGCAGAACACTTGATCACTCACAAATGTATAAAAGGTAACTGAGACATGAGAAAGGAAATAAATTATTCCAAAATGAGGATTTTCAGATTTAAAAGCTAGTAGTTTTGAAACAAAAATATGAAAATTTTCCAGGATATTCTCATGAAGAAATTAGTCTTGAGATGTATAAAACACAAATTGAACACAGCTACAGATTTTGTAATCAAGGTTTCCCTCTCTCTTTTCTTCTGTGTCATGCCCTATAAAAAATAATTTCTGAAGAAACATTTCATGAAAGACATCAAACATATAAGCAATCAGACCTGCCAGGAAAGGAAATGAAGACGAGACTGGAACAAGTTTGAATCTCATTAGAATTCCTGCCTGGGAGGTTATTGTTAACCTATTTTCCTTCTCCTTTCAGAAGCCATTATTTGTGTCAGTTAGAAGAGTAGAAAGAAGTAAAAGAGGGAGACACAATGAAGGGCTTCTGAACCTTTAAATCACACCTAACCTATGTAAGTAGTTTGACTTGTGGGAGATACTGATGCCACTGATGCTATAATCATCTTTATCTGGAAGCACAAGTGCAAAATTAATGTGACAAGAAAATTTTGTAAAATGAGGCATATTGTTACTATATATAAAACTGCTCAGATTTTTGTGAAGCATATAAATGGAGCTGCTTCAACAAAGGTTTTTATAAATTCTGATCTCATCCACAGACTATGGTTTTGCCTTTCACTATGTGATAACTTAAATAATGTAAATCACTGAAAGCACAGCTCATGGGTAATGTGAGAAATGCCGTTATTGCTAGAGATTACAAAACGTCCCCCTCACTCACAAACTTATAGTTCATTTTTTAGCACAACATTTGAAATTAATAATCCAAGTGAACAAATATTAATTTATATGGGGCTGTGTTACTACATTTTTCAGTACTTTCTGAAGTTGTTTTGCCACCTCAACATCTATTCCCAAGTAAGAAATTTCAAAGTAAACCCTATAAAAAAGTTTTGTCCAGTATGTGATAATTTCATGTTGATAAAAAGCATAGGAAAAGATAACAACTTTATTTTCATTTGGCAGATGCCCAGAAGAGATATAATAAAAAGCTGTGTCTTAGCTATCATAAATAGTTTTTCCTCATGCTCATATACATGTTTTACATAGTCAACATTCTTGCTTTCTTTGGTCAAGAAGTAAAGAGGTAGAAAATGTGGCTTAATTTCTCTGAAAAGCTAGAAAGCTATTAGGATTTGGATGGTCTAGGTTAGCTTGCTCAATATTGACTTTATGTGCTATTATACACATCTTTTATTCCCATCAGTAGATGTACTCTTGGCATATTATTGCTGTAACAGACAAGTCAGTAGCAGCAAAGATTCTAGGTAGAAAGAAATATTAATAGAAATATAAACCTTCTCTATACAAATACACCGAAATTTATGGGAGAGATGGGAATTTGTTCTTAAAGGACTGACAACTTCCTTCTTGGACTACTTCTCACCATCTGAGTGATAAAAAACCCAAGGGGCCATATAAATAGAAACATGAGAATTACATGGTCTTGATTCAGGAGTAGAAAACAGAAGGTTGGTTGCGTAGTAAAATATTTCTAACTCAGCAAATCTCCAAAGATGCAGATTCTCACAACGGATCTGCCAACTTTCGCAGCATCTTGGCAGTCCACAGCAACATTTGCACATCTAACATTTGCATTTTCTGCTGCCAGGTCTTGATGTCTAATAAACACAGGTTAAGTGACATTATACTTACAGTGCCATCTTAATCAACAGCAATCTTCATTATAGTTCTCTGCTATGGAAAAGTACAATTTGAGGATAATAAGCACTTGAAATTTACGGAAACAGTGACAGCTTTCTATTCTAAGGTTGCTGAGCCCATAGTCCACAGGCACTCTCACTGCAGCCTTGTGTCCTCTCTGTGGTGTTCATGACTATACATATTTCTCCCCTAAGTTTTCTTTCTGAAGCATTATGCTTCTGAAAAACATAATTTTGTGCTATCATGGCTCTCAGATACAAGGTGTTATTTATCTGGAGTAGCTACAGAGAATACTCACTGCCTTGCGAATTTTAAAAAGTCTAGGATGTCAACAGTGTTGACATGGGATTACTCCACTCAAAATTCTTTACTCTGATAATTCTTCACTTTTAGAAGGAAAATTAATTACCAATTGATCTATGTGAAAAGTAATCAAATCTGGAAAAAATAGAACATGTCATCTCCGCTCCTGATACACAATGAATTTGGAGACAGTGCTCAAAAAGAAAAAAGGATAAAAAATTGCTGAACTTTGAGGCTTGTCATGAGGAATTATAATCCATTATCTAGTCCCACTACTTAGTTGACATAAAGTTGCAAAAAGACAGAGACTTCTAATCTCTGATTGAACATTATGGGTAGAAAATATACTTAAGAGATTTGCTGACAGTTGCTGTAGATAGTGTTCTTTAGTCAGCATGGTGTTCTTTCAGTGAGTTTACACCACAGTGAATGCAGTGTAAATAGATGTACTGGCACTAAATGGGTCATATGTTGACATCACTGTAATTATGACATCATGAATATTAATCAAGCCTAACAGCCCGAGTTTTTACCCAGGTTCTCAGGACATAATGGCAGCTATTTACAAAGTCTAACAGAATTCAGTAGGTCGAGAATGAATATAGCTGCATTATGACCATTTTGGTCTTGATCTTGGCTGCTATATTTAATCACTCATTTTGGAATCCAGGTTCACTACTGATGCATACCAAAAGCTAAATTGAAATTTCTAGGGCATTTCTCTATGGGGAATAACTATTGATCACATTTAAGAATGCTGAGATTTTCAGAATCAAGGTCAGTCAACTCCTGGATAAATGTTACCATTCACACGAATCTTTTGAAAGGAGCAGTTCGCATCTCATGTACAGTGTCACTTGATTTTGAGTGCTTTCCCCTTTACTGTATTTCATCTCTGGCAGCAGCTCAGTCAAAATAGAACCATGAAGATACAGATTGCTGATATGCAGGAAATATACCATACAAAATCAATTTTCTGGGCTAAACCACTCAGTACACATCCCCCTTTGGACTAATTGCAAATGTATCTACTACTGACTTCATCAAGGGCAAGTCCTGCCTGACCAACTTAGTGGAGTGACTACATCTGTGGACAAGGAAAGAGTTACAGATGTCATTTGCTTGCACATCTGTAAGTCCTTTAACACAGGTGGTGAGAACACCCTTCTCACTAAGTTGGAGAGGTGTGGAGTTGATGATTGACATTTTGTGGATAATGAATTGACTGGCTGGTTGCATCCCGGGTGTAATGGTCAGCAACTCAATGTGCAAACAGAGATCAGCAATGGGTGGTGTACTTTTGGGGTCTGTACTGGGGCTGGTGTTGTTTAATGTCTTAATCAATTGCATAGGCAGTGGGATTCAGTGCACCCTCAGCAGCTTGGTGGGTGACACCAGGCTGAGTGCTGTAGTTGACATAGATAGATAGATAGATAGATAGATAGATAGATAGATAGATAGACAGACAGACAGACAGACAGATAGATAGATAGATAGATAGATAGATAGATAGATAGATAGATAGATAGATAGATGATAGACAGATAGACAGATAGAGACTAGATACAAGGAAGAAGTATTTTCCAACACGAATATCAAACAGAGGTACAGGCTGCCCAGAGAGGGGGTAGGTGCTCAATCCCTGTAAGCATTCAAGGCCAGGTGAGATGGATTCTGAGCAACCCGGTCTTGTCGAAGATGACTGTGCTCACTGCAGGTGCCTTGGACTAGATGACCTTTAAAGGTCCCTTCTAGCTCAAACTACTACATGATTCTATGAAGACTCAACTTGGACAATCAAGCTGGCCTTCAGTTGAAGGAGAGTAGGTTTAGATTAGGTATTAGGATAAAATTCTTTAAGGGTGGTGAGACACTGGAACAAGTTTTCCAGAGAGGTTGTGGATGACACATCCCAGGAAGTGTTTAAGATCAGGCTGGATGGGATTCTGAGACACTTAGTCTAGTGGCATATGTCCCTGCCCATGCAAGAGAGATTGAAACCAGATCTTTAAGGTTGCTTCCAACCCAAGGCATTCTGTGGTTCTACTATGATTCCATAATCAGAAACATAGTGGAAAATCCTTCTATGGGTGTTGAAGTGATGAAAAGGGATAGGTTTATAATACCTAATGCAACCACCTTATCTGAAATTTATTAATTTATCTGTGTTGTCAAATTACTTTTCTTTCACTTTTCACTTATGTTGAAAGTTACGTATGAAGACCTCGATTTTCTCAGAAAAAAAAAGAACCTAGAGAACATATAGAGCAGAAACAAAACAATAGGAAATTGCTGAGAGAATACTGTTGTGTAAAATGCATTTGAAGATATTGACAGCAATATATGTATTAAAAATGAACCAACTCTTACGGTTCCATGATTTTTTGAAGGGAGTCTAAACCTAGCTGAAAAAATTTAGTTCAAGTTTCTAAATCTTTTGGTTATTTACTTGTTTCATTAACATGCAAGACGGATCCGTGTCATGCTACTTGCTAAATAAAGAAAAATGATTCATTTCCTTAACCAGAGGGGTTTCCAGCAAAGCTAAATCCTGAGACTACCATAGTGCAATAAGCAAAAACAAAGCATAATTGCATTTTTCTTCTTATATATCACTGAAGAATAAAATTCCATGCAGAAGTTTAATTACTTTTGGTGGAAATAAAAATTAAATCCGTGAAGGTTTTCAGTGATAGCTTTGATTAAAATAAAAACCAGCTTTGATTTAAAAGGTATCTTTTTTCCTTTTGTTTATTAATGACCATAGCAATTTGTTATGTAATTCTATTATACATTTCTTCATTGATGTGGATCCAGGCACAGTGTCTTTGCTGTTGCCCATATACAGTTAAAAAGCAAAAGCAATTTGACCATATTAGGCTAATTTCGCTAGACAGATTCAGTTCATGCTTCAGCTGTCAGAACAACTGCTGCCTTCATGCTGTTAGTGATTTTGACATTCCTTTGAGCGACTGAAATATCACAGACTCAAGGAAGGCTAGATAATGGTGATGATTTATTCAGAGTCATTTTCAAGTGTGAGGTTAGCTTAACAAAATGTTTGCAATGAAGAATTTTCAGTTTTTCCCAAGCATCAAAATTTTTTGACTACTGTTGCACAACACAGGAAATCGATGATTAAATAAAATTATTCTGCAGATACGTTCATTAATTTAAACAAATGCATATGAACTGTACATCTTTGAACAACCTGCACTATTACCTTCATGTCATCAAGACAAAGAGTATTACCTTGTGCCTTTGTCATGAACACAATAAATTATCTTAGCCAGATCTCATCTCCCCAAGCTACAGAACGTGGTAGATATTTGATATGCTGTTGCAGTACACAGTAGGTTTACTGCCTGTGAAACGGACATGACCGTAGAATTTATGTTTCCTTACTTCCCTACTTCAGTTCACAAAAATTAATGGGTCCTCTGTGGAAGCAATATTACTAAGAAAACTTCCCTTGTAGAAGTCACAGTTTGACTGTGTCAGAATTTGTAAACTGTATAATGAATGAGACAAGTCACATGACAGCTATTTTTCAAGCCCATCTCCCAGTGTATTCATATATAGATGTGCTGAAGTTGACTTTCCTTTTTTTTTCTGGCCTTATAGTGGCATTTAAATTATATCTCTGACCTTCAAAGTTTTTGCTCTGTCGCTGTTGTTTACCCATTCTTAACCTTAAATAGACTATAGCTGCTCTAGTGACACTGCTGTAATCTGCTTGAAAAGCTGCTATCATTTTGGGTGAAATTTCCTCACACTGAGAATGCACATGAAGATGTCTTGGGGGCAGGTGAATTTGGACTTTAAACATTCTTAATATTATTATGCAGCTTTGCACATAAGTCTAGTGACTACCTTTTCCTCAAATAATAATTAGGTTTAAAAAAATAAAGAAAAGTTTATTGTTGAGTTTGGTCCATAAAATGTCAAGGAGTTAGCGAAAATGGAATTAGAAAAATTTCCTGTAGCTCATTGCTCTGTTTATGTGATAGATTTGGGGTTTACTGATGTGAGTTTTCTTGGCAAAAAGTGAGTTGGACTTTGGTGTAAAAACTTATGAATCTTGTTTTCAAGTTTGAGTCTTGACTGGTGTCCATGCAGAATGCCCAAATCACATAACTATTGTATCTTCAATGTACCTACTAGCCTCTGATGTCTTTGTTGCCTTTAGGCAAAAAAGTGCTTTTGTTTTGAATTTTTTAAACTCTATATTTATATGGCTATGTAATAAAGTAGAAAGCCTCCCAGCTGATGACACCTCACTTTTTTAACATATTTCCATCAGCAAGGGTGGGTATAGCTTTGTGTGCTACATAAAAAAAAGACCTTTCATGACTTGATTTTATCTTTTCTAGAAGAATTTCTAGAAGTCAGTATTAGCTCTGAGACTAGCTTCCAAATAAATAACACCTGCTTCACGTATTCTGTGGTAAATATCAGATGACACTAATCATTGTTAAATAATAACTTTTCAGGTAAACGTCTATTTTTTTTTATTATTTTCTAAAGATGTAAATTTGAATAATCCATCAGAAATCTTACATCTATTAGAACCTATCAAAGGGAGAATCAGTTTAGGTTATGTTTCATTTGTTCTTGAAGCATGGGAAGGTGAAACCTTGGTGATTCATTCAATAATCATGCTGCTCACACTCAGTTGTTCCCAGAGGAGGTATGCCAAAGAGAGTTACATGTCAGACCCAGATCATAAAAGGAAAATTATCTCTGCAATTGTTGTCATATGCATACACATCCTAGGTTTCCGCCTGAGAAAAGTATCACCTTCTAGGAGCTGTAACATCAGAGTACTGTTAGATCCTGGTCCTTCAGTTGGCCAGGAAATCCAAAGCATTTTTCCATAGACATCTGGGCAAATGGCAGACAAGAAGGAAGGAGTGTGAGACAAGGTAAAACCAGAACTATCTTCAGAACTACGGAGGCGTTCCTGATCTCTTAAAGAGCTTGACATCCATATTTTCGAAAAGAAGAAATATTCAGGACTGCTAATGAGATTAGTGAAGACATCTTTGACCATATGTAGTGCTGTGAGAACTAGTACACCATGAAAAAATAATTTCCTTGGTTTATTAAAATTCCAGATAATTCAACAAATTTTCTAAATTTGCCACTAATCCACTAATGTATGCTGCCAATGCTCCACCAGAGAATTATGAAGACTGTGCTTCAGTTGTGTGGAAGTATTAAGAAAAACAACTATTAAAATCTGTAAGAAACTGAGTTACTACTTTGAAGATATCAAAATACCTATAAGGAAATAATTTGCAAAATGTACCCCAGGATGGAAAGGAGAAAACATACAGGCAGAAAGAAAAAACATAGTTAGATTAATTTATTCCGGCACCCAATAAAGCAGGATTCCTTGGGAAGTAAATTGCACTTACACTGTTAAAACTACTAGTCCATTAATTGGTTTCTAACTTCTGAGACCCTCATCTCCAATCTCACTATTTTTCAAAACCATAATTCAAAATCATTCTGGTTTTGGAATGTAAAATTCAGGAAGTTCTATAGGCTCATATCCTGAGATTTACATATATATATATATGTATATATATATATAAACTATTTGAAATCCCAGAATAACAGAATGGTTTGGGTTAGAAGGGACCTTAAAGGCCATCTAATTCCTTCCTCCTTACCATGGGCAGGGACAGCTTCCGCCAGATCAAGTTGCTCAGTTCCAGGGACAGGGAATCCGCAACTTCTCTTGGAAACATATTACAGTGTCTTACCACTCTCACAGTGAAAAATTTGTTCCTAATATCCAACCTAAACCTAACCTCTCTCAGGTTAAACCCATTTCTCCTTGTCCCATCCCTACACACTCATACAGAAAGTCCCACTTCAGCTCTCTTGCAGGCCGCCTTTATGTACTGGAAGGTGCTAAAAGGCCCCCATGGAGCCCTCTCTTCTCCAGGCTGAATAACTCCAGTTCTCTCAGCCTGCCATCACAGGAGAGGTGCCACCTGATCATCTTCATGGCCTTCGTTTGGCCTGAAACAGGCCAATGTCCTTTCTTTTCCAGGGACCCCAGAGCTGGACACAGCACTCTGGGTGGGGTCTCACCAAACAGAGCAGAGCAGAGGGGCAGAATCACCTCCCCTGACCTGCTGGCCACGCTGTCTTTGACAGGAAGACCCAGATCACACTCGTCTATCACCTTCTTAGAGTAAATAAATTTTTTGTTTTTAAAATAGATAGTAGCGTAGTTCATACTTTTGCAACAGTCTGGGTTGTTATTTTAATGAAACGTATGCAAGATACAAAAAATCAGATTGAAATGAAAATAATAATGAAAAACTTTTGAGAGAATTTCTTGAAAATTGTGGATTTGTTAAGAGATATGCAAAAATGCTTCAGTCACTTACTGTTAGTAGGATTCAGTAAGATTTCTCCAGGAAAGTCAGCCCCAAAATAAAGATTTTGAAAAGCTTGTATAACCTCTCGATTAAACCAATCTCTGCTAGCAGTAACTCTTAAAAATTGAAGACCCACTTTCAGTGAGCACTCTAATATGTGGCAGCGCTGGTTCTCATGCAAAAATGAAATGAATCACAGAAAAAAACCCACCTATCCCAATCCCCCAACCTTTACGAAAAAATCTGAGTTATAATCACGGGGTTTTATATAGCTTAATTGATAAATTGCTTCATTGTTGTGGGCTTTGATTTACACTCATAATCTAGGATATTTATTTGCTTTAGTTCTACATATGTAGGGGGAAATTGTTTAAGTTATCGCTTGATCAAAGCAAACACTCTCTTAAGATAAAAAATCTATCATATACATATATTATTAAAAATTACTGCAGAGCATGGTTTTGAAAAAATATCATATCCATTTTATTTTGTTTGAGCATACAATTGCCTTAGAAACTAAATTGTACTGTTTACGAGAGAGTCACAAGCTCATAAATGAGAGAAGTTAGAAACAGAATTCAATAAGAACTGAAAACATTTTGCTAAGTACAGGAATTATTCCAGTGCCTTAAGGAAAATTCTATTTTCCCTAAGTATATGCTAATATTCAAAGCTATGTCTGCACCTGTGTTTCTGTGAGCTTATAAGGTCTGGCTGTTCACTCTCTCATACTATCAGTCACCAAAGTAACTTTTACTGACTTCTAAAACTGTTAAGCAAACCAAAAAGAAGTCGAATATATTCCAATTTCCTGTTCTCAAGTTCAAGTTTCTTGGTACAAGGGGAGAGTTCTGAAACACTAGATCTGGTCAAATGTTTTTACACACCAAATAAGCCTCCTACCACGTTTTAGTCAGGAAAAATGCCTTTTCCACAGGTAACAGAGTGATCCCTTCGCATACTTTTTCCCATCCCTTTGTAGGACAGGTCATATTTGACATGACCCAGATGATCAATCATGCAGATTTGCTGACACGAATTGGCCTTAAATATCATGTCCTTATCCCCACACTCTGGTTTCCTGTCACATATCCTATTTTTCAGTGTCAATTTCTCTATCATATTTTTTGTCTATTTTTTTGTTAAATAATCTTAGCAAATGGTGTGGCAGCTTGTGTTTTATGGTGGATGTGGTGGAATGGGCCATGGCTGGTGAGGCCCTTCTGCTGTCCAAGGATATCAATTTGCCAGGGAGGAACCATCTGCACTGTGCCCTGAGAGTGGACTTTGGAAACCAAGCTGTTCTTTACAGCTGTAAATCCATCTGTTGAGTAAATACTTATATAGCACAGCAAACAAGTATTTATAGGTCTATAGATTGTGTTTAAATACTGATAAATTACATCAGTTTCAAACTTCAAAACACATCAACTGGATTTGATATTCATTAAGAAAACATTTTGCCAAGTGCCTAGTACTAAATCTCTTTCATTCGTGACTTGCACATTCACCAAAAAAAATAGTACTTAATGTTTATGTCCTGAACTAGCTGTAATTTAGTCTCACAGGGACGGTTCCATACAGTCAGCACTGATGGCTATTTTATAGAAGAGTGTGATTTTTATTAGATTTGAATTCCTGTGCATGTCAAATTCCATATAGAATAAATATCTGCTATGCAGTTTAAATGGTAAAGTATAGTAATTTCTTCAGTATTTTTCATTTAGCACTGTTTATTTTCTAAATAGCAGCTCTTAATTTTGGCATTTGACTTCCTTTGTTGCCCATATTTAATAAAATTCAAATAAATTCCTTTTAACCAAAGAATAAATTTTTTACCAATTCCAAATTTTTGTCAAAACTCCATAAAATTTTCATGATGAGAAGTTTATACTATAAAATTTTCTTCTTGTGAAATAATTTGAGAAATCAGTTTTAAACCAGAAGGTTTCTGTTTGCATTGACAGGAAAAACATGGAATTGTTCATAGGAACCTCCTAAATTAGTGATTTCTTTTAAAGAGTATGTCTTTTATATCTCAAAGCTACACTATGAAGCTAAGCCTTACAAATATTTCTATTTATCCTTCTCCAAAGGTGTAATAGAACCTCATTTCTTTGCTATAGCCTCTTCAAAAGCTGCAAAAGTATTTTGACTAACAAGGAAAAAGTCATCACCTAAGCCTGACTAAATCCAGGGTTTCCTGAAAGCAAAATAGTGTTTCCAAATATAATACATTTCTCTGCAATACTTCATTCATATATGTAAGAAGTGTTAGGGTGAAAAGAAAGATGACAGATTATTGCCAACTTGGCATAAAAGGCTGATTCATGAAAAATGGTTCTCTGGGAGCTCTTGAAATCTACTGTATAAACTCCTTCACTAGGCTTCCCTTGATTGTCATCCTCATCCTCCAAAGACACTTCATAAAGATGGGGACCCTTTTCTAATAGTGCCCAAAGACAATCATAAAGAAAACAGCCTCTGAGAAAGACAGATTGTGCTTCTGAAAGCAATAACTTCAATTTATGTAATAGGAAAAACACTACTAGACATGTAGGAATTAATTTGACAAATGTTAAAAATGCATTAATGGAAGCCTGGATTTGGGTGGAAGACTAAATGAATAGAGAAAATACTTAAATCTCTCAAATGCAGTCTTTTCTGAAAGTATTGTGTCTGCCTCATTTCATACTGAGTATCAGTAACACAATTTTCACTGTTCAAAATCTGTGCATGCCCTTTGCCTGTTTCCAGCAATCCAGGAAACAGAATAGATATGATGATGACACATTTTCTTAGCATAACATCTTTACAGCCATAAAATGAACAACTAATTTAGACTGGAATTAAAAACACCTGGTGATTAAGAAATAATCTCTTTTTTCCCCAATGAAAGAGGAGCTGACAAATAATATCTAATCTACAATTAGTGGTGAAATATTGTCATTTTACAATGCAAGAAAAATGTTTTATTTCCATCTGAATTTGCATGTTGAGCACACAAAAAATTAATTCTTCCAAATATTATGAAAATATGATCACATTTTCCAGTCAATTTTTAAAAAACTATCCATTTTTTTTTCCTCCTTCTCAATGTACCTACCTTGATGTATTTTTTTCCCAAATGTTAGAATGCAAATACACTATAACTGCCAAAGTGATGGACTTTCTGGTTCTTCTCATTTGCTTCTGGCTACAAGCAATGGACATAAAGGAAAGAGGGAGAATAATCAAGTTCACTAGCAGCATTCTGGCTCTTCATCTGAAAATAGCAACATGAGTACATGGAAAAAACCAATGACCAGGTGAAATTAGGTTGTTCCTAGAACCAGGAAAATATTTTAACAAACTAAAAATGAAACAGCTTGCTTGGTGGATTCCCTAGCTAGTTATAAAAGGAGAGAAAAAGTTGTGAAATGTACCTTCAGTACACAGAAGAACTTGCACCTTGAGCTAGTAAAAATCTACCCCAGAAGATGCAGGAGCTACAATAGCTGAGATATGACTAAATGCATGAGGGGTTATGAAAAGTCTGAGGGTTTGTGCCTGTGGAAATCCTTGTGGGTGTATGATTTATCTTTAGACTGCGACAAACTAAGATATGTGGACAAAAGATACTCTAAAGGTGAACAGCTGAGAGAGAAGATGCAGGTCCTGCTCCCACAATACATACTCACATGATGACCAAGGGATATTGAAAATGTTTTCTATGAAGGTGTTTTCTATGCATGTCAGCTCATGAGGAGATTAAACAGTGGCAAAGGACTGATCTCTGTAGTCCCTTAAACTGTTGTTTCTCTGTTGTTTCATCTTCTGGATGGATTACTAGTTTCTAGACTCAAACATTCTGCAAGAGAGAAGATCCTAACTGAGCTGAGGATATTCAAGGAGTAGACACAAACCTCTATAAAAGTCTGAAAAAATATTGGCAGACAACAACCACATTAAATATCCTTGAAAATATTTAGAAAATTTGAGTTCAATTTAATGTGACTGTTTCTTCATTCAAATGTCTAAAATTCTGCTACTCACTTTTTATTTGTTTTGCAACTTTCACTTTACCTACGATCATTCACTTCATGGAATAAGTTTGAACTACAAAGAGGAAGCGTATTGGAGGAAATGAGCAAATATGAATGACTTATGACAAGGATCATCAAAGCTCTTGAACTGTGCTAAAAGTCTGGCTTTCAATGCCTGTACAAAAAAGATTACTTTCCTTCCTATATACCTGATTTGGACAGACAGCTTTTATGTTTATTGAATTCAAGGAAAATTCTGTGCAAGAAGAAGCCCAAATATGGAATACATAAGGAAGAATGACAGTCTGGTGATCCTGCAATTTAGAATTCAATAAGATGTCAGAACTATACTTACAAACTGAGGAATCAGTAAATATTTGATTATTGGTCTGAAGAAATGAAAGGAATAGTGGTTAGAAAAGTGGTATAAAAAATTTAAAGTCACAAATGTTCTTGTGAAAATAACCACCACAGCATCAGCATGGTTTGGGGTTTTTTTATCAGAGAATTGGAGTGACAGTTAGTTCTACGATTTTGTGAGGCAAGTGTATAAAACCTGTTCATAAAGACCTTGGACATTTCTGTTGATTTAAATGCCTTAAACAGAGAAAGTGTCTCTCATTGAAATACCAAGGCCATTATTTCTATGAAACTCTCAATAACTGCAATAGGCTTTAGAATAGGCCCTGCGAGACACATCTGTTGTGAAATCATCAATGAATTACAGAAAATTCTGAGTCTCCTTTAGAGAAAAGAAAGGTCTTTCTTCTCACAGAAGGTCCTTCATTTCTAAAATACCTACTGTGACTGAGAACTTTCATCAGAAAAGTGTGAAGAAAAGACGTCTTTACATATGTCTTTTATGTACAGTATAATTTTCAGATTAGAACATTTTAAACTAGAATGAGAACAAATTCCATTTCTAACCATGGGACCTACATCAGCATCAAGTCAAACATTCAATATGTTTATTTAAGGCAATGTCCAAGACCTTATTTTTTTTCTTTGCAGCCTACTTCTGTGTATTTAGACAGATAAGGAGAATTGTAGAGGGTGACAAAGAACTGCTCTGTTCTTTGGAGCAGAGCTTCACTCTTCTGAGGCTCTTCCAGACAAGAAATTAGGTCATGCAGAAGAGACACTCACTGTGCTGAGTGTCAGCAGCCTTTCCTTGTACCCATTACAGTGGTTAGTATATCATTTACTGCTGGGTGATTGCAGTTCCCATGGGAGAAGAGGTAACCAGGGACTATGATTCCATGATACTTTGGGGTTATGTAGGTGTTTGAGAGGGCATTTGGTGGCTTGAGCATGTGTGACCACGATGACCATGTGATAAGGGGAAAAGTACCAATTGTGCCTATTTCCTCTTTATTTTATCAATGGTTTTGTTTTATTCACATTTTTTTTTAATTTTTATCTCAAAATATTTGACAGTTTATTTGCTTGTTTGTTCCTGTGTTTTCTGTGCCAATTAAAATAAAATCAGATTTAGAGTCACCAAATTCAACCTTTGATGGTTTAGTGTTTAGAAAGAAGAATGCATTTTTTCACCAAGAAATATACACATCTAGTGGAAGAGCAACAATTTCATGCTGTTTTTGAAGAGATACACATTCTTTGAAAACAGGTATCACAGAAACACAGCTTCAAGGTCCATCTCACATTATTTGGCATGAAGGCTCCCTGAGAAGTTTGCTTCTGAATTGTGATACTTCTTACAATGAAGTAATGTTTTCAGGTGATCTGGTAAGTCAGTATCTGTTGCAAAGCAGATATTATTGACTCTAGAGTATGGTGGCTAATTTATTTCATCTGGAAAACAAAGCAAGGTAATCTACATCTCCCACCATAGCCTGTTAAAGATTTCAACTTGGAGACAAAAATAGTTGACATGCTTTACAGGTCTAGACTGGAAGAAAAGAATAAATATACCACACCTATATAACTAAAAACAAAAAAATTTTTGCAAATGCAAAGATTTTCTCTCCTTCATTGCACCATATGTGCTATTGGAGAACAGATGCTTTTCTAAGTATAGCAGTCATTAAACTGAATTCTGGCTTACTGGGCTGACCTTTCTTTGAATTTATCTTTGAAGATAATTTTCTTGTTTTGGCATAATTTTTAATTCCCTCAAGAGGAATCAGTCAATGATGACATTTCTCTTTGTAGCAAAGCCTAAACTTATCCTTGAGCTCTACAGTTATTCAGGTGACATTAAAATAATCTTTATTTTGTTCCTCAGTTGGTGTATATATATCTTTTACAACTCCATTTATATAAAGACTGATAGTCTCCTTAGAGTAAGGACTAAAATCTTCCCATTTTTATGAATAATGCAGAAATCAGCCATTTGAAAATAGCAGAAAATTGTTTTTCAGGCATATTTTAAAATAATTGTCACATCCTCATAGATTATAGCGACAATTAAAGATTAAATGTAACTTTTTAATGGCACATTCTGTTATGAAAAATATCAATATTTTTACTCAGAGGAAAAACTCCACATTTGTAGGAAAAGCATATCTTTTACCACAGTCTTTTGGATACTAAACCTGCTCCTTGGTGCATATAAAAACACATTTTACCTTTACATTTGCAGAAGTGGTTGGCTCTCATTCTTCTGTCTAGTGTGAAGGGCATAAATAATACCATCTATGCCAGTGCAGATGTTGCTAATAATATGTGGCACAAAAAAGTTAAGGAGCAGGAGAGGAGTCCTTGTACTTTCTTTTAGGATGTTTTACTGACTTTTAGAACAAACATGGTAAGGAATAGTACAGTCCAATACATAATGCAAGATCGCAGACATTGATCTGCTAGGTATATGTGTGCTGCTTTCTCATTTCTGCAGTGAGTTGTTGCATGCTGTTCTATAAATCTCTCAAAGGTTAATTGCTTTTTACTTGGAAATGGTTACAGTCTTCAATCATTTTGGAGAAATGAAAGTTTCTGGTAGAATGTGTTCTACTCCAGCTACAATTACAAGCATGAAATATAAGTTGTCCAGTTGCCCAGAGACAAAAAAAGCCCCAACTAACCATCAAAAGAAAAATATTACTTACTATGTTTACTGCCAATAACATAGCAGGAAATCAGAAATAAAGAAACAAGAGAAAGCTAAAATGCAAAAGCAGCAAAAATTTTGCCATAAACCAAAATTTTAAGGACTGATATATGGTCAAGAATAATATTTATATGATTGATCTAGGCAAAAACACATAGTTTTTAATCTTGTTGCAGCTGGATTTCCAGTTCTTGATAATCTCCCCTGCTCACTAGTTCTTGGAGAATTTAAACACTAAGCTGTTCTTAACGAAAAGGTATACCTCAAGTTCAGTGAGATGGAGCCTGAGGGAAAACATGTGAACAATGAGATTAGCTGGTAAAGCAGAATAGTTATGGAAGAGAAATATCCAAAGAAGGAACAATGACTGGCATCAGATATGTTCTCCTCCCCCGAAGGTCTTCAGATGAACTACTTTTGCCCATGTAGGCTGTATAAAAGATGTGATGCCTGAGTTTCTGGTCCCTGGGTCAAAAGAGTAGGGCTGCTCTCATAGAAACATCTTTGCACTAATTCTTTTGCAGTTGTAAATTTTCAGACATGGTATCACAAGTAACAAGAAATATGTCCTGCATAATTCCTTTGTAGTTTACTTCTCCAATTATTGAGTAATTTATTTCAAACAGAGAATAAACATATTTTGAGAGTTGTAAGGGCATAAAGGAGTGACACAATTTATCTGGATCACTATGTCCCCTCCTGTAAGGTTTTTAGCAGATTTTTATGATATTGATACAGAAAGATATAACTAAAAACTCATCTTTTGAGAGGGAATATATTAGTTTGGTATTTGACCACAAGCTGAACTCCTTTGAAAACATGAAGATTTCTGAGTGTATTCTAAGATTTCTGCTGTTCAGCCAGCCTCTGCTTATTAGCAATAGCTGGAAGAAAAAAAAGATGATGTATAATTCTTTTTGCCAATATAACTTCAGATATTTTAAATACTCTATTATTGAAATGAGGCCTATGCTGCTCCTTGCTTTTGAAGAAGGGAGGGCTATAGTGTGGAAGGATGGTGTTTTGGAAAGGGTTTTTCCCTTTCCCTAAATTCCGGTGTTTGTTTGAATACTGATGGACACTATTAAGAAACAGCTCACTTTAATCCCATAATGATGACCCCCACAAATTTTCCCATTTGGTGGTGTAATGAGGCTAAGCCTTGCAGTGAATCACAGGAATTATAGAAGTGATCTCATCCTTAACTCCAGGGTGAGTGTAGCTTGCTGCAGCCCTTGTGAATACTTCAGAACAAACGTTTTATGCATTGATCTAAGAGGGTATTATGAGTACCTTTTCACAACATCCCATAGCTCAGTCAGTTAGAGCAGGATGCTAATCAGGTTGTGGGCTTAACCCCTCTACAGGCCATTCACTTAAGAGATGGACTCAATGTTCCCTGTGGCGCCTTCTGAATCAGAATATTATGAGATTCTGTGAATCTGTTGACTTCTACTGTCATAGTACTTCCTGTGTATTATGCTCATTTTTCTGTTAAATCTAATGAAGTAATGAATCTTAAGCACATGGAGTAGCAAACACATAAACATCAGATACTGTTCTGATTTGTATTGAGCAAACCTCTGGCATGCCATAAACTTCAAACATTTAGGATCACTTCCACTATTTTGATTCATATTCGAATTTATTGATTCGCACTCTAATTTATTAAAGCTGAAAGGGAAAAAGAGAGGACAGTAAAAACAGTATTGTTCTCTCCCAAGCTTGAATTTCAGGTTCGAATTAAGATTTATTTCTTATATATCAACAATATAATGACAATGCAAAGTACATGTCTCAGTCCTTGATCTAAAGAATAAAATTTATCACAAATCTTTTCTAAAGAAATATGGACTTTCCATCAGTAGGAAATCAGTAAGAAAATATTCAGGTACTTCAGAAATATTTTAGAATGTTCTCCTTTCTTTTGTTCCCAAAAAATATGCACTTGCTTATTTGTAAAGTAATATCAAAACCTAGACAAATGTAACAAGGAATTGTGGTGTCCTACTTTATTAAGTAATTTACTAGCAGTCAAATAAATAAACTTTAATTCCAATTTAGAAAGTTTGGAGTAAGATTGGATGGACTACTAGATAACAAATATACATCCTTATTGCAGATTACTTCTGTGGTTAAATTGCACTAAATAGGTATTTGAAATTTGAAAGACAATAATGGCTCTGTCTCAACATCTTATGTGTACGTCTAATATTACCTTTTTTTCAACAAGAAAACTGAAGTGAAGCTCAAGTAGAAGACCTGAGGTCTGCCCACTTTCTCTGTGTAGACTACCCCTATTTTTTTATTGAAATGCCATTGCCTCCCTGGGTTTTTTTTACCTCTGAAGATCCTCCTATCTGTGTATATGCATGATGTATGAGGTGTGCAGAAACAAGTTCTGTTAGTTTGTTCTCCCAGAAGATCTTCATTTTGTCATTGATTACAAAAAAATATATGCAATTTTCAGGAGAAATCTCTAATTTTCCTTCTTCAGTGTTCATACAATACATAGTATTTTTTGACTCAAAATAAATTCAAGATTTTGTGGAGCACATTGTTGAAAATTGTTCCTGGGAAAATTACAATGCTCTATACAGAACAGCAATTACTTCTCGAGTGTACTATACCCAGACAACTAGGCTACAAGGAACAGCAGCAGTAGTCCAACAGCCAAAGACCATCTCAGAGTGAATAAAATTAAAGCAGATAGTGAATACTGTCAGAGAGAAGAATGCTTCAGAAACAGTACGAAGCTGGTATATACCTTGTTAACTCATTTAATAAGTGTTAGAACTGAACAGTACTCGATTTTTCAGTTTGATTTCAGTTTTTTTATTGAGAAAAAATAGAAGTTTTTCCTTGACAGTGTTCTAATCAATTTTGAACATTTTTAAAATAAAGGAAATAACCTAGATGATTTATTTTATAAGTTTGTTCTAAAATTCTTCTTGTGAATTTCTAAATCTCTATTATTCCATAGCAATTTGATGGTACAATACAGTCTCCATCTTCTTTTCTTTTCCTCTTCACTACCTCTTAATTTCTTTTTGTTCTACAGAAACTTATATTAGCAGTAGTGCTTTTTCACCTGGAAATTATGAAATTTATCACTTCCTGCTAACATACCCTCCCTTTCACAATCTGCAAAGACATATGCTTTCATTTACAGTGAAACATAGTTAAACTGAACAAATTTCCTCAGCATTAAAGTTCATTACTTCTGTTTTGGAGAAGACCCTGCACTAGAGAGACCCTGATGATTTTTTCCATCTCTGTTATTTTTTTTAATATTCTGCACAGGAAAAAACCCCATATATCAAAATCATTCTTCATTTAAAACATTATCATTCATCTGTTTACAGATTAAGCATCTACTGAATAGTTTATTAATCAAGAATAGGCTATGTTGGGTTTATTCAATAAGGAATGCAATCCTCCTTGACATTAAACCAAATAAAATTTTGATTTTGCAAAGTAGTTTTTTCTCCAGTTGTACTGAAATAACAGCAAGATTTTTACAAGATAGTTCTGACCATATTATTTGAGCAATTCTGATGGAATTTTGATCAAATATAGTCTATATCTTAAATTCACTCTTTAAGCCTGAAAAGTCCCAAGCAGTTTTGCAGAAAAGCTGTTATCAAAAGTGAAATATTGACTCTATTATTCCACCATGTAAACTATGTGAATAAAAGCAATTCTTAAGTAAAAATTATTAATTTCTTACTCCTATTGCTTAATGTTTCTGGACCTGTTTTTTTAAAGCTGCTCAATAAAACTGCTCTATAGGAAATCATAGTTTATATGAGACAAAGATTTGTGTTTTTCTAGCATTAAACAAAGAAAAAAAAGATTACAACATCAAACCCAGAATAATGTTTACATATACAATAGTGCACAACTGAGTCACTGAAAGAAGATGTTTTTTATAAAGGGCTATTTTTCTGGGCTTATATATGCATGTATAGAAACACAGATGTGAATTTTCAACATGTTTTCAGGGTTGTTGTACTATTTCTCCCCACTTACACAAAAAGAAATCTAATGTTCAAATTTCTAGTGATGCTGAAATCTTATTTTTACTGCACAGATAAGAAACGCCCCAGATGATGTAGTGAAAGTCAAAATCAGTATCCACATACTATTTTGAAAGAATCATGCCTTCTTTAGATTAACACAGACTTCAAGGAAGCGAAAAAAAATTTATTCCCTCTGAGATATTCTTAGGTCTTAATGATGTTTTTTCTCTTTCTGCACAAAACATCACCTTTAGGATGTATCATATGAATTTGAGTTCTTTCCTTGGATTATTTGTCATGAATTCATACTTCTGTTCCATAGACAGGGTCCACTTGTTTCATTTATTCTGAATACAAGCACAATTCTTAAACAATAAACAAACTTCAGCTTGTAACTCTTGAACTGAGACTGTCTAGCAACTTCACACTGGCTTAAAAGAAAATATATGTTTATTTCAATGTAACAAAACAAATTTAATGACAGATGTTCTACTTACTAAAGAAAATCATAGTACTAACCCTTGTAAAAACATTCTGAAATATAGTTACTGTTTTTTTGTTGTAGAAAACACTGCTAACTGGAGATGTCTATAAAAATGTCAGTAATTTAATTTTCTGTAATTGCATAGGAAAATATACTGGTATCTGCTAACATGACAGTTCATTCACTGCAATGCTCTGCCTAGCAGGATATTTACAATATATGTTGTAAGGTCATACATCATTGACGAGACCTTCAAAGACCATCTAATCCAACCCCCCTACCAGGGCCAGAGGTATCATGCACCAGATCAGGTTGCTTAAAACCTATCTAACCTTACACTGAATACTTCCAATTATGGGGCATCCACAGCTTCTCTTGGAAACCTGTGTAAGACAAAATAAAAATTCCCATATCAAAACCCAAATCATGGTAAGCCATATCCCAAGGGATGCTGTATTAACCTTTAGGAAGAAAAATACTGTGCAGTCATTTAACCTTTTCTATCTACCTTCAATACATATTTTATTTCTCTTTTGTGGGTGAAGATATTAAGGCTCTTTTTCAATATTTAAATATGAACTCTGTGGAGACAGGGTTAACAGTCACATCAAATGTAACAACTTTTGATGACTTAGATCATATCTAGAAGGTAACAATAAATCTTAACCTAAACTAAATCTCTGACGACAGAACATAGGACAGCTTTAACTTCCCTTACTCAGGAAAGTTTGTGCAGTAATAGAATATCCTGAAAAGCTAGGTGCTGTGAAGACTCAGCATTTTTCCCTAACAGTTACTGTGGGTTGAGTTTCCAGGTTGGAAGTTAGTATCCTCCAATCTGGTAACTGAAAGGTGCAATTTAGATGTATGCCAACTCCAAATATCCCTAATCTACTGCCTCAAGTGAAACTGCTGGGGTTACCTCCAGTTTCCATGGTAATTACATCCCATGCAGTGTTTCTTCTAACTTAGAACCCCCTCACAAAATACCTTTTTTTGCCTGTTCCCTCCAAGTCAACTCATATGTGCACTACCTGCCTGATTAAACACAGGAAAGTTAATAAGAATATGAACTTTGAAAATCTCCACCTTATTTATGGCAAGCTCTTGGCATTTTAACTAGTCTTAGACTGCCAGCTGCATAGGATAGCAACATGAAAAGATACTTGGACTTAGCTAAGCATTTGTTTCTGCACTGATACGTTGCATAGTCATTCTAGTTCATACACTTAAATTAAAATCTGTATTAGCAAAATTCTAACTTAAAAAATAGTTACCTCCTCCTTGCAATACCCCTTCTTGATGTACCTTAATGATCACTTTTAAGATTGAGAATTACCACTGTGCCTTTACTGTTATTCACAATTAGTATCTTTGCTGTATTATGTTGTATAATTTAAAAACTTTTTTTTCTCTAATATCAATATCAGCTGTTTACAGGAATAAAAATGCAACATGTCTTGTCATATTTCATACATTCTGAATACTAAGGCATACATTATTCCATTCAATTAATTCTTTTTTAAGTTCAGGGTTTGGATCGCTGCTACTGGTGTTCAGTAATTGTAATGCTTATTTTTTTTCAAATCTTCATATAGAATTTAAATCTGCTCAACCTTAATCTTTTATGCCTTTTATGCTTAAGATCTTTTAATCTTTTATGATGTTATTTTAGATATATCACATCTAGACTGTTATATCACTACCATTACAAGACTTCTTCACAAATGTATTCTACATTCACTTTTATTACTATAAGAAATACTGAATTCCTCAATTAAAAACTGAAATTGTTGGTCGCTTTTTTTGAAACAAACAACTACTTTCCTTCTGAAATTTTAATTACATTTTTTAGAAAAACTGTTGTTGGTGTTATCAATTGGTTCCAGTAGGATACAAGAGAATTTTCCATGTTACACACACTTTTTTTCAAAAGCTAATTCCTTAATATCATGTAAGAAGGGAAAAAATTATAGCTCACAAGTTGTCATGGGATGGGAAGCTGTCCTTCAGCCATTATCAAACACTTTTCCCACACTTTGAAGACCAAGTGACTTAACTTCCTTTTTGCAATTGTTTTCCCTCAACGTAAGCAAAATAAAAACAATAAGCATATCTCAAAAATATGCAGTTAATTAACTTATTTGATAAATCATTGTTTTATAATGCTACATTTTTTGTCTTATCCTTCTTATTCACTGTTCATGAAGGATGTCAGTCAGCTCTAAAGTATCATTTCCTTGCTTATTCATTTTATGGTACCATTCCTCAATTCCATCATTGCTATCAAAATTGATTACCTCAACATCTAGCTGACACTATTTCTTCACTCATCCTCCTGTTATAGTTCTTTCATCTTTTTTTCCCCACCCTGTATATATTTTTCTGAGCCATCTGTTTTCTCCTTTTCTAGGCTTTTTCTGGCATACTAGTCCTACAGAATGCAGATGGTTGATTTGGTCTGCTGTCACCATTTTTAAGAGTAAAATACTCTTAAAAATACCTGCCTTAGTGTGGAGTATGTTTATCTGATGAGGTTGAAAAGGAGCTTGCAGAGTGACTATTTAGCAGGAACTGAGAGGACACAGCAGAAGTCCTGAGCCTTGTGCCCTCTCTCACATGGGAGAAGGGATTTCATTGACTCTCCATTCTCTCCTTCAAAGTAATCCAGCATCTGCCAGAATGCTCTGTGCTTCTTTTTGTCTGAAGCTTCAACAATCTCCATGCTTGTTGTATTAGCACAGAAGTAGTGTTTATCCTCAAGGATAAGGAATTATTCTCTTTAGGAGTTGCAAAAGCTGCAAGGATCTTATCCTACCATCTCTCTTGGTCTCAGGTAAAACACTAAATTTAGGGCTTCATCTGCTGGATAGCACATTTAATTTAAGGTTGCAGTTCCACAACTTTATTTTTTAGGGAGCAGTGTGAAAGAGCAGGATCATCTATCACCTAAATTTAAAGTGACAAAGGATGCCATGAGGGACATACGCTTCAGCAATTCTTGCAGGATGTGGTTTGTGTTATGCTGAATGAGAACCACTCAGACATGTAGATTGCAGGTGCTGTGAATAACTTCATTAAATTACTGTAACCCTTCAAACACGTTTTCCATGAGATTTTTTTTTTCTATATCCAGGGAAGTATATTCTAACTCTCTGTAACATATTATCTACATTCAACCTGACACATGATATTTAGCTGTGATACACTATTCTCCAAATATAAACAGAAAAAAACCCAACAACAAGCCCCAAACAGTGCTTTATTATTTACCTATGGATTTCCTCAAATTTGGAAGAAAAAAATTTTAAAATTGCAAAAGTTTCTTCAGATTTCCATATAATTATTTATACTTAGTATTAGCCTTCATGCTCAAATATTAATACAAAAGACTAAATTTTGATGATTCTACAGCAAGTAGTCCATTGTTACTCTGACTATTTGGGGTTTCTCAGTCAAAATCTGCCCAAATACAATGTTGTTGAATGTTAAAAATATTAATCTAAATCATTATTACTAATAATTTATGGAATTGTACACTTTAGATTGTCTTATATTTCACTGCTGAACTGAAAACCAATGTAACTTGAACTGATGTTGTAATCCATTGCCTTTCAAATTCAAAATAATTTTATTTTTAATAAATAAATCAATTTTTCAGTTGATGACAAAAGACATTAAGAAAGAAAAGACCCATCTAGATTTGCAGGGAATTAGTCTTGTGTTTTATTTAGATTCTCATCTTGCTCATTCTTAGAATGAAAATTAAGAGACAAAGTTTTATTAAACTATTTTCATTGATAATCAGTAACTGTATTTCAAGCTGTAAACATACTGAAAAAATACTGCTGTTTTTAAATTCTGTTTAATTACACAAATTCAAACAGAGAAGAACCAATTCTTCAATTTTAACATAGTTAATTACACAAATTCAAACAGAGAAGAACCAATTCTTCAATTTAAACATAGTTATATAGGTTTTTTAGACAATCCCTTTCAAATTACCTCTTTCTCCTGCATTTATAGAAGAAAAATTATCTAGTGAATAGTTTGCTTGAAAGGAGAGTAACAGGTTCTCATACAAAATTAAAGTTCTGGAAACTGTGATGAGGGAATTTTAAGTTTCAAATATAAGTTAACCAACAATTCACAAGAAAAATCCAAAACTGCCTATTCCTTGAAAAAGAAAAGTAACAATACCTAATCATGAGAATAATCTGCCAAGGAGCCTATAAAATCTGACAATTCTAGATGGGAACAAGAAGATAATTTTCAGAACCTGACAGTTATTACTGGTCTTGTTAGCATTGTAATGTACCTGTAGGTTAAGGAGCTGGCAGACATTCTTCAGTATCTAGGCTATAAAACAGTAGAAAAATGATGCTTTATTTAAAAAAATGTAACTAAGAGTTTTCCATCACTGGCTTTGGGAAGACTTTCATTATTCAGATGTTATTAGCTACACTGTCTTGATACATTGCAATACCACTGACTATTAGAGAGGTTAAGGTGATGCTTTTACCGATTTTGCTGCTGGCAGATGAGCATTTCTTTTAGCCACTACAAACATACCCAGAAATGAGACAGATGATGCAAACTGGTTAGAATAAGATTTTATACAGATTTTATACTTTTTTTTTTTTTACAAACAGACCTTCCAAAGCTCACTTGTGTATGCACAAAAATTTTCAAATTTCCTGCTTTTGCAGGTCTCTACTTCCTTTGGGAGTTGTTTGGGAGTTTAATTTTTTTTTTTTTCCAGTGAAGGATAAGACTTCGTGTCTATAAATATTAGAATTTACTTTAAAAAAAAATCCCTCATTAATTTTAAAGTTTCAAATAGCTCTTATGTTAACATCTCCAAACTTAAGCACATTTTAGCTTATACATAAGTCATGGTGAGTTTAATGTATCTTTTTGTCATGTACCTTTGTTAGTCAAGCACTCTGTTTTAATGAGCAGATTTTGTGATGCTAACATATTTCTGCCTTCATCTATCTAGATCTGAAAAAGAAATCTGCAGATAGGTTTCTGTATTTTCACCAAAAAAAATAAAATTGTCCTTTTGTTTATGTAAAGTATCATTGTGGTCCTGTTGGGAAAGAGAAGAGGGGAAACCAACATACTCTTACATAGAACCTGTGGGAACTGCACTCTTTCTTAAGTAGGAAGTGGGTTGAGAGGAAAGGTTCCTATAATGCTTGAAAAAGTAGCAGTAAAGACAAGAAAATGAAAGAAAGGTTTGTAAGGAGCAAAAGCAAGCTTTCTTCTTTTTTCTTTAAGGTGTTATTCTCAGTCACCTTGACTCCTCTTTCTCTTCTTTCCTTTCTCCCCTCTCTTCCTGCCTCCCTCTGCTTCCTCTGTAAAGCAAAAGGCAATTGGGCTTTATCAGGAGACAAACTTTAGCAAAGTCATTCTCACGGCTCAGTAGACTTTGGTGTACTGGTGGTAGTGACTGAATCACAGAAGGTGTGTTCAACTCCATGCTCAAAAGCTATCAGAAACCAGAACTGATTTTCTTAGTACAGAACTGTGGGTTGTTTAGGTTTGGTGGAGGTTAGGAGAGCACAAAAGTGTAATTCCAGATAAGTCATTGAAAAGAGAAAACACAATAACAAAGTAGAAAAATAATGCAAAAAATTACCAGGTCAGAAGCTTTGGTTCCCCTGCAGTGACTGTTAATGTTTTTACTTCAGCAACCTCTTTTCCTGTTGAGAAAATTACTATGTATTCCAGAAATGTGCACACATTATCTAATACTGCAGTATAAAAGATTTCGTTGATAACTAGTGCACCATTTTTCTCCCAGTCTCCCCTTTCACTTCACACCAGGTTTTGTAGGTTCTATTAACAGCATGAAAAAGAAATAATTACTATAGTACTAAGCATCCTCTTTCTCCTTGAAGCTCCACAGCAGCTGAAGGTACAAAGCCCCCTTACAAAACAAAATCCAAAGTGCTTCTAGTCAATCAGCAGTTTCCCAGTTGTTCTCATTTTGTTTCTGTGGATTGTAAAGATATCAGCATGGAAGAGAAAAATAATTTAGCAAATAACTGTGTTGAGA
Source organism: Geospiza fortis (assembly GCF_000277835.1). Lineage (NCBI taxonomy): Eukaryota > Metazoa > Chordata > Aves > Passeriformes > Thraupidae > Geospiza > Geospiza fortis. The sequence continues at coordinate 17,798,181 of NW_005054297.1, forward strand.
GCAATTACGCTAATATTACTTACTGAGCTTTAAATTTAGAATTTTCTTTAGTCAGTCTACATTTTGCACTTCATCAGTTCACATTTTCTTGTTTTGAAGTTCACGTGTGAAGATTTCCCAGTCCTAAAATATTAATTGCTCTGTATATAAAGTCATTTTGACACTGAAATACTTTGTTGGCCTCACTTCAAAACTGCTATGGTCTTTTTGCCCTGAAATGGATTCTTTCACTCATCGTGCACAAGAACAATCCTCAGAGAGAGTCAAGGTATTTGGTTTGTTCAGAGTTTTGTGCAGAAAATATTTCTAGTTGACAAGTCCACAAAACTAGCATGGCAATTATCTGAACTTCACTTGTTATGTTTTGGCAAAGAAAGGCATTAATGTTCCTTGGCTATAACTTACATTGTTCTACCATTGATTACTATTCCATCTTCTATTGGTAAATTATTCTCTCACTTTGTATGCTAGTTAGTCCGCATGGTCAGTTTCTTCTTTTGAGTTGATGGGTTTCTTGGGCCAATGGTTTTGAACATCCACTGATGGAATTACCCTTTACCTACATTGATGAAGTGGCCTTGTTTGTTCCTCGTACTTTGGTTTTATCTTGATTATTTTGCTGAGTGTCTTTGATCATTTGGTTCAGCATTCAATTACATCTGTGTTCATTTGATATATTTGCTCCAGTTTCCTTTTTTTTCTATTCTTTCTTTATAGATACAGCAACTGAGGCTTATTAAAGCTGCATTTACTGAGACATGTTAAACATAATTTATCTATTTGGAAACTGCACATCAGTCTTATACAACTCACATAGTACAACATTTTAGATTTTTGTATCAAAGTGTTCACAAAATTAAGAAAAATAAGCACTTCTGTTATTTACAGAAAAGAGGAAAATGAGAAGAAGAAAGAAGTCAATGTTATTTTTCAATTTTTAGAGTTCTGTAATTGCCACAATTTTTCTTCTCAACAGTACTGAGATTCATGCTCAGCAAAAACTAGATGTTCAATTAAGCTTTAATTGACTCAATTTTGCCTCTGAATATGATGGATGAACTCTTGAGAAATCATATGTGCTCTATAGAAACTTTTCAGTCCCAGAATTGCATTTTTTTTAATGTTTGATATTTTTACATCTTTTGGAAATCAGAGTACAAATAAAGCTTGCTTTTTTTCATTGAAAACATAAAAAAAAATCATGTCAACACTTAATAGATACCAATATTCTGATGATATATATTGAAAGCATTTAAGAAAGTATTGTAAAAAGATTGCTTTCTCAAAATTTTCTTCATGGATCTTTATTCCTTCCACTTTTGAATATAAGAGGGTCCTGCTTCAAATATGAATGTAACACACAATAATGGCAAAACAGAATGGTTCTCTCACTGTTCTCGAGTGTCTCCCAGCACAGCTCTTAGCACTGCACACACACAAGTTTGTTATAACAAATTCAGCTGTTTTCTCACAGCCTAAAGACTCATCTCTTCTATTCTAGGACCCAAAAATTCCCATTCCCCTCTGCCGGCCAAGTTCATGAAATTTCATACTGGCATTTTCTGAGTCAGGGCAAGTGAGTTGTACTGCGGTCTATCGTAGCTATCCTATTACCAAGAAAGTTTAAGGCGACCTCCTTTTTAGTTAACAAGGAAAGTAAAAACATGACTTTTGCTACAATGTTGTTACATTGCAGTGTCTGGGATGCTTGCTAATCAGGGAAATATTAAGTTACAGCTTCCTCTATCTTACACATTTTATGCTATAAAATCCTAACAAAAGGATTAATATATTTGTTTGTCTAAATTGTGTCATGGAATTAATAAACTTCTTATTCTGGTTAATATACTAAACTATCTTTATCTATTTGATATATTTTCTAACTATGGCATCATAATATGATTAAGAAATGGTTGCTTGGGAGTTTTCATATTATGATCATGAATAATACTCTTCTATAAGGTTATGTTAAATAACTGCTTTGCTGTCAACAATATGATAACTATAGCACACTCACACACTTTTTTCTTTCAGAAATAACTCTAGCCTAACCAGGCAGGGAAAAACTTTGCATGGTAACAAGTAGATAATTGAGTAACATGTAGATATCTGAAGAAACAGCAAAGTAATTGTTCATTTCTCTTTGAGAGGAGTTGACTCTGTCTACATTTAGAGCCTAGTCTTCAGTTTCCCCGAACATGAGGATGCCCACCTATGGGCATGGCTACTTAACAAGCTGTGAAGAGAAGATTGGTTTTGTATCTCTTCCTTTACATAGGGTGACAGCAAAAACTACTGGGTTTCACTATGTGTTTAACAATATAAAAGCAGATGTATACAAATATAGACAATATCTCTCAAGAGTAAATGCCTTGGCATAGTGGAAATAAATTTCAGTTTAACCTGACTAATGACTACTATAGCTTCCTGATGCAACACCAACCATAACAAAAACAAACAAACAAAAAAACAACCCAAAGAAACCCAAAATCCCACAAAACCCACCAAACCCCCAACAAAATCCGCATCTCAGCATCAAAAGAACAGAAAAAAATTATATTATGAGTAAAATTGGCATCCAGAAGTTATCAATGCATATTCAAACACACATTAAAATTATTTGTATGTTTCTTAAAATTGATTCTTGGGCTGCTCAAGATTTGCATACTGTGTTCCCAGTTAGGTTTTATTTTAACTGTAAATCTAATTGATTGATCAGACAATAATTAAATGCCTGTTGATAAAGTATGTATGCTGAACCTCAGGGATAAAATATATTAAATTTTTTATTTGTATTAATTTTTTACCTGTGCAGCATCATAGAAAAGATAAGTAGATAATTTTTTCAATCAAAATGGGAGAAGAATAATTTCTATAGTTCTATTTTTAATTATTCTATCCATTGAGCAAGTCAGTGTGCTGCTAAAAAACCATTTTTTTCTTAATATCTGAGGAAATAGTTCAAACCTGAAAACATAACAGAAGAATAATTTTTATCTCCCAAATTAATCTTTCAGCAGTCTGTCTCCTATATTCTACAGGAAGTAAATATCTCCACAAGCAGGTAAATTAAATTATGTTTGGGGATTTATAGATCTTGTATGATACATTATTTTGTTGTGGAGCAATTATTTCTGTCATCCTCTCTAACAGCTATAAAGTTTGTTCAAGTTGATTTGTATACCACAGCCTTAATAATTTTGTTTCTTTTATCTATGGTTTAGTGTCCCATCAGCTATGGTTTAATTTCAATGGCCTTATCCATGAAGCTGAAGGAATATATTTTTTTCGAAGAAATACTGTACCACATAAGCAGAAATAATCTGGCTTCACCATCCTTTCACTTTTAAAAGCTGTAATTTAAATACTGATGTGGACCACTGCTTTAACTGCTGTAACACAAAAGAGTTGCTCAATGCATACAATATCAGTTTGATTGTCCATTTAAACTCTGAAGAAAATCTGTATTTCCTTTTAGGCTATTTATTTACTGGAAACTTTTTTGTGGCTGTTGAATGTTCAACTCAAATGTTTAAATATCACTATTTGCTGAAGGAAATTACTTTGAAGAATGATGCTCATCCCAACAGGAGCAGATGTCTATTTCCATGCTCCAAAAACCTCAATATTCACTTCCAGTAATGAATACTTTTATTCAGCTGCTTACAAATAGTAAAAGGATCAAGAATTTTTCACAGCAAAAAAAAATCCCAATAACACTTGGAGTGGTGGCAAAAATTATAAGGTACTAACAAGCCACAGACTTTGAAAGACAAAGTTCTCAGTTTTATCCAGATGAATATTTCAGATAGCTTTTTTTTACTCTTCTTGCAGATGAAGATAATTTGCTAATTAGCTACCAATTAATAGAAAATAATAATAAAAGTTTTAAGGTTTTTTTTAAGGTTTCAACAGAAATAATTCTTTGCAGGTCCAAATCCAAGGAAACTGTTCAGCAAGAATTTTTAAATTATGTTTCGCTTTTTTTACTAGTGCAAAACTTTCTACTATATTTACTGCTTTGTCCCAAAACTGTAAGCCAATTTTTGGATATTCATATGATCCAGTGGGCCATGATATAAACATCAGAATTGCCTATCAACTATTTTCCACTACTTGTACTAAGACAGCTCAGTAACCAAGACTGTCACTGTTGGACCCACTGTAAAAGGAGATGCTCACTATTAACAAAAATAATTTTGTTTGTCTTAGACATTTTTATTCCCTTTTATTTATAACTTAATAGGCTTAATTCCGCATACTTTCCTTAAACTGATGTCAGGGCCCTGAGTCTGTCCCCTCCTGGAGGTTTGGTGCATGGCTTCAAGCATCATCATTACCCTTTACTTTCTGTAACTATAATTGGATGAAGTAAATACAAACAGATTGCTGCTGGGCTTTAAAAATACCAAGTCAGATTAATTAAAATGTCTATAATCTAATTCCTTTCTGTTACTCATATAGCAAAAGCCATAACTGCAATTTTAATTCAGTTATAACAAAAGAATTTTTTAAAAGTATTTCCCTGCAATAACACAAAATGAAATCACTGTTCCTTTTTGCTTCTATGGAGCACAAACTGGAAACTTCTTCACTGTAAATGAAAGTCTTGGCTTTAACTTACTCAATTATTTTTGAAATATCTCTTAGAGCAAGAATCACATCTCACTTCCTCAGTGAGCCACAAAAGCAATTAACCTTGCAAAAAACTGTGCCCTTCTTCATCTGCTTGAAACATCAACCAAATTTTCTTCTTTGAAGTACCAGAGTTATTAAAAGTATTCCAAGACCTTCAAACAAGGAAGCCTCCAGTCTGCCATGTGTCATTCCTCGTTTTTGCCTGAGATTTATGCAATCTCTCTGAATTCCGCTTGCATTCCAAGATGCAGAAAACAGCTCAGGTATAATTTCCAAATCAGCTCTTTCTTCAGCATTGCTGACCCTGTATTCATCATGTATTTTTGGTCATTTTGTAGCATCAATTCTCCTATGATGCCCTAGAGACCTCTCTTCTCTTACACAAACCCACAATCACATTTGTCAAATTTCTGATAATGTCACAAAATCAACATCTTTGTCTTTCTTCTGTCCTCATGCTGCATCACCGAATGTTCCCAGACCTTTGCAGAATAAACTGGTGGCTTCTCTGCTGTGATTCCACTTGGCTTATAAAAATTAAATAAATCAGAGGTTTCTGTGCAGCATGAGAGTTACAGAGACTCAACTGCTTCTTAGCAGGGTCTTGCCCTCAAAACAAGACCTCAGGGAACTACACCAGCAGAAACTTTGTCCCAACCACTGTCTTATTCTTTTCTGTGATGTAGCATACAAATCAGTGCAGCTGATGAGAGAAATCTTATGTTTCTGAGGAAAATTAAGTGAAGATAGAAAGTCAGGTGTGATGGAAGATCATTGTGACAGAAGGACTGGGACAGTTGCCCTGACACTGGCATATTTTTCTTAAATTAGTCTTTTGAAGAAATAATATATTCTCAATTATTCATCTTTGTTTCTTCTTCTCTCTTCTTCTCTGCCATTTTACTTTAAAAAAGGTTGCAGAACAACTACAAAAATAAAAATTGAATGGTGAAATCTTTTGTTGCTTGGTCAAACTGATTCCTAATAAACACCTTATTTGAAAGTGGCATCGACTGCCCCTAAGGAAGAAGGACCTACCTGTTAAGAATGAGATAAAACCCTTTAAGAGAATAAATGTTCAACAGTTCAAGGAGCAATTTAACCCATCTGTCTTCCCCAGTGGTGCTTTTCTTCCCCTGTACATACAGATCTGTCTGACAGATTATTTTTTAATGCTTTATCTCCTGTGCTATAAGGCTTCCATCAATTGCAATCACATGAAAATTAGAGATACTGTCCCCAGCTTGCATTTTTTTTTCTCTCTTCTTTATTCAGGATTTGGACCATCAAACCCTCTTTTAAAAACAGTTTAGTCTTGAAAAGATTTCGGAAAGTGAAATGCTTATACCTGTTCTACAGTTTTGTTTTCTTTTTCTCTTGACAGTTCATGCTATACCTGCATAAGGGTTTGCTGCCAATTCTGCAGAATATCTTCCAAGTAATAATTGAATAAAATTTTTCAGACATCCTTTTTTCATAAGGAAGAGCAGTGGCTGCAGTACGAATGCGTATCAAGAATTCTTGCTGTGGTAATTCTTTTTGTAACTGGGAAATGTAAAATTAAAAGGAAGTGCTGGAGCCATTTTTTTTCAGGAAAAAGCAGAAATTCACCAGAATATGTACAAAGGTATAGAAGAAATTACTGCAAATCTCAAAAGTCTTGCATCTTTGAAATTAACATTTCACTTTAGATGAATATAATACCAGAGGCAGAGACCCTTCTCTGTTTAGAGGTTGGAAGTTCCTCTTGTGAAAGGGATATCACCCTTACTGCACATACAGAAAACACCTATCTTTCAAATAGAACTTGGGAACGCTGGTAAAGCTCTCCTATGAGGAGCATTTTGTTTCTTCAGTCACTTTTTAGTCCTTCACCCATTGTCTCAGCCTAGACCTAGGGTTAAATTTGAAAGAAAATTAAAATCCTGACCTATAGTATGAGTGGGTCTGAAGAGAACTAGGCAAAAGAAACCAAGGGCAGTAAAAATTTCTCTCTGGAGCATTTTTCTCTTTTTAACCAATGGAAGGGCTGACTTCTCCAAGTGAATGCCTAAAATTAAGGTCAGGAAAAAAATCTAGAATTTCAATTGGAAAAGGGCTGGATAAGGACTGCCAAGCTATGGGTGAAAAAACATAGCACACATGTGGAATTAGGAGTCTGTTGTTAGTGCAATTTATCCTTTAACAGTTGAATAGTCTAAATTGTCTAGCTAATACCTCATCAATAGTGGAGCTAATTCTTGAACATAATTTTCTAATATCTGTCTCTTTTCTCTGTCACCCATTCAGTGTCCTGGCTCCAAATGCTGTCAGTTACAATCCTCTTCAAGAAGACTTGGGGACAGGGAGGTAGTAACAGCTTTCCACTTATTGTTTTGCATTGCAGCAATCACAAATCATATTCAAGATGAAGGCTGCT
>NW_005054297.1:17805271-17873754 GCF_000277835.1 Geospiza fortis
CTGACTGTTTCCCATTACAATAATCTAACTTGTCAAAATGTGGAGACATATTTAAACAATTTTTGGTTTCCTCTTATCTTTCCCATTAAGATTATCTCTGCAATATCTACTGTATTGATCACTCAGTACACATAAGCACCATAAATATAAGATTAGCATTAGAATTTGTTACAGCAGAAAGAGAGAATTCAACTTCACATTTGAAAAGGCTATTTCCAAGAGTGATTTTATGCAAAATTATGCTTCAGAAGAGCAATAGTTGGATGCTCAGGACTATGATCTTTCCTTGTATTCATACATTTCATCATTTCCAGTGTTCACTGTAAGAAGTGGTATCTAAGAAATCACATGGGAAGAGAGTTTTGAGAAACATCATACCACTATGCTGAGCCCTTTGTCTTACACACAATCATCTTCCTTGAAAAACATGTAGAATGAAAAATACTTCATTAGTTCCATGCCTCAGGATATGAAATCACCTTGGGTGCTCTTGCTCTGGGAGACAATGAAAATAATCATAGATACAGTTTTGATGTGCATTCTGGAAACATCCTAATAGCTTGCATTGTGTTTGTGTGGCAAAGTTTTGGTAGTGGGATGCTGCAGGGATGTATTATGGGAGAAGATGCCAAAGCTGCCCCCATGTATAACACAGAGAGCTCTAGCCAGCTGCAGGATGTACCTCCTTCTGGCCAGGGGAAGTCCATCAGCAGCAAAGGTAGTGCAATACCTCTGCAATAAGGTATTTAACAAGAGTTTAGAACCAGTGAGTAGCAGCAGCTGAGAGAATGGAGTGAGAACATGTGAGAGCAACAGCTCTGCAGACATCAAGGTCAGTGCAGAAGTGGGGTGAAGGAGAAGCTCCAGATGCTGGAGATAAGATCCCTGTGCAGCCTGAGATGAAGACCATGGTGAGGCAGGCTGTGCCACTGCAGCCCGTGAATTTCTTGATGGATCACATATCTAAAGGAGCAGGTAGCTCCTTAAAGACTGTACAACATGGAAAGGACCCATGAAGAAATTCATGAAGAAATGTGGGCTGTTGGAAGTATTCACTTTGGAGAAGTTAATGAAGAATGGTGTCTTGTGGGTGGAACCTCGCACTGCAGCAGAGGAAGATCATGAGGAGGAAGAAATGGCAGAGACACAGATGATGAAGTGACCACACTTCCCACTCCCCTCCCCATCCCTCTGTGCCATTGGATGAGGGGAGGAGGTAGACAAATTGTGAGTGAAGTTGAGCCCAGGAAGAAGAGAGGGGTGGGAAGCAGGAGATTTTAGATTAATTCTTATCTCTTATTATCCTACTCTGATTTTGATTGGCCATAAACTAAATTAAGTTTTGCATCACCTCAACCTTGAGAATGGTATTAATTTTCATTATGAAATATGTATTAAGGCATTTAAATTCCTCATGCATTTTACATATGCTTGAGGATTTTTTTTTTGTTTATTTGTATGCAAACCCAACCTTTCTGAGATGTTTCTGGAAAATAAATTTTAGCATTTGAGAGTCTAAAACTCAATGAGTTTTAGACCATTCTGTCAAGTAGAGGAGAGTACATCACCCTACATCCCTCGAATGACATCAAACTCTGCAGCACCAAAATCTACACCCCAATACCAAACAAGAAACCTTTGACTACCCATAAAAGATCAAAAGTAACAGCTAGAGGATATCTAAGGAAAACAGGTGAGTTCAAAAGCAATAGTGCTCTTTTCTCTGCCTGCAGGTACAAGGACTTTGAAGACACACCAGTGAAACTGCATATTTCTTATTTCCTAAAGACAAGTGAATAAGACTATTTCTGTAATGCTGTGGAAAGGCTTATTTTTCAGTAGCACTTCTGAATGAGAAAAGCTGATTTCAGCTGCAACAGGATGTATCTAGCTGCCTCTTATATTTTTACAATAAGAGAAACTAGACCTGGATACAATTAAAGTTCTCAGGATTAAAATTCAGCCTTTTTTCATTCAACTATTCAGTTGGAAAACATAATAAATTACACATAATCATTTTTATATGTAACTTGTTGGAAGGAACACAGGCAGAGACTAGTTAAGAAATAACATGAACTATCCTAGGCTAGGTAAAAATGTGCTTAAAAAAGAGAGAGTACCTTGAGAAAAAAATAAAAACATGCATCAAGTAAGTAATATATTTTGATACTGAATTTAGAAAGAAAAAAAAAACATTCTCATGGTCTGATGTGTTTTTCTTGGTAGATATTTTCTGTCGCTGTGATTCTATTTTCAATATACAAAACACCACCACAAAATGCAAAAAACATGCCACCTTTTCTCCTTTCTTTATTCCCCCAATCCTTTGTTATCCTCTGTGCCTAAAAATAACTAATATTATTAATATTGTTGTTATTTCAATGTAATTTTGAAGGTTTGCTTTGTCTTCAGTGTTTGACCTACAGGTCACATTATTGTTGGGGTTTTTTTCACATTTTTAATCAGTGTAATCTTATACAGTGACATTCTAGATTTCTGTTTCTACAGAAAATATTTCTTGTTTCTCAGGCTGAAATGTGAGACACTAATTTACATCCCTTATTTTCAGAACACTGAATCATGGCACTGGGCAGAAAATTGTGTCATAATATGGGAACTCCTTTTGCTTATTTACTACCTAAAATGTAATACCATATAGTTCACATTGCCACACATTAAGATTAAATATGTGAAGATTTGTAGTTATTTGTCCAGATCAACAGGTGGATCTCTTGATTTTCCTGAATGCTACACTTTAGTTTACATGACCTACCCAGGCAGGTAGTACTTAAAAAGCAATGGAATAAATATATCTATATAGATGATATATACAGTGGATTTATAGAAGATTTGTCCTTATGTGTTCCAGGTCATATGATGGATAAAATTTCACTGTGCAACTGTGCCAAGATACATGGTTGCCATAACCACCTTGAGCACATAATTTTTCTAGATGTAATCATCCACCATCAGTTACTGCAATACTTCTTGTTTTTTTCTCAAGGGAGTGTACAACAAACCCCACAAGACTCAACAGAACACAGCACTTTAAAAAAGCTGTGCATACGATGGTAAACTGTAATTGAAGAAAGCTCTGGATGTGTGAAAACACCACTGATATACTGAGGGCTGCTCTAAGAAACGCAAAGTTCACTGCTTTTTTAAGTTATAAAATCTAAAGGCAATAGGTGACTACTTTGGCTTTGTACTGCCCTGTAAAGAATAACTATAGTGTTAGACCCAATGTCTTGTGTCTTCAGAGGTAAAGACTCAAGCGAGTGCAGAGCTTTGTTTCTTACAGACTGGGAGTGAAAGATATACAGAGAATTACCAATAGTAGCTCAAAAAGCAGCAGGCCTGCTAGTGCTGGGTGGGCTGGAGGAAGCAGCGAAAGGATTAGTGAAAGTAGAAGTGAAAGAAGGAGAGTGTCATAGCAACAGAGGCACTAACAGAACCTCTGGCTACCAGGAGCTGCAATACTAGCTCCTGGCTAGTATTGCAGAAGGAAGGCTAAATGTTCTGCTCACACCCATTGAGATTAACTCCAAGGGGAAATAGCCTCATGTGTTCCTTGAAAATTTATGCCACAGGTGTTCCTGTTTGCTAGTTCATCTAATTACTGATGAGATAACACTGGGCTGAAAGCTAAGAGGTAGCTGAGCTAGGAGACTCAGCAGCAGGCTCACTGGCAGGCAGTAACTGAAGACAGAAAGTAGAAGATGGTGAATGCTTGCTGCAGCAGACCCTTGAATCATAGAATGTCCTGGGTTGAAGGGACCTTAAAGATCTTCTACTTTCAACCCCCTCTGCCAAGAGGAGGGACACCTTACACTCCACTTCAAAGTAAACATTTTTTCCATAATATTTAATCTAAACCTACCCTCTTTCAGTTCTAAGCCCCCCAAATTGTCCCTTACACTGTCTCTAAATACTCTTTTAAAAAGTCCTTCTCCAGCTTTCTTGTAGGCTACCTTCAGGTCAGGAAGGCCACAAGGCTCTCCAAAACCTTCTCTTCTCCAGGCTGAACAATCCCAATGCTCTTAGCCTTTCCTCTCAGGAAGGGTGCTCCATCCCTCTCATCACCTTGGTGATCCTCCTCTAGACTCAGTCCAGCAAGTCTTTGTCCTTCCTATGCTGGGGATCCAGAGCTGGATGCATTCCAAGTAGGGATCTTACAGTCACATATATAAATGACTTAGTAGAAAGCCCTGTAGAGTAAAGAAAAGAATAACATTTTAATAACAGTGGGGTTTAACATTTGAGGAAAAAAAAAGTGTCTGTATTAATATAATAAAAAAAAAATCAAAATATTGAAGTTTCAAAGAAAGTGATCAAATGAAGTGGGTTTTAATTTTTTAAGTATATTGCCAGTATGGCCATTATATTCCCCATCCTTTGTTGATTTTCATGCTAAGCACAAAGAGCACCAACCAGCTGCCTGGAAAGACATGCCTTAGAACAGAGACCACAACCACAATGAGAAATTTTCTTAGACACAAACATTAAAATGAACTGACTCTTCAGAAGTGTATCTATATCAGAATCAATATTCATTTGGATTCATGCTTATGAATTTATGATAATTTTGTTATAAATATTTGAATTGTGAAATTGTTTGAAGTTATTGCTCTTAGTTTGGGTACAATTGACTAAGTATGATATATCTAATTGTAAGAATTTTTTTTCATTGCCTGTAAAAGTGATTTTGCTCAGCTTAGTCTTTTGTGTTCTGTCAAAGGCTGCTTACTGGACAGAGTGTTTTGCTGTCTCTGAGACTTGCCTCACCTCATGGGAACATTTTGCCTCCATGCTCTGGCCAGCCCAAGGTCCCCTTGCAAAGGACTAGATCTACTCAGCTGTTTTCAGCAGTGTATGCTGGGCATGAAATATTCATACACTCTGATTAAATCAGCTGTAATTCCTGTATTTAGCATAGGTATGTAGTTTTCTAGGTAGTTTTCTTAGCTAGTTTTTTTCCCTTCTGAAACACAGTTCTTGTAGCAGATTTGGGTACATGTTACAGTGGTTATCTGGGAGCAGGAAGGAATCAGCTCTTTGCACCACAAACTTGTATGGACTTACTCTTTTTACTGAAAATGTATTTCCTTGCTCAGTACGTACATTTTTTATTAATAGGAATAAGACAATTGCTGCATGAAGTCACTCTCCCACACACTGTCTGCAAATAACCATTGTGGCAGCCCTGCTTCCAACAGCAATCATTGGCTTTCAAGGCTCCAGGGAGCTGCAAAAATATTTTCTCTGTCTTGAAATGTAGGAATATGATCGGGATTTTCATGTACATAAATAGAGCCATACAAATTTTCAGTGAGTCCCTGGCATGAGCATTGCAGGGAGAAGCAGCAATACCCACTCAGTAGCATGTGTAGGTATCTCTGGAGCAGTGAATCAGAAGTTATTTGAGACTTTTACTCCAGTTTATGGGTGAGATATATGATGACCAAAGCTGAAGGTGGTCTTGTGTCAGGAGTTCAGACATGGGAACTGTGCTACTTTTCCAATCTCTGACACCAAACATCTGTCACAGAGATGTTTTGCCAGATTCAATCCTAGTCTCAAGTAAGTCAATACAGTCACACCTATCAGCTTCTTTTTCCCCTTCCTTCACTAATATGATTGTACAGCTATTAATCCAATTCTCTTCATAAATAGAAGCAACAAAACCTTTTCATACATATATCTATTCATCAAATTTGAGGCTAAAAATGTAAGGATAAGATACACCTTCAAATTCACCTTATTCAGAACCTGATTGATACCTGAGTATGATACCTGAATGATAGCCTGAATGAAACCTGAATGATTCCTGAGAACTAATGTCTGTTTCAGATGATTTTCTGGCATTTATATGGGATAATGACTAGAAGGCCTATGCTCATGAGCTATTAGTAGAGAGGAAAAAATGAAGGAGCAACTGATAAAGAGTGTTTATGAACTGGCTGGTTTTCTAAATTTAGGTCTCAAGGAAGATCATTAGAAAACATGTAGGATATTAGATGTTCAATCTTTGGCTAAAACTCAATAATCTTTAATTAATGAGCACTATGAGATCTGTTGCAGCATTTGAAATGCCAATAGCTATAGAACATCCAAGCTTGAAGAAATTATTGAACCATATTTGATTATAATATAAATTACAATAGCCTTCAAGAGAAAGGAGATGGCTATTTGTTATGAACTCCTATCCTTCCCTTACACAATGTCATATAGATACACCTTTTCTATCACAGATGGAGAGGCATTAATTATGGGTGTTGACCATCTAGGCTAATCTGTACCTTTTGTTTCACATAATAATTTGCATAACTTTCCACAACCAACTGAATACTATATTATTTGCAAGGAACAGTACTCTGAAAGGTCATCTCTCTAAACTGAATTATACTAAACAATCAGAAGGCAAACACCTCTTCCTTACTAGACTTGCATTCTGCAAGATCCTCCAACAATTTTTCCATCCAAATTTGAATTATCTTGAGGTGTGTATGCACAATAAAAACAATCCATTATTGATAGGGGAAAAGAAAGAGAGAAATTTAGTTCATTGCTTTTAAAATAAAGTCTTTATAGATTTGTTTATTGTAGAATCATTAAATCTTTCTGTAGAAGAAAAATCTTTCTATAAAAGACACAGAACGACCCCATATCACAACTGAATATTGTTAGTGTCATCCATTTTAAAAAATCATTCATTATATTCTTATTTTCATTCAGAAAAATAATGTTAAAATATTTATGTAAAACATAAATAAAAAATAAATTATGTAAAACAGTATTTATATGGAGGTGGTGATCAAAAAGTCCTCACCACATTATAAATTTAAATTTGAGACTACACATAAAGTGACTCAACTTGCAAAGCAAAGGGAGGCCAAGATGACAGTACCACAAGCAAAATTCAAGAAAATATATTTGATAAAGTTCTTCTGGAGCCCGTATAGATTACTTTGGTTCTCTATGCCTGAATTTGTATAACTCAGAAGCAGCCATGGAGAAACTGAGCTGTATTGATTTCAATGTGGTTAGAATGTGCCCCCACATAACATATGAACAAGTAAATTACAGATGACTCCTCTGTTGTGGTACAGGTTGGCTATTGTTCTCTGTCCTTACTTACTCAGCTTTCATTATTAGTCTACATTTCAAGTTAAAAAGAGGGCTTTTCTTTTAACACCCTGCTTAAACTTTGCTTTAGTAATACCTTTAAGATATTTGAGAACAAAACTGTAGAAAGTCTAAGCAGGATTAAAAACATTTGGGGTTGTATGGTATGCCAATATTCAGACTAGAGTTTGGCAACATGACTTAGTCTTTCAAATACATTATTTCTATTTTGTAACATGAGATATGTAAGAATAGAAAAATATCTGGTTTTACAGATACTATTTTCCATCCCTGTTAACGTGAACACATATCAATTATCATCTGAAGGTGTTAATGTCTTTGTCACTGTTGAGGGATTGGTTGTGTAGAACAAGCTGGTAAAATGGGACTTCTTTTGTATTTTTTAGTACTTGAAAGCCCAGAGAGACTAAATATGCAGCTTAACTACAGGTTAGATTGTATGGTACATGGGCTTCTTGTTAAGAAACTTTTTAATAGTGTGGATAACCACACAAAAATGGTGCAAATACAATTTTGGAGTTGACGAGGAGTCAACAGTAGCGTTCAGCAGAAATGTAGAAAGGAAGGAGTCTTATCATGCTGCACTCAAATACTGTCAAATAAAATGTAGGGGAGATAGAGAGAGAAGTTTTACTTGGAAAAGACTGGTAACCTTATTACTGTTATTTGCTAAGTGAAATTGCTCTCAATAAACCAGAACTCATGTAACAAACACACATCATTGACACTACATTAGCAGTTGGAGAGAAAGGAGGATATGAAAGACATGAACTTGCTTTGTGTTCTGAAAGGTAATTTCTTCCATCTAGAACAAACAAAGAAACAAAAGGAGAAGCTCAAGGAATGAACTAATCTTGTATTCCATCTCAATGTGACATATTTCTTAGGGAGAAAATAACACCATACATAACTCCCCTCCCCCCAACTAAATAAACAACCTCAAAACAAAACAAAAAATGCCCCCATAGTCCTCACTTTTCTCAGAAATCCACTGATTTTTGTCATTGGTTTATTATATGATGAAATATTCATTGACTCAACGTGTTAAAATATGCGTCTTAGTATTTAAAACCAATGTAAAGCAAGCCAACAAATAATCCTGAATAGTCTGTATAGTCATATAGACTTAATATGTCTGCAGCTATCAGGGTTTATGGGTGGATTTGGTATTCACTCAGACATAATCACCTCAGTCTAAATTCTCATGCTTTTTAGACACATTGTTGAAGCTAGACAATGATTTCTTGCTAAAATAAGTTATGAGTGGCATCTTACCAAACACCTGTGAGCCTCAGATAGTCAAAAAGATATCATTTTACTACAGATCTAATTTTTTCTGCTTATTCCCCCATCTTCACTCCCAGTTAATTACTGCTTTACCATAAGCCACACTTCTCTTTCCATTTCTCTGAGGTGTGCATACAGTGCTTCTGAGAGAAAAGAATTTTTTAAAAATAGTGCAGTTTCTGAATGAGAGAACAGTCTTAAAAAGCATCTCTCTGAGCCTTTAGTCTCTGTTCTGAACATTTTTACATAAACTACACTGTGTGGAAAGAAGACACTGGGTTTCTTTAAATACTGTTGCTCTTTCCTGTGAGAGCCATGGAGAACTTGGCACCAAGTTCCTGCAGTGTGGATGTAATGGTTCTCACTTCCACCAAGTTAATTACTTTGGCTGCAATATATCATCTAAGCTGAGGTTCTGCTACCAGATAATTACCACCTTATAATTAACTATCTCTTCAAAATGGTTTAGTCTCTGGCTTTGCATCATTTGTAATTGAGTCCACAACACTGAAATAAGTCATTTTCCATAGGCCTTAGAGTCAAAGAACTTGAACATCTGAAGTTGAAAATAAAGTTAAGAATCTCCATGAGCTCATCTTTCAGGTTGTTTCCAGCCTTTCTGGATCCTGACCAGTGCTGCTACTTACAAATTGTCATATAATCATAGAATGTTTTGAGTTGTAAGAGACCTTAAAGTTCATCTCTTTTCAATTGTCTTGCTATGGGCAGGGACATGTCCACTACCATGTCACTCAGAGCCCCGTCCAACCTGCTCTTGAACACTCCCAGGGATGGGATATCCACAACATCACATCTCATAAACCTGTTCCAGCGCTTCACCACCCTCACAGTAAAGATTTCTTTCCTAATAGCTAATCTGAACCTACTGTCTTTCAGTTTGAAGCCATTCCCCCTTATTCTGTTACTGCAAGCTCTTTTAAAAAGTCTCTGTCTTACATGTAGGCTCCCTTCAGGTACTGGAAGGCTGCAATTAGGTCTTACCAAAACCTGCTCTTCTCCAGGCTAAACAATCCTAATTCTCTCTGCCTTTCCTTGGAGGAGAAGTGCTTCATCCCTCTAGCAATCTTGGTGTTCTCCTCTAGACTTGATGCAATAGGTTGATGTCCTTCCTATGCTGGGGCCCCCAGAACTGGATGCAGGGTTCCAGATGGGGTGTCACCAGAGCAGAGCAGAGGGGCAGAATCCCCTCCTGGCCCTGCTGCCCACACTGCTTTGGATGAAGCCCAGGACACGACTGGCTTTCTGGGAGTGCCCATGGTTGGGTCATGTCCAGCCTCTCATCAACCATCACCCCCAAGTCCTTCTCCTCAGCGGGTGTTATCTCAATCTGCTCATCCCCAGCCTATGGAAGTTGCCCTGATTCACATGCAGGACCTAGCACCTGATCTTATTAAACCTCATGAAATTCCCATGGTCCCAATTCTTGAGTTTGTCCAGGCCCCGCTGAATGGCATCCCATCCTTCAGGTGTGTGAACACCACCACTCAGCTTGGGATCATCAGCAAGCTTGCTGAGGGTACACTCAATCCCTTCAGCTATGTTGTAAATGAAAATATTAAAAAGCACTGGTCCCATTATGGACCCCTAAGGGACGCCACTTGTCTGTGTCCATGCCATTGCCTGGGTACTTAGTTTTGCCAGGTAACGACTGAATGAGTAAAATGTTTGCAAGCAGTTAAACTTGCCAAGGATTAAACAATCCATTAAAGCCATTGGTGGACTGCTGAGCTCATTCTTCCTCTTTATCAATGTATTTAAAACAAGTACATGATTCTGTTTCTGATCAAGAGCACAATCTGATGGTGTCGGCCTGGACTCTGTCTTGAAGAACAGACACCCAATGAGGCATAGAAGTATTTCCATTGTGGCTAAAGAATCTCCTCAATCTCACGAGCTGCTACAAGCTATCTGCATCTCCTGTGTTCAACTAAGGCAAGAGAGCAATCAGGACATGTTAAACGCCAAAGGTTCTTAGATCTTGAAGCCCTAAATTCCTGTATAATAGGTAAGAAAATAAACACAAAGAAACAAACAAAAAAACCCACACATATTTTTGTGGCATTAGGTGTCAGAGGGACTGACACAATGAGAGCTCCTTTTTCAACAAGGATTCAGAGTTGTAAATTTTGACTGAACTGTGGTAACCTATAATAGAGCCAAACAATTCAGAGAAGAGTCTTAACAAACATTTGTTCCCTCAGCATTTGCCAAGGAAAGGTTAACCTTTCTTTTATGGCACACAACATGATTTTGCAGATCCCTGTTTCAGATTCTGTTCTCTGCCTTGTCATTCTACTTGTGACTGTGGACTACAATAAGCAGCAGAGCATCTACAAATGAGCTACTGCAGCACCAAATAGTGCAGCACTCAGGTTGTATCTAACTCACTCAGGAAGACCCTGTTAGTAGGAGTCATAGCTTTCAATTGCTCTAAAAAGTTGTTTTTCCTTGCTGGTGTATTGTAGCAATAGAAAGATCAGCCCTTGTTTGGTTTTCAGCCAATATAGAATTACAACAAATCAGACCAAACATGCAAAACTGCTACATATTCACTGTTTTCATGTACAGCACATGGAGCTGGCCTCAGGCAGTCTGGCAAATCTGGCCTTGTCCAACAGTCAGTAAGTCTCTAAAGACTGATGCATGCTGCTGATTTTGGCTCCCAGAAAGGCTTTTTCTCAAGGGTAACACGTTAAAAAAAAGGATAAGAAGAAAGGAGGCAGATTCATCTATACATGGAGACTGCAACTTATGAAGACATTAGAACTAATTTGAGTTTCTAACTGAAAAGGAGTGCAGAAATAATGCCCCTGACAAGAGTAAAAAGATTGATCACTAGCCTTACTTGAGAATAACCTAGGCCTGGGATCTTGTCGCGTGTTTTTGTTTTATTTCTGCACGTAAGAAGCGCACATCTGGGATTCT
Organism: Geospiza fortis; assembly: GCF_000277835.1. Classification (NCBI taxonomy): domain Eukaryota; kingdom Metazoa; phylum Chordata; class Aves; order Passeriformes; family Thraupidae; genus Geospiza; species Geospiza fortis. The sequence continues at coordinate 17,816,651 of NW_005054297.1, forward strand.
GCTGCTCTTGAAACTGAAACTGTGTTCAAAGTGCCATGACCCCCACATGCTAGGGAGTATCACTTCATGATAGATGTCTAACTTAGCAACAGGAATACTGGGAACAGAATAATTTAGTATGAATACCATCTTTATCTTCTCTTCATATCTGATGTCCGGGATATAAACATTTTCGTTGATTAATTAACTTTTTCTTTTAATCAGATGCCCTACTTTGGCAGGTACTTTGGAAAAACTCCTCATTGAAGTGAACAGTAAAACACAACAATTTCCCTATCTGCCTGTTCTACTCTATTTTAAACTAGGCGGAAATCTCCTTTCACAATGCCTGACTAAAATCTAATACAGATTGTATCTGGTAGCCACGATAAGAAAAAGAGATCTTGATTCATTGAAGCATCAATATTTTCAACTATACTGAAGGCTGAAATAGGATATCAGGCAAAGGACAGCATTTCCCACAGCTGGATGCTTTGAAAATTTATCTCTGAATAGTTCTTCCAACTGCTAATAATAAAGATCGAGTATCTCAGGTTATATAAGCACACTTTCACCTATATTATCCTTTATTCAGTCCTTCTAAATGGAAAAGATTGTTTATTGCATGAGTTTTCCTATGTAAAAAACCATTAGGCAATAGCTTCAGCAGTTATTAATCACTCGAACTGCAGTGTTCCAATGCTGATTTAAATTAGCTGTGGATAGGCTTCATCCTGTTTCTTACTCTATCTATGCATAAATCCCAGTGCATATATATTATCTATTCCACTGAGCCTATCAAAGTCAGAGACTTCAAATGATGCAGAAAAAAATCTTCAAACAGAGAAGGTAACAGTCTGCTGAACTTCTGCAAAGGAGTTTCAGACAGTAGAATAATGCATTTGGGGAGAGAAAAAAAATGGATACTAAGAATACCAAATTTAACTTTGATCTACTTCATATCAAAGAGCACACATATTTTAATTAGATCTAAGGCTCAAAAAATATTATTGAGCTGCCAGACAGAATTAGAAACATTTAGTGTTATCTTTGAGGAACTTGGGGATTTCCACACTGGCAGGAGAGCATTAATTACAGTAAGTAGTGCACCATAGCTAACTATATTCTTGCAAAATTTGCAATGCGCTTAGTGTTCATGCCTTTCACCAGATTGAGAGCACAAGAAAAAAATTTCATTTACTGACAAAACAAATCACGGCATGACCATTAGCTTGGTAGGTTTTCTTATGCTGCAAAATACAACTACAGAGTAAACACATATTTATATAAGTAGGTTTTGCAATCCTCGAGTTTAGGTAGGAGAGGAAAAGTTTGTATAGAGATGTTATATCTTTTATGAGATTAGCAAAAACAACTAATAAAAAGTAAGACGTACTATGAGATCCAACTACCTTCATCACTGTAGGTGATGAAGGTACCATTGATGAATGAACCATTGAGTGTCACATACCACTATTAATCATAAACTTCAGTCTGCATAAACTTCATAAATCTATTGGACAAGACTGGAAGGACTAGTCTTAGAGGGTAAACAAATTCATGCAGTCAACATGTTAGGCACAGGGTAGTGAGAAGCCATTTAGGTAAACCTCTAGCCAGCCTTCATACCATATCATACTGAAATAGAGTTCAAATTGTCTTAAAAATAATCTAGATGATTGATAAGAACATTCTGTTGGAAAGCTGCTTCAAATCTTCCTTTATATAATTTTTCAGTTGTTCTATTATAATTAATAATAGCCAGCCCATACCAATATGCTTCCACTTTGTCATGATTGGGTTCTTTTTCTAGTTAAATACCTCTCCCTTCTCCCTTGCACACACACAGTGAGTACTGAGAGAATCTCTTCCAGCTTCGTTTTGTTGAACTAAGAAAGTCAAGCTCTTGTAGTTCCCATTTGTACGAAATACTCCCTTTGTAACCTGATTACCTTAAAATGACTTCAGGTGAGAACCTGTTCTGAGTTTGCCTTTCTTCAAGTCAGCAGAACAGTATTATCCAGAGAATTTCATAACCTATCCTCCATCCTGCTACAATAACATTAATACCCTGTTACTGCAAACAGATTAGATCCCAATCCCCAAAATTCATTTAGTAATTTGGTCCAGAACAATAACATTTCTGCTTGGCCCACTTTTGCTTCAACTTTGCTCATTCCCTCACCTTTCTAACTTTATTGTCTCTTGAATGAACCTGTCCTATACTGAGCAACAATTTCCCTGGGTAATGTATAAAAAAATCTTTTTTTTTTTTTTTAGGAAAATCAGTTATTTCTCTTTGATACAAGTTAGCCTCAGTATTCCCATTTGTTTTTTCATTCAATCCCATCTTATTTTGTTCTTTTCTACGTAGCTTCAATTTTTCATCAGGCTATAATCTAAGCTGTTAAAAAAGCCAGAAATCAAAACAATGAGGTTTTAGTTGTTTGTGTGGGGCTTTTTTTCCTTAAATATAAGCTAAGTTGCCTCTCTCCTAAGCTGAAGTTGCTTGTCTCCTTTGTTTTTCTTATCAGTGCTACTGACACAAATATATTAGAGGTGCATTTTAAAATCCTAAGTTAATAATAGATTTATAACCAGTTTAGCTACTAAACATCCCTTAAAAGTTACACAGCTCTCAGTACTATCCTGGTTTCAGGATAGAATTTGTTTCTTCACAGTAGTTGCTACACTGCTGTGTTTTGGAATGGGAATGAGAATGGTGTTTTGGATTCAGATTGAGAAGAGCGTTGATAACACTGGTGTTTTGGTTTTCTGCTAAGTCATGTTTATCCTGTCTCATGCTCTGCCAGTGAAGAGGTACTCAAAAGAAACTGGGAGGGAGCATAGCTGGGAGAGGTGACCTGAACTGACCAAAAGGATACTCCACACTATAGAACATCCTCCCCAGTATAGAAACTGGGGGGAGTTACCCAGAAGGGGAGCCCATCTGGGTTCAGGAGGGGATGTCTGGCATCAGTCCATGGGTGATGAGCAACTGCACGGTGTATCACTAAGTTTTCCCTTTTCATTTACATTCATATTATAATTTACCATTATTGCTGCATTTTACTTTATTTTCATTTATTATCTTTTTCAGCATACAAATTTTACTGTGACTGTCCTCTCCATTCCACTTGGGTGGACGTAGAGAAAAGGGATGGAGTGAGGGGTGTGCAGTGCTAGATACCCAGCTGGGCTCAAACCATAACAGTCCAATACACAGGTCTGCTTCTAAACTCACTCTGGAAACGCAGAAGAACTTAGTCCCTGCAAAAAGTATGTGTGCCAAATATAAGCAGGTTTATACGCACAACACAGAGTTATACAGCAAGACCTTAACTTGTTTGGAAAACTCAGGCGATTTCCTAATGACAAGTGAATTCTGGTCAATAACAGCCTTGAGTACCATATTATTTAATGTTTATAGGCTATGGTTTTTTAAGATAATGTTTTTTCTTGTGTAAGATAGGGTAAGTAACCGATAATCTTTCTTCAAATTCTTAAAATGGAAAAAAGTTGTTCAAAACCTGTTTATAAAACTGCATGGGATGCCTCTCAAGATACCCATAATAGCTTTAAAATGTTGTTAGCACAGAGCAGCAAGCACATTAACCAATTCGTAAATTAATTCCTTCAAAGTAGATACTTGCTTCCTTCATTTGTCCCTCAAATTTAATCCCAGTAAAGCAGTATCTGAAAGTAGTAGCTGGACAACCACAGCAATTTTATGAAGCAGATATTTAAAACATCAATTCTAATTGGATAAACTATTGCTATTATCTGTAGTTTAGACATTGATCAGGCTGTCAGAACTTGCATTCATTCATAGATCACACATAAAAGTCACAGCAGAATGTGACTGCTGACTGACAGATAAAACTATTAATATCTACACATTACACTGTGAATTAATAAATAGTATTTTAGGTGATTCAGCAAATCATTAGTAGTAACATTTATTTTAAGCAAGTTTTCTTTTTCTGAATGCTTTAATTTTCTTCTTGGATCTATATTGGGCATACTTCATTTGAAAGAAATTATATGTTTCCTCATTAACAGAATAATTAAGGACCTCAAATATGTTTCTGTTTATGGCAGAGATGATGTTTTAATTATGTATCCCAAAATAGAGTGAAATCGTCTGGCTGGGAGCCTCAGTGCTGCTAAAGTAAAAAATCCACGTTTTTAATGGATGGTTAAATAGAACATACTTAAACTGCAAATCTCAATAACTTTAAAATGTACCAGAGCATTACAGAATTGCCTGACTACCTTTTTCCCATATCAAATTGGTAGATTGTAAAAAGACTAAAAGGAGCATAACTAGATAATACTCTTTCTAGTAGAAGTATAACACCATGGTCCATCCTATGCAAGCACTGACTCTCTTATTGTATCTTGACTGTTGAAAATGCACAAATGTAGACAATGGGAAAGGTGCATGAATCTCACATCAAGACTTAAGAGTGATACAATTTTGAAAGCCTGTTCTTCTTTCTTAAGGTTTTTGTGGTAGGATGCTCTTTAAGACGGGTAATGTTAGCCATAATCTGTCAGCAAACTGATCTATTGTAACATTAAACTTTGGCAAACCAAGTCTGACAATTGATATTTCAAGCAGACCTATTCATGTGTTTAAAGCCCAACGCATTCTGCAGTGCAGTTTTTCACAATCTATGTAGCATACACAAGATTCAAATATTTATATCCTTATGGGACACACACTTGCTGCAAGCTCATAGATATGCAATGACAAAGTAGCTGGCTTATATGATAATGAGCAATACAGCTAGTCACTATATATTGTAGAAGATAAAATTTTCTGAAGATTCAGTCTTTTTTACAAAGTCTGTGTTCAGAAATTCTCTAAATATTCTAAAACTACTGAAGTTATTTTATTCTTGTTTTTCTTTGAACAGTTGGTCCCCCAAAATTAATTAAAATGCTGGCTTTTAGCTTTGGCCTGTTGAAATTTCTTTTATGATTAGAACACATTGTCGACACATGTGGCTGTCAGAAGAAAAAACATCTACTTTAAAAATTCAACTAAACTGGATAAGATATTTACCCATTAAGACTCAGCATAAATGTTAGTGTTATTCTGAGAGTGTGCTATAAGTAACCGAAAAAAGACTAAAATATTACAATAATATATTATTTCTCTTTCTATTTCTGAAAACTCATGAGAAATAGTATCAGGTCATATCACAGCAATTGCTGAACATTGAAACATAACAGGTCAGCTAAAGAAATCATTTTCATCCTTCAGAATTTCTTCCCTCCCTGTAACTTCTCCCCTGATACCAGCAATCAGTGCAGCAAAATCTCCTTTCACCAAAATACTCTGACAGAGCTTGGCAAACAGATCATTCATCAAGCTGGAAAGCTAGAATTAGCTTGAGTAGAATGTCTCACGTATTTTACGTACAAAATTACTTAACAATCACCAGTACAAAAAAAAAACCAAAAATAACAGCATTAAAAATACAGGTATAAAAATATTAAAAAAATTTATATGATAGTGGATTTTTATATGTACGAGCCTTATAATGATATTCCAAAATTCTTCGATATTTTACAGTCAAATGAAGCTACTATGAAGTTTTCTGCTACCAGCTTGAAAGAAAACTCTATCTTGGACCAAGAGATATTGGCCTAATCTACACCAGAAAGAAAACAAACCACTGTCAGGGTCATATTTTTTTTGTTGGGTGAAAGAAAAGTTTGAAAACTGCAAATTTCAGAATTACTACATAAAATATCTCCTAGTTTAAATAGTGAAATCTCCACAGGTATATGGACCTCCTGTATAGAACCTTTAAGGTTAGAAAAGACCTCTGAGATCTTCAAGCGCAACCAACAACCTAGCACCAGGTAGCAGGACTCTCACCTGCCTTGGAATGTGTTCAAACAACTGAAATAATGAACTATTTTGCAAGCTATCAGTGGTGGGCTGATAGGAAAGGTCATGTGCTATTTTGCTGTTGAATTATGCTAAAACCAGTCTGGCTCATCAGCCTCAAATTAACATCCTGATAATAACGCAGAGATTTGGCAGATAGGCTGCTAAACTGACCTGAAGATACATGACTGGCAATCTTTTCTTTTCACACTATAAAAGTCCAGTCCAGTTTCATATGGTAGATGCCTCTAACGCATTCCTTCTTGGACTGTGTGTATGAAGTTTCCTCCCTTTACGTGGGAACACTCCTCAAGGATATTCCTTGACTTTGAATGAAAGAGTTCTGTCCACAAGCATTGGTATGGGTGAGTTACATCAATCTGTTCTTCCTAATTGTTTATTTTTGGTAGCTTCAATAGAATTGCTTTGATATAATTTCTTCTACAGAGTGCTCTATAATATATGCTTCTAGCAATTTTGGTTTTTATACCACTTAGTAAATAACTCTTAAGACCTTTTGTCTAATCATTTGTCATAATACATAATTCATTTTATATAAATATATCTGATTTTCCTTCTTTAATCTTTCAGGACAAAATTACTTAAACTGTTGACAGTTTGAAGCTGACTGGTTCCAGCTGCCTCCAGGCTCCTCTCTGACATGGCTCTACAGCAGGGCTTCTATAATAAACTTTGTCCAAAATTCCCACCATCACCGGTGACACACCACCACTATGTTTACCTCTAATCATGCCCTCAAGTGCCATATCCACACTTTTTTTGAACAGTTCCAGGGATAATGACTCCAGCACTTCCCTGGGCAGTGTGTTGCAATGCCTGATAGCCCTTTCTGCGAATAAATCTTTCCTAATATCTATCTAAACCTCCTCTGGTGCAACTTGAGGCCATCTTCTCTCATCCTATCCATAAGAGGCATAAGCACTTTTCTTTTCCCTGCAAATGCTACAAGTGTAGGACCAAAGTAGGGCTTTTCACTCACCGTGAGATGACCCAGCATAACCAATCCTCAAAACAATAAATAATTACTGGTATCACATTTTAATCCAGACCCACTAGTCTGCAGGAGCTCAAATGAGAAATCAAAATTGAAACCTAAAATAGTGCCAGTCACTGCTGATTTATTTCAATGAGGAAGAGACTCTGAAAAAATAGCCCCGAAGGCAAAATTTGGAGTTTGCTCTTCTGTGGCCCGAACCAAAAAAATTCTTGTTACAAATCCTTGTGAAATAAAACAAAAAAAGAATTAAATAGGAATGAATGGTGTTTATGAAACTGATTAAAGAAAGGGTTACTAAGAAGTTGGTTTTCATGACAGAAATTCTATTTATCTAACAGTGCAACACAACTTTTCATGAGGTGAGAGGCAATTTCATATGACCTTTTTCAAAAATGATTAAGAAATGCCAGCTTCAATTTGTGTCATAAGCAAAATTAAAACTGAGATGGTGCTTCAACCTGTGAGACAAAAAGGAGCAACTATAAGAAGACAGGGTAACATTCCAGTGATTGATAATGGCTTGAATACTGGAGACAAACACTGCTCTACTGATTGGGATTTGAGTAAAGCAAGCTGTAAACAATGCCAGTGCTCTTTTCTCTTTAAAATGGAAGTCAACAAAATATGCCAAAAGTTCAGGATTCTTAAATATTTTAATTACTAGTAATAATGCAAAATTTTAAATAAGTTTTCTGTCAGCTGCATTACATATTTTGTTTCTTGGCCATATACCTCATTTATGTTTCTCAGGTTGGGGTCTTTATTCTTGTTTTGTCCCTGTGAAAAAAGAGAAAGTTCCTTACCATTCACTTGCCTCCCAGAACTCAGGACATAAGGAGAAAGTGGCAGCCAGGATTAGGCTTCTGACAAAGCTCTGGGAGATGTGACATGAAAGCTTGAGGCTAATTTCCAAACAATTCTTTAGTTTGGGTCAGAGCACATGACAGTCCCCCCCAGGTGCCTGAAAACTGGATTTACAGTTTTCACTCTGAATGATGCACCAACATACTTTCCCTGCTGCAAGGCAGCAAAAGGGAAGGCAGATAAAATAAAAGCTGTGTTTTGCAATGATTCCTCAGTTTTATTCAGCATAGAATATTATAGTAGTAACAAGTCTGGGGTACTGAAAAACTTCAGTTCCTTAAATTACTAAAAACCCTCAAGATTTCATCAGGTGTCACATTATTTGGTGGTGGGAAGGGTTGAGTTAAATAATTTAAAAACAAAACAAGAAATATATAATTCTTATTCTTTTACGTATGGAGAAAACTTAAAAATGTGATCTCTGATGGCTCAAGAACATTAGGCAAAGAAAATACACATTTTGAAGTTCATGGCATTTACAAAGACCTAAGTCATGATTTTTGTATGCTTGAAGTTGACAGTTATTTATTTAGTCCAGCATAAGTATGAGAAATGGTAGAATAAATAAAATACAGTTGTTTCACTGTTATCATATATACTTTTAAAGGTATAATAAGTAGCAGACTGTCTTGCATTCTGTCTTTACCTATCAAAGACTTCATTCAGCAAAAAAATCTTTAATCAAGACCCCATCTGGAGAAGTAAGGGTGCATAGGTGTGTGTGTTTCACAATCTGTATACCAAATAAAAGTTTTGTGATGTCACAAAGTGCTGTGACATCATCACGACATTGGACGAGACTGAGTAGAGTCTGTGCCTCTTTTTAAATCAAGCTCATTTTTGTTGGCTGTCCCCATCTCATGGAAAAACAAGAAATCTCCATGTCTTCAGGGGACCACACCCCAGGCCACAGGATGAAAATGCAAGATATCTCTGCATTTTGTCTTTTTCTCCTGCTCCTCTAGAAATAGCTTGTCCTACCTGGCATATTACCAGTCCACCAGTGACCCTGCAACATATTTCTGGGGAATAGACTGCTACCAGTGGTGGGTGGACAAGTGGCAGAGGAAGGCTTTGCTTTGAACTTCTCTGCTTCCATGAAAACGCCATATGTTATATATTCATTCCAACTCAAGACATAGGGAGAGTTTGTTGTAGATGATCCAGAGTGGAGGGAAGCAGTTAGCACAAAACGTTAAAACAGCAGTCAGAACAAGTTCGTAGTATCAAACTGGGCAATGCATTTAGGGCTCCTTTACTGTCCATCTGTAAATAGTCCTTTTACCTGCATTGCCTCCAGTCTTAGTCAAATTTCTGCAGATATTTGAACTCTTGAATGGCTTTTTCTATGGAAATTAGCAGTACCCCTTCTCAAAACACACACATTTACTGATCATGGGGTTTTATAGAGGTCTGGTCGTGCTTTTCAGCTGATTTTACTTCTATCCATTAGGCAAAGTATTTAGCCACATTTAGTCCCCTGCCCAAATGGATTTTATGCTTTTGGGGGAAGAAACAAGTTAAAATTCCACTCCTTATGGGACATTAAACATTTATTTGTTTGTTTATTGTACCATAACATGGTCACAAAACACATGAAAGCTGCAGAAATAAAAGCAGTATTAAAAGCATGCAGTTTTAAAACAGTTCAAGGTCTGCCTAGGTAACCTCACAAACATTTTTTATGAATGGGATTGGGATCAAAAAAGACAGGATTCAAACATGAACCTGAAAAGGCCATGCTTATTTGTACAACTAGAAGTAACGAGTGCAATTCCCTGAATTATATCCACATCCATACAAAATTTAAAAACCTGAGGCAGATATTTCTTACTGAGCTAGGAACTTTGTGTAAACAACTTAGTCTTGTAAATGGCATGATTCTAATTCATTGCTCAAAATAACAGAATGTGTCTCATATTCTAAAGTAAAGCCATTAGGTTATTCAGAAAAATGCCTGCATTTTCATGGACACAGAAACATATGATTTGGAATTTGGGAGAATCCCGGGGGATTTTTGGAGAGTTAGGAAAAAAAAATCAGGAACTGAAATATTGGGATTTTTTTCCACATAAAATGCAGCTTGTAGCAACTAGTAACTTCTAAAATCAGCTCATAATCAAGGCACTCTTGAGTCATACCTATACTCTGCCACAAGTGCATCTCTATGAGCACTTCAGCTCATATCAACAATACTGCCCCAAACAAATTTAATTTCCCAGTTGTTCCTGTTTATGATATTTTGGGTCACATTGCAGAGCAGATAAATTACAAGGAAGTAGATTCTTTCCAGATGAATTGAAACTGGAGGGTGCACTCCATGAGCAAACCAAACCACTAAGGGTCATTCACTTCACAGGAAAAGAGCTAGATTGAAGTAGGATTACCTGCAAAACAAAATTTGGGGTTATCAGAACAGAGTCCTTCTGAAAATGTATGCTTATTTTGTTGTATCATCTATTAATATGAAAATAAGCCTGTGAACTATAGAGTCACTATATGACTTGAGAACAGTCCTCTAGACTCATTCCTGGCTGGAGAACTCTCCAGTACTAAAATCAGACATGATTATCATGAGATAGAGGAAGTATTTTCTGTGTTTGAAGAACTGGCCACATTAACTAAATTATATATAACAAATAGTTGTTAAGAGAAAAAACCTTTTCAAAGTCTAACAAAAAGAAGCAACATGAAATAGCCCTTTCTGAGTAGGAAAATAGGATTCCCATGAATATTTTCACTGCAAATCAGCTAGAGGCTATCTGGCTATCTGGAAGAGGTAATAAACACATGTTTTCTTCTGTAGCAGAAATGAAGGTGAGAATAGGAACATTTGTCTTGTCAAATTCATTTACTAATGAAGTACAAATTAGGGAGCTAAGAAAACCACAGCCTGCTCTTTTTTATAAGACCTGTAAATATTTCATGATTTTCATGTGCCTTCTGCTTTAAGTCTTTAGGTAGTATTTGCCTAACATTTTCAGCTTGTCTATGTTTAGACTCTATTCAACCATTAATTTATTTTTATGACAGTGGATATCATGTAATTGACCAATACTAGGAGCTGTAATTTTAAAAATGGAAGCAAAAGTAAAAATTCAAGTACTGTTAGTGAGTCTCATTATACAGGGCCAAAGAGCAGTCACATGCTGTGGCAGCCCAAAGCAGCCCAAGTGGAAATCTCTAAAACACGAGCTGGGTGTGTTGGCTCTGACAAAACTTTACAACACCCACTCATTTCATTCTAAAATGAAAATTAGAACCTTTTATGTGGTGTTTGTTATCAGGACATATTCTAAAAAAGGAACAGACTCATGGGTATCATAAAACAGAATACTGTAAACTGAACAGTATTTCACAGAATTTGTGCATAATTTCAGTAATGGTATGCAAAAGCAAATATTTAGCAAACTATTTCTTTGATATCTCACTCACAACTTGGAAATATGCAGCCTAGATCTGCGTCTGACATCTCTGTGCACAGCAGTAGGAATTCTAAAGACTGTGTCATTTTCAGCTTTTTGCAAAGAGCAAGCACCAACTTTAAAAGCTACAGCCAGCCAAATTTAAGTGTAATAACCAATCATCGGTGTCATTTTAAAATGCTAGATTCCAGAAATTGGCACTTGATCTAACACAAATTGCAAGATCACAATATTCCCATGAACCAGGAAATCTCATCCTTCTTACACTCTGTTCAACAAACTCAGGGGAATCCTGGAAATCAAACATTTCCTAGTTAATATAAATAAGTATTTGTTCCATAAGCAGGAAATAAAACCTGAATAAGGGGACATTACTGCAGGACATTCCAGCCATGAGTTCCACACCAACACAGCTCCACACCAGGACTGCAGCTGCATCCTGACATGAGAGAGATTGGTCTTATAACAGAGAAGGAAATAAGTGAGCAAAAGACTGAAGAAAACCCCAAAATAAAACTCTTTGAGAATAGGACTGTATAAATAGAACTTGTAAGAGATCAATCACAAAAAGTGCAAAGAGTTAGTCTTCTGAAGAAAAAGTATTACTTTGCTTCAGACACGTTAGATCTACCAAAGTTTCAAAACTGGTATTTCAGAAATGTTTCTTAAATTCTTTGAAATGCATTATCTGCACCTAAAAAGGAGAAGATTTCTTTGAGAAAATATGAGAAAGAAATTTCATGTTGCCTTGGGTCTCAACCTATGTTTCATATAACAGAGGTTCGCATTCCTAAAAAGACCATACAGTATTTTTTTGGTAGCATAAGAAAATAAACTAAAAAAAATCTGGTAAACATGTTGAGTAATTCAATGGTCAGGCAGTTATTGAAAGAGACTAACCAGACTTAAAAGATTTAACTTTTCTGACAAGTGTATTTCTTGTTAAAGTTGAAATCCATTTAAAATCTCTTAAAATGACTGCCTAAGCACCCCAGCATAATACAAGTATGTTCTTTTCAAAGCCTGATGAGGCAACTTCTAGTGTTCTGCTGTTAGAATGCACATCCCAGAGACAACTCATACAAATATTATGTGTGTCTATTTCAACTAAATTATTTTGTTACACTCTTCATCTATGTATAGATTTCATCTTCATTTTCTAACTCCTACTCAAGCATTTATTACAGGCTTCCAATATGGCCTTTCAGTTTTGAAATTTCATTTTCTTGTAAAACTTCTTGGCTCCATGTGGCTCATATTAAATTTGCTGCCTGTGTAGTCTGCAAATAATTTCTTACCGTTTATGTTAATTGATATTTAAAAATAATCAGTGAATAAAAATGTTTTGAGCTCAGCCTGTTTCATACTCTAGAAATTGGGTTAATAATCTTCAGAGAGCTGCATTCCTCTCTTTTGGCCCCTACAAACAGACCAAGTGTGCTCTGTTCTCTCCTACCCAGAAGAACTGAACACTTCTCTATATCAAAGCCAAGCTTTGAAATTGCTTGTTTTGTTATCTAAGTTTAGAATAAAGGCAAACCCCAGTAAAGCTATTAGCTTGGAATAGGTCTTGTGTATGTTTAAAAGCACTGTTTGTTGACAAATTCCAAAATGAAACTGTTGTTATGTATCTTGGTCAAGTAGTGTTAAGAGATACATAAAACAGACAATTTGGTAAATCATCTTCAGCTGTGAAAGAAAAGTTGTCATATGTGAATGATGAAGTGGTAATACCAGAAATGTTATCCTACTTTACTTTCAAGCAGAGTAAAGTAATTACTGACTTTGAAAACTGCAAGGTCTTTAAACATTTTGAAGAAATAGAGATGAGTGATGTAAAATTAGAGCTGACCCAATAGCAAATCTTAAATTACTAGAAAATTAGCTTAAATTATCATTAAAGAAGTAAATTAAAATAGATAACTTACAAAGTGACTAAATAATATTAAAATGCAGAATAGAAGTATCGATATGCAAATCTTCATTTACAAGGATTAATGTTTTTTAGCAGTTTTGCTAGGAACCCTTTCTATTCCATCAGAAATACCAATGTAAATCTATGTTTTCTATATAAAAATGCTTCTCAAATTGAATTTCTGATTAGAAAGAAACATACGCAAAGGCTAAGAAATGTTTATGTGATTTTGAAAGCTCAAGATTATTGTGCTCCTCTAAAATGGAAAAAGTAGATGGATCTGGACTTCATAATGTAGGGAAGTGCCCCTAGCTGCAGGTGATGGCAATTATCTGGATATATATTCAAAGCTTTATGCTTACCACAAAAAGCTGAACAGCAACAAATGCCTGTCTCTAAACACAGTGGTTAAAATTCCATCCTGTGATGTGGGAGACCCTGTTCCAAATCATACGGAGTCAGCCTACCTTCACCAGCTTTGTCATGAAAAAACAGGATACCTCAGTCATTTTGATTTCCTTATTTAAGGAGCTTAACTTCATAAGGATCTCCTCAGGTAGAATAGAAAATTGATAAAAGATGTAAAGGACAGCCTTAGATATTTGATCCTTACTATAATGCATGTTTGCATTATAAATAAATATAATAAATTCCCTGAGGTAAATTGTGAAACACTTGTTTAAAAATTGTCAGATTCACAAAAGAATAACATCAGTCTTTGTAAGAATTTAAGGATCAGGGAAAACCTGCATGCCTTTTGGAATCCTGACAGTTGTTCAAGCACATTAGCAGCATGGCATTAAAGAGCCATGTATGACAGCACTGTCATCTTTAACATTTCAAAACATATATTTCAGAGATTTCAACAGTTATTCACAAATGTCAGATGGCAGGACTTCTCAAATGTTTTTCCATAATTAGCTATTTTCCTCCACCATTAGGAAAGAAGAATCAACTGGGTAATTACTAAAACTGTATAGCCCTTGGTCCTGTCACATGGATACTTATCAACTATTCCACGCATTTTGTTTCACTGAAATCTGTTTTGGGAAGCTTCAATGTCCTGGACATCACTGTGCCTCAGTTAACAAAGCAGGAACACTTGGAAATGCATTCAGTTCATGAATTCTGGAATGATACATATTGTCACCAGATGTCAACTACAAAAATACAAATGCTCTCACAGGTTTTGTAAATACATTAGAGGGCTGTTCTAGGTTTCACTATTCTATTCACCATAAGGCCATGGTGATCATTATTAACTTAAGAGATCATGGTGATCTCTCGAATGTTCCTTGTATTTCATGCTCTGAACAGTAGATGATAAAAACACTGAACCTACCAAAACTGAACAAATATGTGAATGATAGAGAAATATTAAATTTTAAGTTTCATTAATTACCCATCATTTCTAGGCAGTTTCCTCTCCTAACACTTGGAAAGTTTTACTGTGAGAGTATTTTCACTGAATATAGGCTTCAGTTTGCAGGGATGTGTTTGTAAACTGGCCACTGGAGAAAGGCACTGGCAGAGTAAAAAGTTTAAAGAGAAAACACAATGTTCTAGTGAGTAGCCCTGGGCTTAATTAAAAATATATTTAGAGCTTTGTTGGAAGCTATTTCAACCAACTATTTTTTGGAGTTTGTACAACAGGGATTTGGTTGTTCCAAAACAAATTGAGAGAGGCATTTCTTCATGTTCAACACTCACCATATAAACATTGGATACAGTCAATATTTAATAGGAGCAATATACCTAACATTTGCCAAAGTCTCTGTGTGCCAAGTTTGGCCTTCAGGAAGGCCCACCTTTAAACATTAGGTCATCTCTATAACGATGGAAGTGGAGCAATCTTAGCTTGGAGCATTTCACTTTCAAATTCACCTACTTGGGTCATGGCTTGGAAGACATAGTGCTACTGCCAATTTTCTGAGCAGACATTTGTTTCAATTTTTCGTTTTCAGTTCTAGTGAGATCCCTTACTACAACCACTTTCAAAAGAAGCTGGGCAGGGGATTGTAACACAAAAACCCAGCTGCTCATGAATCTTGTCAGTTGATCTCAGTCCCAAAGCAAGACAGTTCACATCTTCAATACTAATCAGCCTGTTTCCTAACTCAAAATGATGTGGCAGTTGAAGAGAAGATGTTGAGTTTAAGCATAAGTATTGCTTTTATTGTGGTAATTTAAGATTATAAAACAAAGTTTATATAGAGAGAGCATTTTTCATAGATTAGGTAGTCTGCCCTCTGGTCTTTGGTCCTTTGTGTTTGCATATCTTCAATATTTCTCTGTAATCATGAGTGAAACCAAGTTTGTTTTTTGTTTCTAAAGAAAGCTGAAATTCTCAAATAATCAATATCTAAGGAAAAAAAATTACATTTAAGTTTAAAAAGAAATAATTTATTTTTAAGAGTTTTAAGGTGATTTTTTTGTTTTGTTTTCTTCTGTCTTGGTGTACTTGCTTATATTTTGCTCTTCCTAATGTTTTCAGCTACAGAATTCATGCACCATCTTGAAGTTTCCACTGTCATTCCATCATCTGATCATACCTACAGCAAGGACCAAGCTTTAAATTAGACCAGAGTTTGTTTTCCTGATTCAGTCCTTTGGAGATGACCAGGTAATCAGTGAATATGAATTAAATTCTTCACCAGTCTCCACTCTAATGCTGTTGGGGTTCTGGCAGCTTTTTATATGAAAATAAGTTTGTGTACTTCAAAGAATGCAAAACTATGGGTCAATATATCTTCCATCTCTCAGGCATGGAAGTCAATGAAAAGAGGAATCAGTTCCAGTCTAAACAGAAGAATTCAACTATTAGCCGCAAATATCCAACATGATTTTCTAAGTTTCAAATTACACTTATAGACATATTTTTTAATATTATTTTTAAAAATTTCAAAAGATAAATTCTTGTCCCCAAATTAGATGTCAAGCATGATTAAGATTGCAGTTTCCTTGGAGAAAAGTGATATCTAAAGTAGCACAGTTCTATAAATGACATTAAATTACTGAAGTAACAATCAAACAGAAGGTCCTTGGGCCAAAACTATATAAAAATTAAGATAAAATATTACAAAAATAGTAAGGTTTAAAGCCTCTTGGCTTTGAGGGTGCTGGGATTGTTTTACCTGGAGGAAAGGAGATTGAGGGAGGATCTTACTGCTCACTACAACTGCCTGAAAGCATATTTTATCAAGGAAGGGATCAATCTCTTCTCCCAGGTAGCAAGCATTAGTCCTCAAGCTGCTCCAGAGGAGGCTTAGATTAGATATTAGGAAAAAATTCTTCATTGAAATGGTGGCATATGTGGCAAGTGGTGGGATCACCATCCCTGGAAGTGTTCAGAAAATGTGTAAATGTGATGCTTAAGGACATAATTTAGTGGTGGACGTATCAGTTTTAGGGTAATGGTCATACTCAAGGATGTTAGAGATCTTTTCCCACCTTAATGACTCCATGATTCTATCTTCTTTTCAAATGCAAAGTGAGATCTAGGAAAATAATGACAAGGGAACAAATTAATTAGTTAATATGACAGAAATATTGTCAGGGTAGAATTGGTAGGAGTATTACCAGGTATAAAATTCTGAAGTTGTTTAGCATTTTTTAAAAAATTCATTCTTGTCAAAAGAAAGGACATTTTCTGAATGAGTGTGCTATATTTTTTCCTAAGCAAACAAAACTGCACCTGTTCCAAGGAAAGCATTCTAAACTATTACATTACATTGGATTTATAGAATATTTTTGATAACTTCTCTCAAGTAGTCACCATCTCCAGGAATTTATTTTGTTCTGGTGGCCCCTTTTTCATTTGAAACACACACACAAAGATGGAAAAAAGCTAAGCTGTAGACATTAGCTTTTGTATGAAACAAAGCTAATGTTTGCAGTAATGTATACAGCTAACATATACAGGTGTATAAAACCTAGTATTATTAAGGAATTTCTATCACTCTGTGCTGCACAGTTTTTGACAACTTCACCACTGAAAATTTGGATTCAGCCCCTCCACAGACTCTTGAACTGATGGTTCAAATTTTAATCAGAGACAAAGTAACCTTTCACAGACCTTCTAAGTCTCTGACCAGCCAAAAAATATGCACAGGGCATCAAAATCAGTATTTCCCAATCACCTTTCCCTGTTCCATAAAAGTAAGCATATTCCTATGTAACTGGAAAGTTTTCTCTGTCAAATAGGTTTTCCTATTCTGCCTTGGCCCTGTCTAGATTATTCTACTTTCCTTCTCCCTCTCCATTTGTTCTTTTTACTGCCGTCAGGCTTTCATGAATCTCCATGTTCCTCTACAAAATGCAACTGCTTCCTCGTCTCTTTTACATTAGTAAGATTTGCTGGCCCCTAATTTTATGAGACAGCTACCTTACTAAAATAATGTGAAGAATGTGAGCAAACTTTGAGAAAAAAACTGATCTGAAATGACCTCACCCATATGATAGGAATTTTAATATGTGCTGAAGTGCTATGAACATAATCCTGATTCTGTGCTCCTGGTCTATCTTGATATTTCATTACATGTACCACATAAGATTTCATGGAATTGCTTGACACTGTAGGCAAATGTTCATATTTGAATGATAACTCCAAAGGCAAGGATCTAGGTATATGTCTAAATATCACTGAATTTGTGACTGAGTATGGTTTCATGGAAAACTAATATCTTTTTTAAAACTTTTGCACTAATAAACTGCAAGAACTAAAGATTTTCTAAATGTTTTATAAATTTTTCATGTTGCCTTTACAGGTAGACAACCTTACAGGTACTTGTATCAGGACTGCCTGAAATGGTGCTAACTGGTGTATTCAGTGGGACTTGTATCAAATTGCTTTGAATAACTTGAATTCAGATTTACATATTTAGGGCTATTTTGACTACTTTTCCAACTTTGTAATTCCAGGTATCTGCTGCATTGCATGATATTTTCACATTCCTTGAAGAAGACTGAAATACCAGGTTCAGTAATAGGATGTGCAAAGTTTGTTGAGGAGCTGCAAAGTTTGGTTTGGTTCAATTTCTTACTGAGCAAATTCTTCAGCTGCTCAAGACAGTCTCCAGTTAGCCATACAGTTGTGTCTTCTCTCACATCTCATGTAGTTTTACACAACCTATATATGTTGTCACTGCCTTTTTCCCTAAGTTATATATGAAAATTATTATCCCTGAAACCCAGAATATTTTTCTGCGGTCATAAATGTGCATTTAACAACAGCAACAGGTCCCCTTCATTGCAGACTCTTTCTAATCTTTGTGTTCTGAATAATGGTCCACTCCAATCCATTCATCTCTACCAGGAGGAAATGGAATTAAGCCCCTTGTATTTTATTAGGCAGTTAGCAATAGATGAAAACAAAATAAACCCTTAATGGCATAGAGTAAAATTTTATTTTTGAAATGGCTATAAATTGACAATTGCAAAACTCTATGTTTTCCTTGATGCTATTTTTAGAGTACACTTCTTGGGAAAGCTGATTTAACCTCAAATGTATGGCAACACGTAGGAAGATTTGCAACACAGAATTGGTTAAACATTTGGTGTTTTGAGAATAGAAAGCATCTATCTTTAGACACTTCAAAAACTCATTGTACTCTTTATTCTACTGCACATCTAGTGCATATTTATTCTAATGCTTGTTAAGTACTGTTTTTTTCCCTCAGTTCATCATCACATCTTATTGGAATATTTTGTTGGCTTTGATCTTTTCCCAAAATCTCCTTTGAATCTAGATTTTAGAAATTGTTTCCATCAAAAATAGAATAGCAATACTTTAAAGACAGTGAGGTCTGCTCAATATGTCACTGTCAATACTTTCTAATATTGCACTCACACTGGTATTTAAAAGCAAGCTGTGCATTACTGCAGCCTAACCATCTCAGTTTAATATTTCAGAGAAATTTAAGAATCAGATAGACAAAGAGTTTTACTAAGGTGCATTTAGATCAGTGATTAGAAGCAGCAAACCAAATAATGTCTGCAATGATCATAAATGTGGTCATGAAGCAGACCAGTCAAGAATATAATCTTACTGCTGGCCAAGGGGCCTTCCTGTCCTTGTCAATGTGTCATGAATCTGGAGCACTGTTCTCTCCATGGGACAACATGCTTTAATTTCTGCTTAGGCTGACATACACAAGCTTAACCTCAGAACTTCAGCTGAATTTTCACATTCAATGTTAGGATCATCTAAAGATAATTTTGTTCTTCAGCCTTGCTCCTGATTGTTATGGTATGAATTTTCTGTGTGAACCCAATATCGTTGCCCCTGACTAAAGTTCCAATGTCTTAAGGTGTTATGAATTTACTTCTTTGTTCAAATAAAAAAATTCTGTCTCCAAACCAAATTTTTTTATTATTTTATCAGTATTGGCTTATTCAAAATATCAGACCGTACAAGTAGAGAATAGCCTGATTTGAACATACAGTAAATTTATGGGGTTGTGAGCTTCCTTCCTGGAAAATGTAGCTCATATTTCTCTGGCTGCATAACCTCTCTGTGAAAAGTCAGGGAACTCTCACTACTTTTGTTGCATTAAGTTAACATTTACTACACTGAGGAGTATGACTATAAACTTTTAAATTTAAGCTGATTTTCTGCTTAGGCTAGGCTAAGTACATGCATAAATTTGTTCATTATGTTTTCACTCAGGTATTTAAATAATTTCAAGTTTAAATAAGAGATGAAGATATAAACCTGTTAAATACAATAAACTTAATCCTATGCTATTTCACACAGTATCCATAGCCAAATTTTCAAAAAATAAGAGAAAGGAAGTTTTATTTTCTCATATGCTCCTTTAGAACCATATCCTTCAAAGACTCATAAATATTAACCTTGCAGCATAATAAGAACATCAGGGATTTTTATCTAGAAGAATGTATCCACAGATGAAGATGCAGGGTATAGAATGTCCTGTCAGGAGGACATTCCAGCTGTAGCTGGAACATCACTAGGTAAAAGAGATTTTTTCAACAATATGGGATTTAGTTGGAAGCAGTCTTCTGACTGTATTAAACTGACATATCTATTCATTGAACAAATTATTATTTAGAAATCTTTTTCTTCCCCCATTCCATCAAGCACTGTTTAGGAGCTGATGTGCAGCCCTAGCAGATAAGGAAACAGTAATTACTTGGCTGAGTAACTTGCTACAAAAATTCCTCTAATTTTTTAACTAACTTCATTTTCCAGATCAGAGATGTGAACTTCTGACAGAAGTGAGAATTAAGTTAAATAAATGAGTATGTATTATTTCAACTGCAGCGCCAACACATTATTTTGGCTTCAGCATTTTTCAGCTACACTAGATGAAACTGGCTTCTGGAGCTGAATTGGTTTTTTTAGAGTCAGTGGGCCACTCCTTGGTTTCTCAGATTGAAAATATTAAGTCAAGGACAATGCTGCAACTGATCAAGTTCAGGCGTAGGGAGCTGGGGTTGTTCAGCCTGAACAAGAGGAGGCTCAGGGGTGCTCATCTACTGCTCTCTACAATACAAATACAAATACAAATACAAATACAAATACAAATACAAATACAAATACAAATACAAATACAAATACAAATACAAATACAAATACAAATACAAATACAAATACAAATACAAATACAAATACAAATACAAATACAAATACAAATACAAATACAAATACAAATACAAATACAAATACAAATACAAATTGCTCTCTGTCTGAAAGGAGGTTGTAGCAAGGTGGAGGTCAGTCTCTTCTTTGAGGCAACCAGCAACACAACAAGAGGACAAAGCCTCACGCTGCACCAGGAGGTGCTCAGACTGAACGTCAGGAGGAACTTCTTCATGGAAAGAGTTGTTAAGCATTGGAATGGACTGCCTGGAGAGGTGGTGGAGTCATCCTCTGGAGGTGTTAAAGAAACTACTGGATGTGGCCACTTAGTGCTGTGATCTAGTTGACAAGATGGTGATCAGTCAAAACTTGGACTTGATGATCTCAGAGGTCTTTCCCAACCAAAATGATTCCATTAATCTGAAAGGCCTCAGTCTGGAAAACATACGTCATAGATCAAGACTTTTTAATTAGGATGTTCTCTTGGATGTAATATAGTTTAGCACCATGTTTATGGTTTAGAAGTAGGTTGAAAAATTTAAAAAGTTCTAAAAGATATTTGTCTTTATTTCTTCTGGTCAAGAATGCACAGATTGCAGTCTAGAAGGCATTTTATTCCAGACTAGCTAGATTAAAAGAGGCTTGTGCTGTTATAAAATTATTTACCTATTTACTTAAAATCTGATTCTAGAATGACAGCTTGTTTTTAAACCTTGTTTTATAACCAAGTATTCAGTGAAAAATTGTTTACACTGAACTATGAAATACTGCATGAAAGAGGGAAGCGAAAGGACTGAGTTATTATGCAGTATAATGTTATGCTGAACTTTAATGTTAAGCTGAGGTTACCTAACATTCACCTAAATATCTGCATTAACCCAAATCAGGATGCTTGATTAGATTAAACTCTACCACACGTATACTGGAGAGTTTTCAGGGGCAGGAATATAATTAACTTCAGTTTTCTCTTTCGTACAAGGTAAATTTTCTAGCTGAGGCTTCCATATTTTGGAGAAATATAAATTATTAACCCTAGCCAAAGGCCAGGATAAGAAATAAATCAGAGTAACTGAGTTAGGTCCTCTTTAATTTTCTTCTTAATTATATGGAGAGCTTTTCTTTTTTTTTTTTTTCACCTCTGCTTTAGGAAAAATTCCAAGCTCATCTTTGGTGGAAATTTATGAAAAATGGAATATGCTTTGGTTGCTCACCCCTATTACAGCTACTAGATAAGCCACCCTGTCAAATGTGTCAAAGTCAATGAATCTTAAAATACCACTATGCCTATTATTAGAACAATAGGCACCCCAGGCTACTTTAAAGAAAACCTTATGATGAGCCACAAATATGCTGCATAGTCCCATGAAAACAGAAGCCAAGGAGCTCACAAAGGAAAGAAAATGTGGTTTTATTTTAACAGTTGTAGTGCAACCACTACAGAAATTGTTCACGCTTTCCATGTCTGTATGTGCATACATTTTACAAACCTCTATATACAAAGCATATTTCAATTCTTCATCAAACACAGACATTTAGTGATGAATATGCATGGAACAGGAAGAGAAATAGTGCAATAGGCCTTCTTTTAGAAAACAGGATCTTGTATACATTTTGTTTTCATTGATGTCATAGGTCAGCATCTGTACAATGACTGGGTGTCATGTAAGTATTCTTATCTTTAAACTAGCTCAAAGACTGAAAAATTCCTTCATTAGGAGAGCAAGTCTTAAAAGTACATTTAGTACTTTATTTTTAATTTAGAAATTGCATGATTGCTTTTCCCAAGTCACGGAGAATAGCATCTTTGTCCTTCAAGCATACATTTCCATTCATTTTTAGGGTCATATCTGCAATGACTTTTGCCTGACATTTTATCAGTCAGAACTTCCTCAGATGTGTTCATCTTCCTCCAGATTTCTGGAATCCTGCTTAAAAAATGGTGCCACATTTCAGCTAATTTCAAGCGTTTGATACTGAAGAACAATTAAAAGATTGCTTAGCAAAATGAGTGGTCTGACTGCTTGATCCTTGATAGCCTGTAGAATTCCTTACTGGGCACCAGCTCAGCCTGCCAGTTTGTTCCTATTGCTATGCCCCATTTGCTCTGTTCCTGTTTGTCCTACCTGTGCTCTAAATTTGAGAGGCATCCACCCATGGGGAGGAGCTCCAACAAACTCAACATCCTTCATAGATGGATGGAAAAAAATTATCTTGTACCATTTCTATAGCCTTATCTTCTCTGAACTATTTATTTTTTATCCCTAAAGACCTTCTTGATAGCACCATGCTCTACTGCATCTGTAAAAGGTATTTATTACAAGTTTTTGATGCTTTTCCTAAGTGACTCTTCAAACTCTTTCTGTCACAAATATATAAATATATAAATGCAAATATATAAATGCTTTATATATTTGCATTTAATCTCTTATAGTTCCCGATGCTTTCTGCTTTTTTCATTTGGACTTTAATTTAGCTTTTCGAGGAATTCTTTTAATTCTTTAACTCTGTAATCCTGTACTTTCTGTTTAGCCATGGCTAAAGGCTCCCATTTCTCACCAATCATTACACTATGACTGTAACAAATTTTTAAGGACTAAATGTTAGTGAATGTTAATACATTGTGCCATACATTTAACTTAAGCACGTTCTGTTTCCTTGGATTTACGCTTTGAAACACTTGAAATTAAATTCCAGCAAGTAATGTTTTACTGTCAGAGGGGTCACAGTGTATTTACACTATAGTATGAACATGCTCAAGAAAGAATTTGCTTATGAGACACAAGTCTTTATGAAAATAAAAATAAAAATAAAAATAAAAATAAAAATAAAAATAAAAATAAAGATTAAAATTAAAAATAAAATTAAATAAAAATAAAAATAAAAATAAAAATAAAAATATAAATAAAAATAAATAAAAATAAAAATTTAATCCAAGTAGTGAATTGTTGTTAAATTACTTTTCAGTAAATATGTTTCTTCATAGCATAGAGAGCCCAAGTAAGCATGATCTAAAATATAACAAAGCTGAAAATACTGTAAAAGCACAAAGAGATAGAGGTTGACAGACACGTAGATATGAGATAGGCAATTTAAAAAGTCTCCAAATTAAATATGTTAGAAAAATCTTGGATCTAACAGCCCAAGAGGTTGTCACTACACTTGGTCAGACCATTCACACTACTCCAGTAGTGGCCAGCAAGGGAATCAAGAGCCCCTCTCACAGAATGCCTTACAGTTACTAGGAAAGCAAAGCAATTCTTTTCTTTCATCCTGGAAGCAGCTCTTTTTTCAAACTGATGCTTCAACTCACTGCACTGTCATTTACTCTGCCAATATCTAGTTGCCACTCAAAGTCTGAATTTCTCTCCTTGGTGTGTACATATACATCCTTGGTATATTCCAGTTATATCTAAGTATTAAAGTAATTGTACATAATGCAGAAACTGACAAGGAGTTTATACATGGGGATGTTTCATAGTCATAGAACAGCTTGGTTAGAAAGGGGCCTTAAAGATGATCTAGCTCTAAGCCTGCTGCCATGGGCAGGGATATCTTCTACTACAAGCTGCTCAGAGACTCATCCAACCTGATCTTGAACACTTTCAGGAATCCACAGCTTCTCTGGGCAGCTTGTTCCAGTGCCTCACCACCCTCACAATAAACAATTTCTTCCTGATATCTAATCTAAACCTTTACTTTTTCAGTTTGAAGCCATATATATACACACACGCCCTCATAAATAGTCATCATCCTTCTTGTAGTCTCCCTTCCTGTCCCTGAAGGTTGCCATTGGGTCGCCTCAAAGCTTTCTCTTCTCCAGGCTTAACAATCCCAGTTCTCCCAGTTCAGTCTTTCCTTCAGAGAGGGGCTCCATTTCTAATCGACTTGGCAGCCCTCCTCTGGAATTGCTTCAACAGGTTTATGTTCTTTTTATGTTGGGCACCCCAGAGTTGGATGCAGTGTTCTAGGTGGGGTCTCAACAGAGCAGAGCAGATCAGAGGGGCAGAATCCCCTCCCTGGCCCTGCTGGTCACACTTCATACACATTTTGGATGCAGCCCAGGATTCAATCAGCTTTCTGGGCTGGGAGTGCGCATTGCTGGGTCAGCTCCAGCCTCTCATCCACCAACACCCCCAAGTCCTTCTCAGAATTCCTCCCAGTCTGGTCATCCTCCCCGTCTGTACAGATGTTGGGAATAGCCCCACCTTAGGTGTGGCATTTGTACATCATGATTTAGTTACAAGCTTGTGTTATGCTCCACAAGTTATCAGAACATTTATTGAAAGAATATGGGTTTGGACTACTCACCAGGCAGACCACAAAGGCACAGCCTGGATGCTAAAATTTTTATTATTAAAAAAATACTTGAAAGAAATCAAATATATTTTGTTATATAAAGGGCAAGCAAGAACTTTTTTTAAATTCAAACTAAAAAAATCTAAATAAAAATTAAGAAGTTGAACCTAAAATAATAGCAACTAAAATGTAATTTACAGCCAAATTATAATGACAGAGAAAAAAGTAATTCTACTGACAAAGTCATGATTTTAAATTGCTTACAGCAGTGCAATCACTTTGCAATCCTTCTATTTTTCATTAAATGAGGACTGGAGAAATTATGCACAGATTTTAAAAATAGTTATGTTCAACATCATAAAAAATAGTGACAATTTAGATTTTAACTCTTCTGTTTTAATATCATTTGTCTTAGATATGCAAACCTATGTTGATCTGAAAACAGTTACCTATTTGAAGCTAGAGTTATTATTCTAGGACAGAGCTTTGGGATAGGGCAGATCTACTGAACATGGTCACTGCCTTCTGCCCCTCCAGCTAGTCAGAGGACCTCCCTGTTGACACACTGGTCTGTCTTCCTCATCTTTCTCCCTGAGGAGAGGATACAGCCTCAAAATTCCAGCCAGTCTCTTGACACGGCCCCTTTGGCACACCCAGGCTGCTGAAGGAAGATACATAGCATTTAGTCACTGAGAGCTTTCCCCACCTCTCCTCAGAAGAGTCAATGTTGTGCAAGCAACATGTGAGAACCTGAATATTGCTAATTTTGGTCATTCCCAGTAAAGATTCTGTGCAACTATATTTGTCAAAGAAATACATAAAAATCTTTCCCTGGTTCTCCTTTCACTTTAATATGATTTTAATTTGTGTAATTTTATGAAAATGAACAGGGAAAAATTAAGTCCACTGGATGGCTTCATGCTGGCAAATATATTCGTCAAAAGCAGAATCAAACCTTTCAGAATCCCAGCTGCTTTAAAAGACTACACAGAGCTACTCAACTGATGTTGGGCAATTATGGGATAATCTTCAAGTTGCTCATAGCTAAAAATTAAATTAAACCCTAGAACCCTTTGATAAAAGAAGAAATGAAAATCTGACACTGGTTATTACTGTATTCCATCTCATGGTTTTTTAAGAACTTCATCTAAGGACTATTTAATGTGTGAGGACGGCTCAAAGTTATTTCAAAGGGACTGCTGTCATATGGGGGCAGATGCTGGATCTTTGGCACAGATGTCACAAGAAGATGTATATTTCCCCTTGTGCCCTGGAGACACAGTCCCTCAGTCTTGATGCATCTCTATATCCATGCCTAAGCACTTCAGATTTTATGTGCATTGTTCAAGACTGCTTGCTGAAGCAAAACTTCATATTTCATAGGCATATTTGTGGGTAGGCAAACATTTTTACTGATATGCAGCTCCAAATATTTGGGAAGTCAAACTCTAGTCTTCTTTCCTCCCAAGCACCCTAAAATAGCAACATATTAGAAGCGCCTAAAATTTCTTAGGTATAAATGTAGCCATATTTTCAATTTTACTATAAAAATAAAGATAGGAGGGTGACCTATTTCTTCTGAAATGACTTAATTTTATGGAAATCATCTACTGCAATCATAAGATTTGTGTCCGGATTTTCAAAACTGTCAGAATCCAGAGTCCCAGTTCACATAATGTCTTGTGTGACCATTTAAACCAGAGGTCTGTATACTCTTGTTGTTTACAAAATACACCCAGCCATGTTGAGTAACTATCCAAATACCTTCAGAAGTTTGGCCTTCAAACATTACTCATATTGGGAAATAACTTCTCATTTATAGACTTAAAATGTGTCTCCAAAGTAAGCTATCCCAAAATTGATGCATCTTGGATGAAATTAATTTTGTTTTAAATCTCAGTCCTTGGTTGCACCTCTGACCAGCAATAAAACGATCTACAATCCAGGTGTAAGGAAATATAAATCTCAGATCCTGCTGAGTTTATAAAATTTTCCCTTTTCCCCTGGATTTCACTGCCCAAAAGTCAAACACTACAAAATATAGAGTCACTCCTATCTTTGACAAAGGCTTTTTATCACTCTGTCTACAGTGATACTTATAAATTCAGTTTATAAAATTTGCACTTTGAATATTAATTAGTTTAGCCATACTGCTTATAACATCATCATTGACAAGGTGGTGTTAGGTCATAGGTTGAAGTCAAGGATCTCAAAGGTCTTTTCCAATATAGCTAATTCTGTGATTCTGTTAAAATGCAAGCATATCTGAGGTTCAACAAAACTGGAAATTTCCCAAATTAATATCTGGCATACAGAAACACTACTTCTGTAAATTGGTGGCATGTTAGTTGCACAATCTCTCCATACCTTTTAAACACCAAGGAAATGAACAGCTGAAAGATCAGAGGTAGACAGCCTGCTCAAAGATTCTCCTTCCCGAGAGCATACAGAAAAAGAACGACTGTAGCTACAGGCAAAGCTTCCTTTACTAATGTAATGTAGGTGGGAGATGCCAGCCTACATTTCCATAGACACACTAATTATCACCTGCTAATGATGTCTTCCTTGGAGATACTAATCAGTGTCTTTTTCTACTTAGTGACTCTAAATTATTTAAGTTAATCTTGATTCAGCACTATCTCCTGATAAATTATTTCTTAATTTATTCACAGCTAAATGATGATTTAAAACATGTTAATAATTACTGATTTTTGATATCTTGACTTTTATTGACAAACATACTCAAGTTTCAGAATTTGCCAATTAGAGCACTTAATTTTTTCAGATGACATTCCCACCATATTCTTGATTATCAAAAGTGGGAAGGGAGGATTGTCATGAAAATTTTAATTGTGGTATTGATATACACATTCCTTACTACATATTCCTTAGCTAAAGTAAACAATTATATGCTTTTAACAGAAGTTCCATTATATTTGTTTAAGTCACTACTTGGCTTGTTTATGTTTTTTAACATATGCAGAAAATTTTATCTAAGTGCAAATTTATTGCATTTTTCAGTTTCAACTTGTAGAACAGCATCCCAGATATTTTTATTTTTAGGTCTGGTATTTGGGAAAGAAATAGCTTGACATGGGTAAACTCAAAAAGTAAGTATAACTACAAATTTCTGAAGCAAAGATGTTTGAGGTACATTTACATTCAGGGAAAATGCTGGGGAAATGGGAGAATATAGACTACTTAGTACGAATATCAATAGTTTTAGTCAAATATGAATGAATCTTTAGATAAAAGTACCTGTTTTTTGTTGCATCTGTGTTTAAGAAATATTAATTTCTGTGCCCTTTGGTTTCTTATGAATATACAACACTTAAGGGAATGAAGGCATAATACAATTCTTTTGATACTTTGGACTATATGTACTTACATTAATGCTAGTGCAAAGTGGATGGAGAATCAGGATTACAAAGAAATTCTATGACCTTCAGATCAACTGCTCTGTGTTGCTGCCAGGCCCATTGTTCTCCCAAATATAAGCAAAGAAAACAAACCAATACTTGACTAAGATAAATCCTTTAATTTACCAGTCTCACAAGCCTACATGTAAAAACCTTTAAGACTACGTATTGTCTTCTTCAAATATTTTTTAATCTATTCCATTTGAATATTTGCCCGAATCAAGATCACAGGAAAAACATCATTATACCTGAGTACTACACAGATCTCATTAGGCAAAGATCCTGAGCAGGGACCTGATAGAAAAACAGTGTAGTCTGTCCAAAGAGCTGTTCTGTGGGATGAAAGATGAATAAAGTCCATAATTTGGCATTTATCATTTCAGTGTTTGGACTGGAGAAGAAAAAGCAAAAACTTAATTAGTCAATAAATTACTCTTTACCAATTTCTCAAATCTGAACACCCAAATATCAGGGGAAGTGCCTGGCTTTCAAATTACTGCAAAATAACATCTTTTCAAGTGTTCTAAGCTATATTTAAAGTGGGGTTTTGTCCTGTGTGCTGCCCTCAGTCACAATGTATTTGCTTTTTCATTAGGGCACTATCTGACAAAAGACCAGACCTATGAAGTCTGTGCAATTCTTTGTCCTCCTTTGCACTCCTGATGTCCAAACTTGGAATCATTCCATGCAAAATGAAATAATAATATTCATGGAAACATGTCATTCAACCATTTCCAGATGAGGAAAACTGCTTTCCTGTCCTTTTCCTCCTTAATCTTCAACACTTGTCTCCTGCTTCTCAGCTTCTAGAAGTGTCCTACATGAAATGATTACTATTCATTCCCACAGAGAATGTACAGTATACCTGGCAAAAAAACTGAGAAAGTAAAGGAAAATCATGATATATGCAAGAAATATTCAATAGGAGGTTAGTGTTTATAAATCTGAGCAGATTTATAATGTCAAAGAAAAAAAGAAAAAATTTTCTTTTTGTACCATTTTATTTGACAATGGAAAAAAAATGTATCCTGTTAATGTTTGTCATCAAGGACTATTTTGGTTTTCTGTTATGTGTGTTAATGGAAATAAATATTTCCCCACATCATAACAACTTATTGTTATGAAAATTAACTGTTCCAAACAAGCCTCCTTTAAACATTTTTTTCCTAAATAATTAAATGTAGGATAAAAGGATTTAGTTCTTTCTCCTGAAAATATACTTGCTGAAGAAATATAAGAAGAGTCAACTTGCAAGTTTGACAACCAACAGACACATTAGCATATTAATGATTATTCTGAACTAAGAGACTGTATAAGCAGCCAAGTGCCAAAGTGTATATTCTTACACTGTTGTCATAACAACAAAAAAATAGATAATGCATAATATGTGTAAAGAAAATTTCAAAATATTTGAAACTAAAATTTTTCTGCAGCTTAAAAGAGCCAGTGAGCTTCTTCCTTGTGCACTTGGTCCCAGATGCAGGCAAAACTTTTTAAAGTTAAAAGCAGCATGATATTTTATGAATTAGCTTGACTGATTATAAATCTATCAGGAAGCCTTACTGCCCTCTCTGTAAAAGACAATGATTCAACTTTCCCGATTGTCCCCAAGTCAGCTGTCAAGAGCTGGCTGCAGAAACTCAGGTACAGACTAACTATTTGTATTGATCAAGATCTGGACAAACAAAGGAACTTTATGCAAAATTCAGTGTGTTTAAAATGTGATTAAATTGAGGCAACTCTGCAGCACCTTTGCTGGAAATTAGTCTCATTGAGGAGAACATTTCATATCCAACCTGCTGTTTTACAACTCGTCTTTGAAAGAGAAGAAAGCTTGCACAGAAATGAGCAGAGGCTACAGTCATTTTAATCTCACCAAGCATATATTTTTGAGATGTCAGTGATAATCTTGTAGTGCCACAATATGATTAGGATACAATCAGGAATGCAGGAACAACAAAATATATTCTAACATGCCTACCCATGCCTATGCAAAAAAACGTGGTTGGAAGAAAGGTTTATTGCTGATCAAAATAGCTTCTTATAGGTTATATTGTGAAATAAATTATATTTTAATGTAGTTTTCAGTAAATCAGCATCTATATATCCATATTCAGTAAATATATCTATATGTGTGTATGTATATAGTATAGATGTGGCTGATGATATGTAATTTTGAATTAGTGCAGTTCCACTGTCATTTTCTGACTAAATGAAACAAAAGTAAATGAAAACATACATGACTTCACTAAACAATGTAACTGTCTCTAACGAATGTCTTCTCTAACTGCCAACACAGTTTTCATACATAAATAACAGCATCTCTGTACAACTGAGCTAGTCAGGCATGCAGTGATGGGTGGATTGCTTTGAGATCAAAGCTGCGCCACTGAACACAGAGCAAAGTACTGACTTCACAGTTTTTGCAGTTATTATGACAAATTACTCACAAGCTGATAGATGTACATGATGATATATGATATAAACATCTAAACACCATCTAAAATGACACTCATACTCCTAACACATGTACCTACCTAAGGTCACCCTCTGGGTACTGTTTGAAGGCTAAAAAAATACTAAATACACCATTGGTTTTCTCACTGATTAAAAACATACTATGCTGAGAAAATGATCAAGTTCAACTTTTGAACACATCATTTTCTTAAAATAGCTAAGACCTCTGTGTCAAAATAGCAACATGAAAGTTTTGCCTGAGGTTGGGTATATCTTTCCAGGATGAATATCTTATGCTTAATGAAACAAGTGATGCACATAGGAAATAAAAGTTGAATATCAGAATTGGTATTAGACATGATCACTAAGATTACTAGTACAAAGAAAAAGAAAGAAAACTAACGCATTCTGAAAACCTTTTTTCCTATTTCTTTTCAAAATGAATGAAATATTCAGAGTTATATTTCTCTGAATGGTAATAGAGAAAAAAATATATTTTTTTGCATTACTTACACATAAGAAAATGTACATAAAGAAAACTCCTCCCTGTAACTGCCAATGAAATGCTGCCTCTGAGAAAAAATGCCACCCATAACTTCAGGTGTTGATTTAAGACAATGTGAATATCCCTTAAAAGCCAGTACATGTTTTGAAAAATGTCACTGTGAATCTGTGCCTCATTGAGCTTTGTATCACTCCTGTCCCTGAAGGTGTGACTGTACAGGCAACATAACTGACAATATTCAGAATCTGCCACTTTTTCTCAGTGTCTCCAAGGTAAAGATAGCTCTGATTTTGTTTTGCATAGAAGAAGGAAAAAAACCCCAAATTTCTATCATTTGTTTGGAAGAAATAACTATATTAGGGGAAAAATAGAATATTCAGTATTGGTAAAATTTTCTGTCTAAAGCTTATCAGTCCAATTTATCACCAGCTGCTACACAATGAAAGTAAAGCCAGCCTTCTGCAATTTCTATAAATGTTTTAACCAGTAAAGTGTTAAGTAGTTACTTATAGAAACAAATACCAAATCAAATTACACAAAGCAATGTTACAGCTAATATCTTAAAATTAATGAATTTTAACCTATTTTTGTCACCTTGTAAAAGGTCCTGTAATTTTTCATGTAAAAAACCCTGCATGCACTTTCAAGAAGTATTTCTATACTTACACTCTGACAGGAGAAAGCCACTGTGCTTTATGGGACCCATCACTATTAAGTCCTGCAGATTGAATCAGCCCCTGCAGCCTGATTATATACATCCTGGAGGATGTCTGTAAACTCTTTATTTACTCTGATAAGCAAGAGGCTGTATCAAAACACCTACAGCACAATAAATTGCTTGGCTTAGTCTCTGAAGAAATCTTAAGCTTGAAAAACATTAATAAAGATTACTTTAAATAACGTAAGATCATTAAGCAAATCTTTACAACTAATTGTTTTCTCCAGTACAGAAGCAGAATAAAGTGTTCTGGTCTTTAATATTAGAATGTAGATAATTTCATACTCCTGTTCTTCAAGCACTGCAACATCTCAAGTGACACTGGCACTAGAAACTACCTTCCTTTTAATTAGAATAAAATTTGCAAATACAAGGTTGAAGAGGTTAGCCTTCATCTAATTACCAGTTTTATAAGTTCTCAATGAAGAGTAGAAGCATTTCTTAAGCGTGCTGCAATGGCATTTTCCCTGAAAAATGGTGGAAGGCATTTGAGAATGAATGGAGTCATTAAATACACCTCTTTTTCTCCTGTAATTTAAACAAAAGCAAAAAGAAATGAGAAGGTCATCTGGAGAGCTGACAGTTGATGTTCAAGATGACTCCTCAGTGGCACAGTGATTTCATATGAGACAGAAAGGTGAGTCAGGGAAAAGACATTAATTGCAAGTTTAAAATATTTGATTTTAGAACAGGTTCCTGTAATAAATTCTAAAAGAAATCTAAGAACATATTTGTTGCTCAGTTTATGCCTCTTGAGTATCCTTTTCTGCTTAGCAACAATTACTGCAGATATTGTCAGGTTTTGTCTAGAAAAACCACCACAAGTATTTCAAGCATGAAACTTTCATAATAAAGGGAGTGGAATCTCAAATTCAGAGTATTTCCACATAGGCCTCAATTTTCATGATGAAAAACTTTAATTCTGAAGAACTTGTCCTTACATTTTGCTGTCCACAGAGGTCTCCATTCGACATATCCCAGAGCCCTTTCTCAATATAAATAGATAATAGCTGGACACAGGGTATTTTTCTCCAGCTAATACAGAGCTCACACAATAAAGCAGTTTGTAAATTATTCTCGGAAATTGAGAGCTTTGTAGCTTTTGTCAAAACAGGGCAGGAAAAATAAAATTGTGTGCATTTTCATAGAGAAACAGTAAAAGGAGTGGATGTGGAACATTCAGTATATGCTGCTGACACTGTTTAATTGCAGGAGAGTTTTGGAGCCTGGTCATTGAGAACGTCTTGAATAAATTACTTCCATTAATCAATTGTTAAGAATTGGTATGTAAATTACTATACAAACTTCATTAGCTGCTTCTCTATTTTTAGTATCTAATGCCCCCCCCACTTCAATAATGTATATCCTCTCTTTTTTTGTACAGCAAATAAAAGGAATTATCTTTGTTAATATTTGATTTGACATGAAAAAAATATTAAGGTAACCATGACAACAGTGTCGGTAGCAATAAATCAGCTGAATTACAATAATGACAGTATGTAAGCAATGAAATGTGAGCCTTTAAGGGAGCAGCATGTTCTGACACAGTATAACTATTATGAGGACACCCCGGCTTATGCTTTCTTTCATTTATGATAAAGGCTCTTATTCCCAGAGGTGCTGCATGTAATGGAGCTTTTAACAAAGTGGGATGAGTCAGAGTATGTATAACAATATTTCAAATTCATGTAGATAACAAAGAACTGTACAAGCCAGAGTTTTTTTTACTTATGTTTTTGATATAAGCCATTTTGGACTGAAGAATTCTATGCTGTAATAGTTGCAGTATTTGAGTGAATTCAGATTGGTCAGCAATTTTATTAAAATATACTGTGTTCCATGAGAAATACCCTCAATAGTTAAACTTCCAAGTCTCGGGAAAGCAAACATTTCAAAGAGGTCCCTAACACTGGAAACATAACATGCAATGAGTCCCAGGCTCTTTGGCCTGTGTTCCACTCTTCCCCAGTCCATGGAATTCCCTGATAATTTGTCTTGTTCAGCTTGGAGAAGAGACGATTGAGGGCAGTCTGCAAAATCTTGAAGGGGCGCAGTGGAGGAAAGGTGATGAACTCTGCTCTGGTGACCAGAAATAGGACACAAGGGAGAAGAATGAAGCTGCATCAGTCAAAGTTCAGACTGGAATGAAGGAAAATGTTATTCACTAGATGGGCAGTCACAGCATCAAGCCTGCCAGACCTCAAGCAGCATCTGGATGATGCTGCCAGTCACAGGGTTTAGTTCTAGCTAGGTCTGAGAATAGCAGGGAGTTGGACTCAATGATCTTTATGGGTCCCTTCCAGCTTGAGAGATATGCTATGGCTCTATGATTGCTTGCATAGGCTCAAGAGGGAAAGGACATGACAAAGAGTCTATTGTGGATTTTAGTATTTCTATTTTTGACTGATTTGAATGCAAGGTTTCAATATTGCCACAGAGTAATGAAACACAATTTATTAAATTTCAAAGAAATTTCTCTTGGGTTTTTTTGTTTTGTTTTGTTTGGTTTTTTTTAATGAGGTATGGGGAAAATATGTCCAGCTTAATATTGTCTTCAAATTTTTACAGCCATCTCCAAATGAATTGCAACATATTACCTAAGTCTGCTTGTTTATTTATGTGGAAATAGTTTGCATAGCACATGATTCTACTAAAGTTAAAGAATAATTGAGGAAAAAAAAAAAGAGAATAATTGAAAAAAAATTACCAACTATTTTTTTCTGTCATCTACCTTCTCCAAACTCTACACATAGAGGAAGAGAGGTTTTGTCCTACCAAGGTAATGGATCTGAATAGTCTGGTAGACAAGAAGACATTATTCTGCAGGGGAGTAGAAAACCCTAAATTGCCTTCATCTCATGCTCTGACCCGTCCTTGTTGTCAGTCACACAAGCACATATGTAATACCATTCCCTACTGAGCGCAATCTCCCTCATTTTCAGTCTTCTCCCTTTTCTGCACAGATGAAGATGGGCAATGCACAGACACCTGCACAGACTGACACTACATTTTACTTTTCAGCTGCCCTGAAACAACTTGAAATCACTGAGATCACTGTTAATTAGGAGGTCAGTTAAGTAATTAATATATCTCCAGCTTTTGACTTACAACAAAACAAAATAAGAATGAGGGCATACCTAAGAACTGTATTATGGATACTTGCCATCCTGTTCAAGGCACTTGCTGAACAAATACACAATATTATCTAAAAATAATCCTATGTCAAATGAAAATTTCCTACTTTTCCTAAGGTAAACCAAAAGCTTTGGAACATAATGATATTTCTGGTTTAGAGAAAGTTTATTGCTTCTTTTTTTTAATAAATATTTTCTTACCATGCTTTACCAGCTTATGTTTGGGTTACATGACTTGTGGTATGTTTATAGCATGGACAGAGACTAAGCAAATTTGTTTTGTATTATGAAAAATCTTTGCATATAAAAATAGAAAATTTGGTAGGAACAAGCTATTCACATTCTGAAAGAAAATCATGGAACTTCAGCTGCAGTTTGTGTATGGAAGATTATACACAGGGCTGATCTTTCTCTCACATTTTAAAGAAATTTCTGAAGTTATTTCCAGATTTTTATTTTGCTGCCTTGTAATTGAATGCAGGTCATTCCTTAAGAGGAAATTTCTAGGGTTTAGATTACAGTTCATACAATAAAAGAAAAAACCCACCACCAACAGCAACAAAAAAAACCCTATGACTCCAGACAAAGGGCTTGTTTCTACAGCTTTTATTTGACCATTTTTCAACACTTTCTTTCAGCTTAAATGACATTAGTGCTAGACTAATTTGAAGACCACCCCCTCTTCCAACTTCTACTTTCACCTCATATAGGCACTTAGGCCAATAAACAAGATGACTCAGAGCAGTTTTCTGCTTTCTTGGTGCAGGAGTGATTGTCTGTGGGAGTGTGCATTTATGCAGGAGAAAGGGAAAAATTATTCCAGAAAAGGAAGAGGAGGATAAAAGGGAGTAAGATGCATCAAAACGGCATTACAGAATTTCAGCTCCAAGAAAGTCTGCTGGAGACTGAAATGTGGATGATGTTATCCAGGCTAATCTTGGCGTAACAAAGCTTATAAATATGCTGTTCCAATCTTGCATTTAGTTACAAAATATGGAACTGCCATGTGAATCCAAGAAAACAGAGTGGCTGAGGGGGCAAATCCTCCCAAAGAGGAAGACACAATAGTTTTAATTCTCTAGTGAACTCCAGTAAAGTGTAATACACACAACAAGAGTGCCTTTCAACATTCCTGGCTCTGCATTTTTAGGCAGCAAAGACAGTCAATATTCCAGACTGCAGAGGAGAGGATAAATTTCCCTCAGCAAACAGAGCCATCATAACTGGAACTAAAAACACAGACATGGAGAAGTAACACAACACAGTCCAGTGTAAGGCTGTATTTGGTCATTAGTCCTCCAAAGATAGATATTCTTTGTTGTATTATTCAGTAAGGCACTTTTTATTCTTTTCCTTCACCCTCTTCAGCTGTCTAAGACCAATAATAACTTTCTCACATTTAGTTCCAAGTAGAGGTCAAAAGTCTCACCTTTTTAGTTTAGCAAGCATGTCCAAACAGACCAAGCAAGTTAGTACATGGGAAATGGAGAGCTCTTTTTTCTAAATGAATTGATTTTGTTGAAGGTAGCAGGGAGAAAAGAAATTTAGGGACACATGAAAATTAAAAAAACAGAAACACAAATCACAGAAGATTTTCATTAATTGGGTGAACACATCCAGGTGTTTTAACCCTTCCTCAAGTCCAGTGGTATTTTAATTTTAAGAGCATTAAGTCCCTTTTTTCTGGTAAGACATTTTAAGATTCGTTTATACCATATATCCATATGCTTTGTAATGTGATATGCTTGCTTTAATTGTTAGCATTGAATTCATATTTTGCTTCTATTAGTATCAATTTCTCAATTTCTTACAAATTGTTTCCACTCAATTGGATCCACTGTGACCTCTCTCTAGTTTTGTTCTTTCCATCATTTTTTATGTTTGCTCTTTTAGCTTCACAGAATTTCATGTTCTCTTTCTACTGTATCTAAAAGGTCAATTCTTATAAGAGCATAGCACTCTCCTTTGTTTTTCTTCGAGTTTTTCTTTCACAAGAAATATCCAAAATATATATTTGCATCAATATAAAAAGATTTTTAAAAGTATTGCCAAGGAAAGGTTTTTGGGTTTGGTTTTTTGGTTTTTTTTTTTTACATGATTCACAGAGAAGAAATAATGTTAAACTGTGGGAAAAGGACATGATATTTTGAGGCAGTGTCACTGTGTTCCTTTGTCCTCTAGACGGAATGACAAACTTTGCCTGGGATAAAGGGAGGTCAGCTGAAAAGAATAAGAAAGGGGGCATCTCCTTTATTCCCAACATATCACCATGTTCCACCTCATCTTTAATATCTACTTGCCCTATGTGCAAAGCAGGAGTATTTCACAGAGTGCTCATTGAAGGCTTTTTCATTTATCAGGAGCACTGGATAAGCTCTGACTGAGAACTACTATTGTGAGTAGGATGAGCAGAAGTTATCTTACACTGCAGTTCAAATGGGAATTAGAATGCATCAGGAACTCAATATTCAATGCTTGGGGTTTTTTTTCATAATATTTCATAATGTCTACTGGAACCAATTCTATTTCTTGAGATTTTTGGTATTTCATATTTAACACTTAATATAATTTGATATTTAGGTAATAAAGTATTCCAAGTTGGAATAGGTTTATCTAGAGTTCTGCTGGAACATATATTTTTACAGGTTAGATATTAACATTTATACATCCCTATTCGCATATATTGCCCAATTGTTTAACCCTTGATTTGGTATGGAGTCAAGACTGATGTTCCAATATTCCTTATGAATATTTCCTTTCCTTCAAGTTAAAATATTTGGTATTTCCTAATCTGCTATTAATTTGGAGAAATATAGAAGCAGGATTTTTTTTTTCAAATCTATGGTACAGATATATAATATATACACATATATAGAAAACATGAAGAAGAAATCTTCCTGATTAAAAATGAATTTTTTGACATAGAAAAGTTTATTAACTGAATAAGTTCTACAAAGCTGCA
Organism: Geospiza fortis; assembly: GCF_000277835.1. Classification (NCBI taxonomy): domain Eukaryota; kingdom Metazoa; phylum Chordata; class Aves; order Passeriformes; family Thraupidae; genus Geospiza; species Geospiza fortis. The sequence goes on from NW_005054297.1 coordinate 17,854,848, forward strand.
ACTCTAAACTGCAGAGGAACCAAGAATTATTTTAGCTAAAGGAAACATTTGACATTCATTATTTCTGGCATATCCCACCATTCTTGTCCTTTTCAAAGAGCTCAGAAGAATTTGTATTCATAATGATAGTCTCAATGACCTTATTTGTAAAAATAAAATCATAGAACTAAAAAGAAAGCAAGTACCATGTTTTAAATGCATGAGACTTCTGCAATACAGGAAGGAAAAATATCAACATGAGGCAAGAAATGCCTCTGTGTTAAGAAGGGTTACAATAAAAGCTTTTGTTCTCTCTTTTTTGGCAATCATTCAGCAGTATATAGGCATGGAGTCAGCTGCTTCAAGTTTAGGTTTGTTTGGGATTTTTTTTTAATCCAGTGATTATGAAAATGTGCATGTGATTAGGACTATCTTTCAAACTATAGGGCCATTTTATTTAAAGGTGAATTGGGTTTTAATAATAAAATAATCAACATTTTCTCTAATGCAGCTCCAGAAAATGTCCCCTAATGGAGTATATTTCTACAGAATTACACTTGTACTCATTTATTTCATAAAACTATCTCTATTTCCATGTTATTTTCAGAGTATTAGTTGTCCCAATTCATGAATTGTACTTATTAGGAAGTGCATGAATTACAGCCATTTATTTTAAAATTCTCTTTTAAACACTATTTGCAGCCCTCTAACTAGGTTAGGAAATGAGTGACTTTATTCCCCTTTAGGGTCTGAAACTTTTTAGCAGACTTCAAATGGAAAGCATAAAGAAGTCTCAAAGAAACAGGACTTTACTGAAATAAAACTATTCATGTAAGAAGCACTGTAAAGCATTAGCCGGACTGAGGTAGGTCCCTCCACCTTACTCATTTAAAAAAAAAAAAAAACAAAGCCTGCAAACATGTATGTGTCATTCTCCTTCATGTGTATTTTTGTTTGCTGCAATTACTATTTATTAAACCTGGAATTTCTTACCTCTTTGCATTAGAATGACCTTGGCTATATAAGAGACATTACGATGTTCTGATTAACTATTATATGCAGTTTCCAGACCACTGCAGCAGCATTTACTTCAATGAAAATATTATTGCATATATCAGCTACAAATCAGACTCAGATCATGACTCAATGACTTCTTTTATAAACAAAACACTCCACAGTTAATCTTTTCCATTTTGCCAATGTGTAAATCATTCCTTTCCAAGGAAGGCTACATACTAAACTAGGTAATGCATTGTTCAGAAAATAGGCCGTTCAAAAATGTGTTTTTTCTAGATCAGCTGGAAAAAGTTTGCAGCTCTGCATTTTAAGAGCTTCCTCTCAAAACAAGCTTTGGGTATTCAAGTGATTCCTGCCCAATGGGAGGAAATTTGCAAGGAGCCATCTTGGCTATGGATTTAAACCCTCCCATCCCGCTGGTCATAGTGGGCAGAAATTGAGTGAAGGTAGCCCTTTTTAATCACTGCCATTAAACACAAACCCCTCAGTAGCTCCTGTACACCACTGGAAGAAACAACAGGTATTACCAAAGGGAATTTACTGGATGTGAATGTCATGTTGATAGCTGAGAGGTAGTTTTAATTTTCATTTCACCACAGAGACAAAAGCAATAACCTCTGAGAACTTCCTAAAGGCAGTTCAGAATTTAACACGTAAGTAGAAAAGCTTAGCTAAAACTTAGATTTTGAAGAACTATTCAGAAACAGGAACTCTTTTAAATGCCTTGTTAAAAGTTGAATTATCCATTATTAGTCATCACTTCCATACAGAGACAGGGGGAAGGTTTCTCCATTTAATCTGAGAAGTTATGGGAGTCTGGATAAACAGAATACCTTTACAGTGAATTAAGGACTATTTATCTTTTCATCCATGTTTCCTGCTTGCACTGCCTGCCTGCCTTTTCACCATTATTCCAGAATAAAAATTTGTATTTGGTAGTCACTTTCAAGCCTAATCAAAACCAAACAATTCCTACAGTTTCATTTAAAACTATCAGAGTGGAAAATAGGATTCCAAATTAGTGACTCTTCCACAAGTTAAGCAAAAGGTTACTGTGTTATTTCATCTCTATGAGACATCACAAAACCAGCTTGGGAAAGAAAAGAGGTATGAAGCGGGGAGATGAATTATATGATATTCCAGCCTCCAGTAAACAGTCCAGTCATGACATAAAAATCCTTGGGAAATGAGGTGTTATAAATTCCAGTACTCAGGAAGCTCTTTGGAGATTAATCCTTTTCAGTGACCCTTATTTTTACCGCTTAGGTCTTATCACTTAGCTCTATTGATAAATGTGATACATTATAAATACTATGTTAGTTTAGACTTGAATGCCTTAAGTGTTTCAGTGACATTATCCTAGGTGACTTCCTGATTTGAATACACATAAAAAGTCCTGCTTCAACAGGCATTATTGTTTCCATTTATGCTGGAGAATCACACACACATTTATAACTTCACAAAGTGGAGCACATTGCACTGCTATATCTAAAAATATATATACTAGAAATAGGCTCCACAGAGCAAACACTGGGAAAATGGACACAGCTATACTTCCATCAGAAAGTATAGCTTTCCATCAGAAAGATTTCTTTGTGGAAGTGTATTGTTTCAAGGGCAGGGCAAAGTGAATATTGACTGGCCAGACTTAGCGTGGGCCCTCTATACTGTGCACTGCAGTCAGTTCAAACACTTTCATCACACTTTCTTTCTACCCAGCCTACTACTCTCCACTGTATATCAAGGGTCAGCCTTTCATTCACTAAAAATTCCACCCTGAATATTCCCCACAGACACTTCTGTGCTCTTGTTGCAACTGCCACTCCAGGAGAAAACAACCTGTGGGCATCCACAATATCTACTTTATTTTCTATCAAAATTAATGTGTACAACATCATCTACAATACCTAGTCTGTTCCGTATTCATAGCTGTCTCGCTGTTAATTTGCGGTAATAATTGGCTTCCGCCAGTGACAAAAGTATCCTTGGATTCATTAATCCTTTAGCTTCTAGCATAATTAAGTCAGGGCAGATGAGTTGGCCAGGGCAAAAAGAAAAAAAATTTAAAACCCCCAATGCTCTACTGGTTTTCACACCCAAACAACTGACAGATTGTATGTATCCATACTCATATTACTACACTGTTCTATACATGTGAGCAATTCCACCCAAGACAAAAAGGCCATTTGCTATTTCAGAAATAAATGTTTGCATAAATGCAAGTATTTGTGTTTGGCATATAAGGTGATATATTTTCCCAAGGACCTTTTTCCAAGATCCATTCTTATTTGTTTTTACCCATTCCTGTTCCCCCATTTATGAACCATCAACAACCAAAATAATGGTAGTTTTTTATCTGAGATAGAGAGAAAGAAAAAGAAAGAAAGGAAGGAAGGAAGGGAAGGAAGGAAGGAAAGGAAGGAAGGAAGGGAAGGAAGGAAGGAAAGGAAGGAAGGAAGGGAAGGAAGGAAGGAAAGGAAGGAAGGAAGGGAAGGAAGGAAGGAAAGGAAGGAAGGAAGGGAAGGAAGGAAGGAAAGGAAGGAAGGAAGGGAAGGAAGGAAGGAAAGGAAGGAAGGAAGGGAAGGAAGGAAGGAAAGGAAGGAAGGAAGGGAAGGAAGGAAGGAAAGGAAGGAAGGAAGGGAAGGAAGGAAGGAAAGGAAGGAAGGAAGGGAAGGAAGGAAGGAAAGGAAGGAAGGAAGGGAAGGAAGGAAGGAAAGGAAGGAAGGAAGGGAAGGAAGGAAGGAAAGGAAGGAAGGAAGGGAAGGAAGGAAGGAAAGGAAGGAAGGAAGGGAAGGAAGGAAGGAAAGGAAGGAAGGAAGGGAAGGAAGGAAGGAAAGGAAGGAAGGAAGGGAAGGAAGGAAGGAAAGGAAGGAAGGAAGGGAAGGAAGGAAGGAAAGGAAGGAAGGAAGGGAAGGAAGGAAGGAAAGGAAGGAAGGAAGGGAAGGAAGGAAGGAAAGGAAGGAAGGAAGGGAAGGAAGGAAGGAAAGGAAGGAAGGAAGGGAAGGAAGGAAGGAAAGGAAGGAAGGAAGGGAAGGAAGGAAGGAAAGGAAGGAAGGAAGGGAAGGAAGGAAGGAAAGGAAGGAAGGAAGGGAAGGAAGGAAGGAAAGGAAGGAAGGAAGGGAAGGAAGGAAGGAAAGGAAGGAAGGAAGGGAAGGAAGGAAGGAAAGGAAGGAAGGAAGGGAAGGAAGGAAGGAAAGGAAGGAAGGAAGGGAAGGAAGGAAGGAAAGGAAGGAAGGAAGGGAAGGAAGGAAGGAAAGGAAGGAAGGAAGGGAAGGAAGGAAGGAAAGGAAGGAAGGAAGGGAAGGAAGGAAGGAAAGGAAGGAAGGAAGGGAAGGAAGGAAGGAAAGGAAGGAAGGAAGGGAAGGAAGGAAGGAAAGGAAGGAAGGAAGGGAAGGAAGGAAGGAAAGGAAGGAAGGAAGGGAAGGAAGGAAGGAAAGGAAGGAAGGAAGGGAAGGAAGGAAGGAAAGGAAGGAAGGAAGGGAAGGAAGGAAGGAAAGGAAGGAAGGAAGGGAAGGAAGGAAGGAAAGGAAGGAAGGAAGGGAAGGAAGGAAGGAAAGGAAGGAAGGAAGGGAAGGAAGGAAGGAAAGGAAGGAAGGAAGGGAAGGAAGGAAGGAAAGGAAGGAAGGAAGGGAAGGAAGGAAGGAAAGGAAGGAAGGAAGGGAAGGAAGGAAGGAAAGGAAGGAAGGAAGGGAAGGAAGGAAGGAAAGGAAGGAAGGAAGGGAAGGAAGGAAGGAAAGGAAGGAAGGAAGGGAAGGAAGGAAGGAAAGGAAGGAAGGAAGGGAAGGAAGGAAGGAAAGGAAGGAAGGAAGGGAAGGAAGGAAGGAAAGGAAGGAAGGAAGGGAAGGAAGGAAGGAAAGGAAGGAAGGAAGGGAAGGAAGGAAGGAAAGGAAGGAAGGAAGGGAAGGAAGGAAGGAAAGGAAGGAAGGAAGGGAAGGAAGGAAGGAAAGGAAGGAAGGAAGGGAAGGAAGGAAGGAAAGGAAGGAAGGAAGGGAAGGAAGGAAGGAAAGGAAGGAAGGAAGGGAAGGAAGGAAGGAAAGGAAGGAAGGAAGGGAAGGAAGGAAGGAAAGGAAGGAAGGAAGGGAAGGAAGGAAGGAAAGGAAGGAAGGAAGGGAAGGAAGGAAGGAAAGGAAGGAAGGAAGGGAAGGAAGGAAGGAAAGGAAGGAAGGAAGGGAAGGAAGGAAGGAAAGGAAGGAAGGAAGGGAAGGAAGGAAGGAAAGGAAGGAAGGAAGGGAAGGAAGGAAGGAAAGGAAGGAAGGAAGGGAAGGAAGGAAGGAAAGGAAGGAAGGAAGGGAAGGAAGGAAGGAAAGGAAGGAAGGAAGGGAAGGAAGGAAGGAAAGGAAGGAAGGAAGGGAAGGAAGGAAGGAAAGGAAGGAAGGAAGGGAAGGAAGGAAGGAAAGGAAGGAAGGAAGGGAAGGAAGGAAGGAAAGGAAGGAAGGAAGGGAAGGAAAGGAAAGAAAGAAAGAAGGAACAAAGAAAAGAGAGAAAGAATCCAAAATAGCTTTTAACTGCTCTGTCATCAGGGGTAGTCAGTGTAGTCAGATTCAGTAAAAGTATATCACGTTTGACCAAGCTGATTGCCTTCTTTGATGAAAAAATCTGCTGAGATGAATGAGAAGGAGAGCAATGGATCTTGTCTGCCTCAACTTTAGCAAGGCTTTTGACAGTCTATCACAACATCCTCATAGACAGACTCAGGAAATGTGGACTGGAGGAATGGACAGTGAGGTGGATTGTAATCAGTGGCAGAGGGTCTAGTTGGAAGCCTAGTGATGTCCCACAAAGTTCAACACTGGGCACATCACTATTTTATTTACTTATCAATGATTTAGATGAAGGGGTAGATGCCTCTTCAGCACATTGACTAATGACACAAAGCTAGGAGGAGCAGCTGATAAGCCCAAACATGCAGCCCTTCAGAAGGACCTCAACAGGTTGGAAAGTTGGATGGAGAAGAACCATCTGAAATTCAAAAAAAGAAAAAGCAGGGTCCTGCAGCTGGGGATGAATAACCCCATGCACCAGCACAGGGTGGGGATTGACCTGCTGGAAAGCAGCTGTACAGGGAAGGACCTGGGGGCCCTGGTGGATAACAAACTCTCCACAAGCCAGCAGCATGTCCTGGTGGCCAAGAACACCAATGGGGTCCTGGCGCATTAGGAAGGGCACTGCCAGCAGGTGAGGGAGGTGATCCTGCCCCTCTGCCCAGCCCTGGTGAAGCCTCACCTGGAGTGCTGTGTCCAGCCCTGGGATCCTCAGAAAAAATGTCATGGAGATCCTGGAGAGGGTCCAATGGAGGGCAACAAAGATGATTAAAGCAGTGGTGCATCTTTCTTACAAGGGCAGACTGAGAGAGCTGAGCCTGAGAAGAGACATATGAGAGTGGACCTCATCAATGTCTGTCAGTATCTGAAGAAAAGGTGCCAAGAAGGATCCAGGCTCTTCTCAATGGTGCTGAGCAATAGGACAAGAGAAAATGGACAGAACTGGATGCACAGGAAGTTGATCTGAATATGAGGAAGAACTTTACTGTGCAGTGACTGTGCAATGAAACAGATTGTCCAGACACTTTGTGGAATCTCCCTCTCTGGGGATATTAAAGAACATTCTGGACACAATCCTGTGCTGTGCACTCTAGAATGACCCTGCTTGAACAGGGTGGTTGGACCACATGGGCCACTGTTGTCCCTTCCAACCTCACCCATTCTGTGATTCCCCTTCTCCTCTTGTTGCTGCTCTATGCACAGTGATCACAAACAACCAGAACAGCCATTTTACACAAGCAAGTACATTCTGACAGTGTTTCCTGAGAGACACAATTCTTAACAACCCAGATAACAGAACCCTGAAGAAACTGTCATTAAAAAAACACAACCTGTGTTTCACCACCACTGAAACTAATACAGGTAAAGCAGACAGAAGGATTTTTTATATATCTCCACTGTTATTCTTCATTAACCAGAGTATAAACAGATATGGAAAAGAGAAGAGCTGTTCAGATAATAGTCACCAGCATATGAAGTTCAAATCCATATATTTACTATCAGAGAGACTGGTAGTAAAGGCAGCAATTTTTATGCTTTTTTTTTCTGCAATAACATCAAGGTTCCTACAAATGTTTTCTACTCTTATCAGATAGACAATAATGTCTCTACTGGCAGCACCTCCTCCTCTAATGCTTAGTGTCATCCTTACTTATGAAAGCAAGAACTTCAGGATGCAAATATAATTGAAAAGGTTACAAGAGGAAAAGAGACAAATTATTTCCCCCTTGTTTCGTTTTCTGAAATCTTTAATGCTGTTAATATCCAGCAATTACTTATGTCATTAAATTCCAAGGCATGGCTACAACCTCCATTTCAGAAAGTCCCTAAAATGTGATTAGTCTGGGCACATCTTGATTCTGTTAAGTATCTCTTGCTGCCTGCCCGCTCCCAGACTCATGAAATTTTCTGCATGTCCTCGTAGTGTGATTCATTACAGACTTTATGAACTCAGCACCCAGAGATTCCACCAGTGACCCTGCATTTCCACTTTCCCAATTCCCTCTGTCCTTAGCCCTCACCAGCAGATACACAGCACCTTCAGTTTTGTGTCAGCTTTCAGGAAGTGCCTCTCTGCTGTTTGCTTAAAGCCTCCATGACTTGTACCATCTCTACAGGAAGGCAAATATATTTAAAAGACTTGACAATGAGTTAAGACAGTCTTGCATGAAAATTCTTCTTCATAAAGCTTTTCAAAAACCTTTATAAACTTCTCTCTCATATGTGCTCATGTTTTCTTTGACACCAAAATTAACAGTTGTACAAATAAATAACAAATTGTGGGGAAATTAATTGGAAAATTTGACGTTTTAGTGGCTAAATATTAAGACTTCCCTTGACATCATATTTTTCATTTATATTTTTATTTCAGGAAAATTGGAGGGAGAATTTTTTAGTCTTTTGGATTAATTATTTAGTCTTATGTATTAATTATTTTCATTTCAACACAAGGAAGCTTGTGTTTTTGCATATTTAGATCTTTGCATTCTTGAAGAATGCCTTTAGCTACTGTTATGTTGCCATAACACAATTTAACTTTGATGACATTTTGCAAAAGAATCTCTGAAATTTAGGAAGCAAAAAGGCACACAGTCATTTTAGCAGAAGATTGCAATAAAAATCATCCTGTCAAAGTTGATTTTTTACAAAAATTGCATAACTTCCTATTTATTATATTAATTCACAGTAATTTTGAGGCAGCAGAAAGATGAAAACTCAATCAGTCAAAACAAGCCTCACTCCCCCATCCCCCATCACCCCTCAAAAAAAGAAAAAGATTGCTGGACTTTACTATGAATCAGATCAGGCCACTCTGGAGTCTAGATGATTATTTAATCAGGAACACATACACACAAATAAAAAAGTTACCACAAACAAACAAACAATCAAACAAATAGCTTGTTAAATTCACCCTGAGAATTAACTGTAATATTCACCTTTTTTTTTCAGGTGGACATTAATATTTCTTAGATATTTTTCAAACCTCATACTGATTTCTTTAATGAGGGAAACAAAACAGAGATAGGCTGGGGATCTACATGAACAAACAATTTTTTTCAGTAGATTTGGCACACTATAAAGCTTTCAAATTACACTATGAATCCTAACAGGATCTCAGATTGGCCAAGGTTTGAAGAGACTTCTAGAAGTCATCTGGTCCAACCGCACTGCACCTAAAGCCTCTTGCCCAGGACCATGACCAATAACACCCTCAGGAAGATTTCTATCCAACTTTATCTTTTAGCTGGAAGCCAGAAAGCACAGCCTATTGTGAACTGGGTTTAAAACCTCAGGGAAAAGGCATTATCTTAGTAGGATGGATTCCATGGACCATATATACATGCAATTGTATAGAAAAAATAGTTTGATTTTAGTTGTATAAAAATATTCAAGAAACTGACATGTAGAAAAGTATTATATTCAAAGAATGCTATTTAATTTGGTCTTACCCTCCCTTTATTGAAGAAACACCAGCTTTGTATTTGTTTCAAGACTCCCAGCTATGCTTGCTCATGGCACAAGCAGTTTATGTGATTACATATTTTGTCAATAGAACCTTGTGTCATTCACTGCACTCAGTGGACAAAGAGGCAAAATTAAGAGCACAATCAAAAATCAAATGTGTTTTGGTTGTCAAGTACTTAATTTTACAAGCCAAATAATGTTCCTTACCAGAGCTTTTATAGATACGATATATTTGCATAATCTAAGAGGGATAACAGATTAGAGTGCCTGACATTTAAAATTCTACTCTGTGTACTATCTATAGTTATTTAGTCTTAAAAAGAGCTTGAACTGCATATTTGTCAACTATGGCCCAGCAAGATGGTGTTCAGCATTTTTTGCTTGCTTTGTTGCATTCCAGTGACTTCCCTCTCCCATCAGTAGCAAGAAGATTTACACTCAGAGAACTATAATGAGTACTAATCATGTTTTCTCGCTAGCATGATCTTTTAACACATGATTAGATCAGGTATGCTGAATTTGAAATGTCTTGACCAATAGTAAATATGAAAACTAAGCACTGCAAGGAAGGGTAAGATTAAGAAAAAATTATATACATGCAGTCATACAAAGCCAAGAGAAAATTCATATTACATTGTTTTAGAAGCACATTTCCCTTCAGAAAAGAAAATATAAATAATTTCCTAAAAAAAATACTTATCATTTAAAATATTGGTGAAAATATAAAAAATTTCTATGGGATTTATTCAAATGATTTGAAGTCTCAGTTTGGGTTTGCACAAATCCTTGAATTTAGGATGCCCTTAGGCTGAAGTGCCTGGAGCAGGCACAAAGGCCTGATGGGCTTGTGAGAGCCAAACTGGAATACACCTGTAATCCTGTAGGTTTGGGAGCTGCTGTTTTATTCTTTAGTGTTTTTCTCATATACCTAGGAGGCAACAGTGCTCTACTAGAAAAGTCTTCTCTTGACCATTGTTTTAAGACTTGTCACAGTATGCCTGAAAACCTTATTTTGCAAAGACAAAGTGCATGACAATGTAGAATTATTCGCAGTACAAATAAATAGTCAATTGCAAATATTAGATGCTGTGAACCAATTACAAAGGTGATTTAGAAAAGTTTTGCCAACTGGAGACAATAAGTCCTGCATTACAATGGAGAATACCAATGACTAGTCTCAAAGCATAAAACTCCCTGGCCAAAATATTTTCAACAAGTCTCCCAAATCTACCTAGGGCTATCATTTAATAATATATCCATGAAAGAAAAACTGGAAAAGCTATTTCTTCTATGTCATACTGCCACAGACATTCTCTATGTGAAGAGCACTTTGACATTAACTAGTCATAAACTATAAATCTTCTTTCTACTGATCTGCAAAATACTCCAAGTATTATTTTGCACAATATTAATTATTTTCTAATTTCTTATAATCAAGGAATGTTAAAAATTCATGTTTTGAGGTCTGTAACACCAGATGCAATTACAATTCAGAGTTTCAATTCCTAGTAAAATGCATTATTTGTCTGAATTTCACATCTCAATGCTTTCAGTGTTTATCAGTAGATAAGAGCCTGAAGTATTTGAAAAGATGTGTTGCAGGGCATCAGACATCCTCAAAGTTTGGAAAACATTTTTCCTCGGGTTGTTTTGACCTGGTATCATCTTTCTTTCTACAGTTCAGGAGTTTTAAAACCTTAAAGTCATTGAGAATGAATTGATTGGTTCACTATTCTCCTTTGGCTCAGATGTAAGTCTGTCTCACCACCCTTCTCTGTAAAATTTTAGGCATAGACAGATTCTTGTGGGGCAGTAATTCTCCTTCCCTTTCCCCTCATAAATCCGGATGTTGTTAATGATGTTCTCTGTAGGGGGCAGCCCCTTGTTTCTTTATGAGTGCTGCAATCCAATCAAATTTTACACTTTCATTGATGAAATTATATATGTTACAAAAACAAATTTTAAAAATATAAACTGGAAATAAAAAAAAAATAAATCAAGTTCTACAATTCTGTTATTGTAATGACTCAGGCCTGACAGTTGTCACATTTATTCAGCCAAAATAAACCTACCTCACCAGTGATTTGAAATTTTACAAGTACTGTTGTACAGGAGCCATCAATTTAGTATTCCTCTGTTATACTTATCCAAGCAGGATAAGTTATAAGTTTTTCTCCACTTAAAATGAAGAAAAAAATCAAGTTCAGTATGAAATGTCTTTTCTAATGGGCTTTGGAAGATTGCACACCACACAAATAAATTTCAATTGACCTATTGATGAAATAGTCTTCCTCTATTTAAATACTTTAATTTATTAAACGCATCATAGAATTCAATATTATAGGTGTCCAGGCAAAATTGAAGAGTTCCATTAAAATATATTTGCTTTTCATAGCTTTAGCTAAAAATTAACTTTATTCATTTTCTACAATTATTATTGTACTGCATTATAAAAGTCTTTGAGACTTCTCAAATCCAAGGTTAATTTGAATCAGTTCAGTTTTACCAGTTACAGGTCACAAATAATTTCTCCTGGAAGTTATAAACAAAGTATCTATGCTTTTCTGTGTCCTGTTTGTCTTTTGAAAGAGTAAGTGTCTCTCAAATTATCTGATGATAGATAAACAAGTAGAAAATAATTAGTATGTTTAATTAATAATACATGAGTCTCAATCAGACTTTATGCTTTACAAGAAGCATAATAATTCAGATGCAAACGTGAATTTCAGCGACAGATAAAGCACAGTCATACAGAGATATGTTTAAAGTAGTATTTAAACTGGCTATTGATTAACTGTTTAGTTAAGAAATTTAGACAGGAAAATATTTAATAAAGATACATATCAAATAGCTTTTCAACTTTTCTGCACAAGTGCAGAAAAATTCCTACCCAGGCTGATTCACAGTTTATCAGAAAATAAAAAGTCCACATACAGTCTTTGTCTGCATTATAAGCATTGAAAAAAATAGAAGTCAGAAGTCTCACTTTCTAATTCAAATTTGTGGGCCCAGTTTATCCACTGCTCTAGAGAACTTTTCAGGTTATCTGTGGCATTAAAAAATCAGCAGACTCAGTGAGAATATTGCTTCCAAACTTGAGTGCAATCTCACCTGTGATCAGCCTGGAGGTGCAGCAAAACATGGCCAGCATTTAACAAGTCTTTCCCCTAGGAAGCACACAGTTGTTAAGAGTCTGAAGTGTTTCATTTAGATTCTGCAAACATACAAAACTCCCCAACCATTGGTACTTTCTATAAAATCTACTTCTGCTGTTAATTGTGAGATCACCAGGCATTTTTAGGGCGGCCTAAGCATTTCTACTAGATATTTCTTTCCATAGTGGGATCCACTACAAAAACATCAACTCCAGCCCTGCTGAGGAGGAAGTTTGTACCTCTCACACAGCTGAGAGCTGCTATTACAGCTACCCACTGAAAGCACAGGAAAGTGCAGAGAATTTTCTTAAAGAAATGCCAGAAATCTTGTCAAAGTCTGCTTGTAGTTCATATATGAATGAGACTAGGCATTGGGCTGAGGGGTTGTACTGGAGGCAAATTAAAACAGTCAAAAAATGTTCATGTTTTTCAGATGTTAGCATTTAACTAGATTTAACAGTCTTTTAAGACACGCAAAGTAATACTACCCAACAGTGTTAGAATGGCTTGTGTCTAGTTTTGTTCTTCAGAATCTTCTCTTTGATCTTCATTTTGTCTTTGTAGTTTCTTTCTGAACTGTAATCCATGCTCCAGTCAAACCTGTTATGTTCAAGTATGGTCTGCTATTTTAGCAAACATTATTGTCTCTAATGAATTCTTGTCCTCTTCACTATCTCTTCAATGCTTATAAGGCACACAAACCTCCCGCTCCTTTAATTAGATTCTGTTTAAAAAAAAAAAAAGAAAAAACCACCACAAATTAAAAAGACCACAAAACAGACTGCAGCATTTTTATTTCTAATTTTTTTCACTTTGCCCTCCTCTGCTGTTCTTTATTTATGCAGAAGTCTGCTGGTTAGTTGTTCACTGCACATCACTGCTGAAAGAAGCACAGCCAGCTGTTACTAGGCACTATCAGCTGAAGACATGCATATATATGTTCACTTAGAAGTGGCCATCATTTGATATTCAACAGGGCTGAAGATACGACTACACCACTGTATGCATGGTTTTTTAACAGACTGCAGGATGTGCCTCAAATTTTTGGTCTAGTTTTTGCTGCTTTTTGCTGATTACCATCATCCTTTACAATACAATCTGCACAGCAAAAAGCATGTACATAGAATGCATTAGAGAAGCCCTCAAAATGCAGAAGGAGAGGATGAAAGATTGCATTAATAACTTTTAAAACTATACTTATAAAGAAATAAGTGCCAGAGAAAATATGGTTAACCTGTGGCCTTCCTACAAAACCCCGCACAACTCCAGTTCTCCTAGAGCCATCTCTGTTTGCACTGTACTGTCCCTGCAAGGCCTGCGTGGATATAGGGATCATGTTGTGCAATATGTTGCACAAAATCAGATTTTATTAGGACATAAAGCAATCAAAGCATTATTCCCAGAAGACTTTGTAATTCTGAGATGTGTCATAGTGTCTTAGCAAGATGCGAAAGGAGCTTCTACCACTTACTTCTCTTCCTGGGAAAAAAAAAAAAAAAAACCAAAATGGAAAGATTAGATGCTTCCACTTTCCAAATCATGGTTTTATGCCTTATCATTCAATAACAACATTTTCTTTCAATGCTTCTTCAAAGTCTATTTACATGAATACAATATTTGCTATGTTAAAGCCATACCACCTTTCCCCAATGCCCAAGGCAGCTGTAAAGCCACTGTCAGAGTGTATATTTCAATTACTCCCAAGGGTAGCAATAACAGCAATAGACATAACAAAAGATTATTTTACTTGAAATTTTCTGTATCCAAGAGATAGACGTGCCAATTAAACCTCATTACTTTCTCTGTATGTCCATGAATATTTCAGCATAACTCACTGTAAACAAATAGTTGTTATATCACTCAGGTTGAAGTATTATTATATCATTGTAGACACAACCCTAGGCTTCATGAAAAGCACATTTAATATCAAACCCACATATCTGTGTTTGATCTAAAAACAAGATTTACACTTAAGCTATTCCCAACTTTTTACTCAGCTATTTATTTCCTGCAATGTGTGATGCTTTCCCCTACAGATGTTGTGCGTAAAGGCCATAGTCCTTTCTTTTCTTTTATTGTTAATTGGCTAAATCTAAGATGTTTTAGTACAGGAGGAAGGATCTTTGAACACCTATTTTGCAGAGGTACTTCTTTTGAAAGATATGATCCATAAAACAGCAAGAAATATACTTTGCTAAATTACTGTTCTTGAATACCTCACCAACTGAGCACTGAAAAAGGCATGGTCTAAATTAATAGAAATTGGGACAATGTACAGAACGAACTGAATTTTCAGTTTTCACAGGTGATTGAAAAAAATTGAGGCAATAAGGTCCAAAGTGAAAAAAAAATTAAAAATTAGAAATCTTCTCTTTTAGACAGTATCTGTGGAGACCAATTAACCATTTTGTTCTGTTCCCAAGGACTGGGCTGAGCCCCCAGCACAAAACTCTGGCATTTCAGAGAATATGCTCTGCTCCTTCCAAATGATCTAAAAGGATCCACCCCTTACTTTCATCACACAAGAAAAAGGAACACAATTGAAATCCTCACACACAACAGTGCTCTGCTAATACAAATACTTAATTCATATGTTATTATAAATAATTAATACATTTGCTAGTAAACTTGTATACGACTATACAAGCATTAGGCTGCGTCTGCATGAACAACTATTAAGTCAGTTTACCAAATGTAAAGTCATTAATACCTATTTTCTGTACACATCTATTCAGTACATACCTAGCAGAAAAAATAAATCACCATTTGGTATTATTTTTTTAATGTTGAAAATGCTCTTGCTAGTGGCTATACAATTTTTCACAGTCCTATGTACATGCCTACCTACATGTACACTAAAACCATAGTAAGATGTGGGTTTCGTCAGTGGAAAGCCTAGTAATATTTCAGATTCACCTTCCCAGCCCTGGGTTTAGTTATTTGCTAGTTATCCTCAATGCAGTTGTTCCAGAATTGCCTTTGCCACAGTAGGGTACATGACATTGACCTTTTCTATTCACTTGGCAGAGCTGGCTCAGCTGGACAAAATGTCAGTACTGGCTTTGTACATCTTTATTTTAAAAACCTATGCTACCTCTAAAGAAGACCAAACAGTATGGATATAAGGCAGAGGTTCAGCAAGAGCTGGCTTATGCTCTGGCAGACTGGGAGTTCCCAAAATATTGGCATGTGTCCTTGCAGATGTGCCTGTTGGGGTTAATGATGCCAGTCAAATTCACACAGTAGATGAGAGAGGTCACATAAATTTGGGGGCATTAAAAAGAGAAGTTACCATTTTAGCATACCATTTTTGCCTTGCAGGGCTCTAGGGAATAGGAATGGGATAATTCTACAGGCACAGAGAAACAGGTCCTCAGTTAAACTTTTTATCATGAGTGAGGAATAAGGATACTATTGCAAAATGACAGAGGATAGGAGAGTGTGTGTGTCTTAATCTTAAAGACCAGAAATGGTCTTTGAGAACCTGAAGCAAGAACCTAAACCTGTGTTGGATAAGTTTAGCGGCTAGAATACCATGATGAAAATGTAAGACCTAGAAAGGTATTACATACACTTAGGGTCTACTGGACACTGAGAAGACAGCTTTGAAACTACCCTAGTAGTTTCCTGCTTGAAAAGATCACTGAGATGAAAGACCATGTCAGGGATGGTGTCGGTGTCAAAGTTTAATAGCAGGACCTTAATGGCATCAAATCTGTTATTAAGCACAGCTGAACTGAGCAGCTTCAAACAGGAGAGTTTTAAGTTTCTAATTTTCAAAAGCTCTTAAAGCCATTCTGCTTCTAACCTGATTAGCACCCTTTATCCTATTCATTAAACCTGCAATTCATGTCCTAAATATAATCTGTTAAGTCAAAGGTGCAATTTCGGTCTATATTCTGGCAATTAGACAGCAATGGCAAAGGTACAAACTGGGGACTGCTTATTATTTATTAATTCAGAGTCAGCAATTCTCTTTATAGCCCAGTGGTAGAAAGAAGACCAAGTATTTTGTTTAGTACACTTACTTGTTGAGGGAGTGGTACAAAATAATGAGAGATAAGAGTCTCCTCATCAAAGAGTGACAGGTATTTTATAAAATTAGTCATAAGAATGGTAAATATTAAACAGAGTGTAGAAGTACATACATCAACAATAGCACTCCATTTTGAAACTTCCAAGTGGCCTTAGGTGTAAAAATAAGGTCTGGTGTTGTGGGCACTGTCAAATTATCAGTACAGCCTAGAGCTCAAAACATGAATTCTTTGTGAATTAACAATGTCACTTTCTTTCCAAGAGAGGTGTGGGTGGACTTTCAATGACTTGGAAAGTGAGAACAGTCAGTTTCATGGCGTGCAGCATTTGATCTATTTCTAAACTCTTAAAAATACTCCTTTTTCCATGGGTATTGCAAAATTTCTAAGTAGGTCTTTTCCTCAAAGGAACTGCAAGATCAGAACAAGGAGAGCACGGACCATTCTAGAAATTCTACACTCTTGGCTATGCATTTGGGCACAATGTGAATAAATTAAAAGTAGAAATGTCATTTTGAAAGAGAAAATATAAATTTATGCCGCCTTTCAAGACAGAATCAATTTTGGAACACTGTAGGGGGACTGATTTTCTTCTATATTTTTTTTGCAAGTCCTTCTATTTGGTTGACCTCAGTCTATATTTTATAAGATCACTAATCTTTCAAAAATGTAATAAGTGCTTACTATGAGAATTCTTGTAAGACTTACTTAAACAAACGTGTTCTACTTTTAAACAAAGGATTGGAAACCAATTACAGTATACAGATTCTTAGTTCTAAAAGAAATCTAACATCAGCTCAGGAAGGTATCTTTCTGTCTGTATGGTTTATTCTAAATCTATGACTGTCAGATTTGATATTGCAGTTCCTCCCACATTTCTATTTTATAATAAAACCAGTAGTCAAAACTTCAGCTGATTGTCAGTGCAGGCCCTGATGGCACTATCAGGAATACTTGGTTGCACTTGATAACTCCAGTGAGATAGGTTTGCCCAAGGGATGTTGAACTAACAGCAACATTGGATAAATTAAAGTAATAAGTAGTTTTTCTATAAACATATCAAATTAACCAGTAACCACTAAAGAAATTAGGAATAGTCCACAAAATAAATGCCAAGGTTAAATTCTGATTAATCCAAAGGAAAATTCGGGTTCAAGTATTTAGAAACTAAAGAGAAATTATAAAAGGGCTAAAAAAAAAAAAAACAAACTAATAAATATTGCCTTAATAATGGGTGCTAGATCTGCCTCTCTGTAGTCTCTGCCTCTCTGCAAGTCTCAAAGTGCAGATTCAGACTTTGATATCTCACTGATTGCAGTGTATAATGCAGTCCAATAGACTGATTTCTGGGAGAGGGCAAAGAGTAGGACTCCTGCAGCACCAATTTATACTGACTTTATATCTGGTCTATTTGCTTGTAAGTAACAATAATTCAGTAAATGGCCTCTGCTAGGGTCAGCTTATAGAAGTGATATGACAAGTTTGTCCTCCAAGGATTCATCATGAGCATAGGGCAGCGTGATCAGTCTAAGGAGTTGTGAGAGTTTATCTTACTGACTTGTCTTTTCTTATTTATCTTCTAAACAGAAAAAACATTTGGAAAATAAAAAAAAATGATTGCTCTCCCATCTGGTGGTATCTCATAAATGAGGGCAAGAAATTGAAAGCACAAAAGGGTTTATTATTATGAAATATGGTCCAATAGAACACATTATCATTCTTACCATGGGTTTGGTATGCTCATTGTAATGGCTCATCAGAATATATTGCCCTCTCTTTTACACTCTTATTATTTATAAATAAATATGTTTTTCATCTCCTGAAATAAATTTTCTTATATAGTACTCTTTGAAGTAACGTAGTCTTACCCTTATTCCAAATCTCAGAGCCTAAAAAATCACCTGAAAACGCTATTAATATGTTGGATCTTATTATTCAGATTTTCTCAGTGTCATTACAGATAGATTGCAGAAATTGAAGTATGTTGAGAATTTTGAATTTATTTTCATAAGATGGACTTTTAAGTTTAAATTCTCCTTTACTGTGATTACACTAACCTAACTGCACACAACTGCTCAGAGTGGGGTTATTTTGTATTTTCTCTTTCCAGAATTGCAGCCTCAATTCAGGTAATTTACTTCACCATCTTATGTAAACAGCTTATCTTTGTAACAATATCAGAAAATTGACTCAGAAAGAGCAAAAATTTGAATATACACCATGGTCTACTGTGTCCTCCTTCCAAAGAAAACTTTATCTCCTCTAGTTCTTCAGCTAAGCTACATATGCACTGCTAAAAAGGCAAACTTTGGGAGCAGAATATGCGTGTGTTTTGTAGGGGTTACATTTCCAATGGAGAAAAGAGGATAAAACTACAAGTGAAAATGTTGCAAACAAGTATTTTTCAAATAATTCACATTCAAATGAAACTATCATCTTTGCAAAAGTTATTATTTTTATTCCCCCCTGCCATTCTATGGCTCATGAATAGACCTTCAAAATTGCCAGTTGCCCTTCACATAATTTATTGATGCTAAGAACCATGCATGCATTCAGAGATAATTCTCTGCACTCTGCCTGTACTATAAGATCATATTTCCTGTTACACATTTTTTAAAAAAATCTTAATTCAAAATTTTGCTTATAGAAGTCCTTTTCTAACAGATTTAAATAAAAGAGAATATGCCCCATATATATATACATTATATATATATAT
>NW_005054297.1:17873884-17897007 GCF_000277835.1 Geospiza fortis
TATATATATATATATATGTATATCACAGCTGCAGGCACAACAATGGATTGACACATGGATTTTCCTTTCTGCTATCAAAAGGTTCCCAGCTGCCCAGGAATGCACATTCATCTTTCAAAACAACTATAACAGGACACCATGGGTAGAGACTGGATAAGAAAGGGAACTAATGCATTTCCAGTCTCCAGGACTGCTTGCTAAGAGTCCTATAGTGCTCTGACCTATCCCCCAAGAACTGCGATTTCCCCTTCACTGCGTAGTGTAATTCCAGTGATAGTTTGCCTGTGTGTGCAAATAGCTCCCAGTTAATACATTTAAAACCAAAAAGTGACCATGTTCAAAAACTCCAATAACTTGACATTTCACTGACATATTCATGGAAATGAGCCAGAGACTAAGACATCCTATCCATGGTTGCCCCTACTTTTCCTCTTCGTATCTAAGTATTAGGATTAAGAGTGATGGAGCTGTTTTTCTCCTCCCCTCGGCCAATGGAATTTTAATTATAAAATGTAAAGGTGAAAAGGAAAGATAATATGCTTAAAGGCTTGTGCATGTAAAGTAAATATCTGATAAATTTAAGAAAATGGTTGTGTTTTATGGTGGTTGTCATTTACGCAGGATCATGGAAGGGGTTGTCACCAAGCCTATTGGGTATCCTGACCAGATGTTCTACAAAACAGTGTTGAATTGGCATGATAAAACAGGTTGGAATCTCAAGAGAGAATAATATATTCAGGATTTTTTAACTGAGATGGCTGTTCTCAGTATTATTGGTAATAATCTATCAAATTTCATAAAAACAACTCTGATATTGACCTAGCAGTATAAAAACCATTCCGTGTGAGCTTCCACAGTTTCAATCTAATCTGAGAACACACCAGAACACATGAATCTCCTTTGAAATTCTATCCCCCTTCAGTTATTCTGGAGGTGGAAGAACATGGGGACAAATGTTGCCAGACTCTTGGGGAAAAGTTTTACAAATTCACTTCGCAAAGATGAAGTAAGTCTTGGTGGGTACTCTGCTTCAGGAACCCGTGACGACAGCATAGACAACTTAATGAGAATATGTAGCTGCACATGCAAATAATTTCGACCACAAAACTTACCCTAAACTTTTGGATAAGCCTGAAGAAATCTGATTAACTGGCAAGCTAGTTTAGTTCTTGACCACTACATTAATATATAGGGATTAAAAAAAAAAAAAGGGATTTTCTACCACTATGTGTGCTAAATCCCATTCTCTTGGGAAAATTAATATTTGTAAAGGGATTTTTCAAGGACACAGCAAGGCTGAACCAATTGATGGGCGTGTTTTTTCTGAGTAAGGATAGACAGAAAGATTGAGGAGCTGTGTTTAAATCATACTTATTCCTTAATAAAACCCTGCTCCCTGAGCAATGCAGGTAACAGAATCTCTCTCTTTAGTCTGATGTTACAATATGTTTACTCCTAAGAAAAAAAAGGATGTGTTCAAACCCCCAAGGTATTTACACCTTTTTTTACTACATGGAGTTGAAGTTACTGAAGAGCATCAGGCAGAGAGATTTGATTTTGAGAACCTCAATGACCCATCTATGCAGAAAACATCAATCTGAGTCCCCAGATTAAACCTAACCTTGTGTCCTACCTCTGAATGGTAGGAACAGCAGAAGGTTTCCTAAAATAGTATTAGAAACAGGAGACGAACTGAGGTTCTTCCAGATTTTCCATCTTCTCTTCATTAGGACAATCACACTTCAGGTACTTTTCAAGCCATCCTCCCTGCTGACACTTCTTTTTATTCTCTTTTTGTATAATTTTGATCCATATGAATTGGGAAACTACTTAACAGCAGGCTTTCATATCTGTATTGTATGAAAAACTCCTGTTTTACTTTTTAAACCTTCTACTTTTTGCCAACTCCAAGATCCTGTGCTACAAGGAGATAAATTCCCTACAGATTTCTTCATGTGGTACAAAATTATGCAAACCTTCATTGTGCTCCTTCTGCTTGCATCCCCTTTGAAATCTGTGTGTCTCAGTAAATTCAGTTTCCTGATGTGGAAATTTTTTTGTTTCTGACCCCTCTTCTTAAAAACCTCTGTACCTCACAATCCTCTCTTTTTGAGAAACAATGTCCTGCAATCCATCCAGTATTTAAGCTGCAAAAGCATTATGAATTCACAGTATCATATTGATGCCTTATTTTGTATCCTGTTCTTTCCAGATAATCCCCACATGCTCTTTGGATGGCTGGTTCACACCAAGTTGATATCCTCAGACAGCTAACCACAAAGACTCCAAGGCCTTGTTCAACTTAACCTCCTGGGCATTTGCCATTTTTAAATTTCAGCTGAAATTTCTCATTCATTATATTCAGCTTTTTGCAGAAGCTTTTTTCTATTGAGATTGTTTTGCAGCTGCTACTACCCTGAATAACTTTCTGTTGTTCAGAAATTATGCAATCTTACCTGAAATTATGCAATTGATTGATATCAAAATTATTGCATGTTGCAGACGTCACCTTAGATCTGTGCCATTCCACAGGTAAAACCCCTCCATTGTGAAAACTGGACATTCAATCCTTGTCTTTATTTTTGGTAGCCAGAGAGAAGCCAAACTCTGCTATTTCTTGAGAGTTTTAATTTCTTCGAAAGTTGTTTTCATAGCCTTTGTCAAAGCTCTTTGGAAGGACTTATCAACTGGATCACCCTCAATCACATCCTTATATGCCTAATGACTCCATTGCCTTTCTTCTTTCAACGGTTCAAGTTAGGATTGTTAATTGCCCTTTAAACATGACAAAAGGAGTTCCTGGCAGCCCTTACAAAAAGTTTTTACAGTCAGTCATATCTATGCACTCAGAAAGTATACTTGTACTTGCTTTAGATCCAAAGGAAGCACTGGAGACAATGGATATTTCAATCTTACATGCAGATGTCTCTGCTACTTGTACCCAAATGTCATCTTTAAAGCTGAATCAATAGCCATATGACTTTCACTTTATTACAGACTTTTGAACTCAACATTTGCACTTAAATGCTTCCATATTTACATATGTCCTTTTTTTATGTTTAGAAAAAGAAGCTGTGGCTGCCCACCACTACCCTGCCTTTTACAAAAAGAAACAAATCTGGCATATAATGTCTGCAAAAAAAAAAAAGTAATGATAGAACATTTTAAAATGAAACACTTTTGTATTTTCTATATGTAGATGATAATGTCTCAATACATCTATTTGAATTAAATTGTGTTAAGCAAACAAAAAATGATATCCAGTCTGAAAAGAGCACAGCTGGTGACATGGTGAAGCATTTCAAAATATCATTATTACAGAGGAACAGTGATATAAGGATGGGAAATGCATAATAAAGAGCAAGAGAGGATAGTAAACATTGGCTGCTTTGAAGTTAAAAATTCCTGAGATCCTGAGCTAATGGAAGAAAGCAACCCGTTGAATATCTGCACCAATGGACCCATCCATATTACAGTCACCTACAGTAGAGATTTTAGGCCACTGTTCAACAGTGTCTATTGATTTTCCACAGTTAATGAAAATGGAAAGAAAGAACTATTAACTCTTTCCATTCTTTCCTTTTTAGTAGAGATGGTTCATCACTCGCACTTTGCATTTAGTAGGCATGTGATATTGGCATTTTGTTTAAGAAGAGTGCATGTGAGATACAACCGTAGCTCCTGACAATGCATACTAACACCAGGCTTGTCAAGACTAGAGTATATGACCCTTCACTCCAGAGAATAAAGTTTATGATACAATACAAAAAATGTTGATTGAATATGCAGAACTGTGAGCACCATCTGTTTGCTTTGTTTGTCTAACCTCATGGGTTTGTCACTACAGCTGCTAATTGCATTATGGTATTTTCATGACAGACCACTTCTGCTTCAGAATTCATAAGGGCATATTCCAGTTTATATCTGCCTAATCTTCAGAATTACAACGCACTTAAACTTTTTCTGTATTGTTTTTTGTAGTGCTTCCAGAACTGTTCGTCTTTTTTTTTTTTTTGGACATTTATTACCTGCTCAAAAACACTTTTTTATTGAAAATCTGTGGCTAGCTTAATTAAAATATGTTCTGTCATGCATGCCAGAAGCACTACAGGCTTAAAGAAAAACAATTGTAAGTAGAGACTTTGTTCTCATTTACACAAATATAAGTTAATCAAGTAAGTTGGAACACAAAGAGACTCAGATCATTTTATTTTGTGAGTTGCTTTCTTATTCCTCTTCATTTTTGGCTTACCATACCATTGTTGGTGTTTGCAGGATGTAAACTATACTTTTTTTTTTTTAACATGCGAATGCCTACATGCAGATGTTTAACTCTACTCCCTAAACAGCAGGCTGTTGTACCAAAGAGGAAGTCAAAATTTAAACTGATCATCATTTTCCCAACTGAACCACATAAATGTATCATTTTTAAATGAAAGAAAGACTCCAACACTCCCATGAAGAAATCTCAAACAACAGATAAAAAGAATGGCCCAAAAAAACGTTGAAAGCGGCACTAGTAAAAAGCCACTGACCATCATCCTGTGAATAGAATCAAATAACTAGGAATGCATGTATTTTCTTTCTAAAAAGTATACAGGCACTGATCTAAGCTGCAAAGAGTAAATAGGAGAATAGAATTCTTTGTCATTCATTAAGGACAAATTCAACCTCTGTTCACATGGATAACAGGAAGTAGAGCCTCAGCTCTGCATTCTTTTCCATTATAAGCATAATTGACTATTCTATCTATTTCCATTGTGTCGAAGTATGGATCTGAGAAACAGCACTGCCCTTGCATACAGAAATGCTCCTGGGTGTAATAGCTGTTCCTCTAGATCAAGTGCTGCATATCGCTGCACTTGAACTCTTTATTATGCTGAAAAAATACATTGTCTGCATCAGGCAGGAATTACTTTGTTTTTAATTTGTTTCAAATTAATATTCATTTATTCCACCAGAGATCTGAAATCAGGAGAAAATAATATTCACTTTCCTTATAAAACTCAGTCATTTACAAATAAGTAATACATTGACCATTCTGAAGATGTTAATCATCTTTATAAATATATGACCCTGTTTGGTTGCCTTTGGAGTAATCCAGGAAAAAAATGACACTTAATCAGACCTGATAACTCAACAGATTTCTCCAGTAAACAGTTGCTTTTATTCAATACACGCCACCTTCTGCTTTGAATGAGAGTTCTCTGATTTGCAGAAGCCCAGATCACAAAGGGTCTGTGACACCTGCACACGTTCAGACCATTTTGCTCTCTTGCACAATGAATGCCACTGCTAAAGCAAATGCTAGAACAGAATATGCTGCAGCTGAAACAATCAGTTAATCCAAACCATCCTGAGTCTGTCCTACTGGGCTTCCACAACTGACTGACATAGGCATCCAACAACTCAGATATGTGTAGGGATGTCTGTTTTGGCTAGAACACTTCTTTCTACTACAAGGAATTATTGAGATTTTTGCTACATGTTCGAGGCACTATTACCACAGTAGCCCTTAATTTCCAGGTTTGTATTTCTAATAAGCATTTATGCAAAAAAAATGTTAGAGGAGTATTTCAATAGTCAGCAGAGAACTTAGTCATTTAGGACTTGGACACTTTTGAATCTACCATGTCCATCTGAAAGGATGTCTTCAGGAGCTTTGTATCACACTGACTTCAGTGGCTCTAGCCCACAGCCTCTCAGTTAGTTCTTTTGAAAACTCTCTACATGTCTCTAGATGGAAAATAAAAATAAAGAGTAACCACAAATATCAAACAGCACATTGTGATAAATCAAAATTAAATTTGTTCATCTATTTTAAACATAAAAGGGATTGCTGATATTGCTTACTAATCCAAGACCAGAGGAATTGAAGCATTTATATTTTATAAAATAACAAAAGTGCTAAAACTAAAATAAGTTACTTTAGACTTTATCAGCATGAGCTAGAATATTTTCCTTTTAATTATCACTTCTGGAGAGTTTTCACCATAGATCAGAGCTCTCACAAGAAGGTTATCAAGCTATATATGAAGTGAAGCATCTGCACAAGCTCAGGAGCATATGTTGTGCCTGAACTTGGTGACAGAAGAATTCTGCAAGTAACAAATATTCTTGTTTTGAGTTAAATATACTCATATAACAAGCCCTGATGTTCTGATGGTGAGGTGGGTGTGGAGTAAGGAAGAGAATTCCAGGAGAAGGATTGACTTTTGCCTCACAATGCAGAGCACTAAGCCCAGAGTTTTTTCCACATATATTCATTCTAGGCTCAGTTATTATTTCTACAGAAATAAATTCTAAATTCAGCTATTTTTAAAGAGCGTAAAAAAATAGTTTTTATGAGGGGAAAAAAACCCATTAGACAATATTGTGTTTTTCACAATTCACAGAATTATTTGGGTTGGAAGGGATCTCTGGAGAACATCTGGTCCAACCCCCACCCTGTTACAGCAGGGTCCCTTAAAGCGGGTGACACAAGAATGCATCTAGGTGGGTTTTGAATTTCTCCAGAGAGGAAGACTCCACAACCTCCCTGGGCAGACTGTTCCTGTCCTCTGCCATCCTCAATGTAAAGTTCTTCCTCATGCTGAGGTGAAACCACTTGTATTTTAGTTTATGGCCATTGCTCCTCATCCTGAAATTAGAGAAGAAAGTTTTGGACAGACCGGAAACATAATCTTATTTTTAAAATGGATTGTAATTAAGGAAGGGTAATTTTTATTTCTTCCTTCAACCATCTAAACGACAGAACAAATGCATGTAGTCTCAAAACATCTGACACTCTTTGCCATCACTGCAGACTAGAAGCAGTCATTGTTAAATGTAATAAGAAGATGTCAAAATTTAAGATGCATTAAAAAGCAAACAATCACAGACCAGCTAGAAAATAAGCATGGGAAACATCAATGAAGAGCATTTACTGAGACATTTCAATATCATGACCTTCTCTTAGAAAAGTGCCAGTTTCCCAGGACAGAAGTTTTCATAGGAAAATTCTAATGTTCATTAACCTTTAATTAAGTCCCCCCATTCCAGTAAGGAATTTCTGCTTGGACTTTCACCAAAACCAGGATGGCAATGGGAGCAGCTTTTCTCTAAAAGAAATGTTACTTCTTGGTAAGAGCCTTGGTCAGGGCAGTTTATATGCGCACTCCTTGCTATTCTCATCTGATAAAGAATCAAAATGTTTTACCTCGTGAGAAAACACACCCTCTAATAGGAACAGATACAGCTGCAAGCCTAGAGACAAAGACAGAACATAGCCTGTCAGGAAGTACAATTCAAACTACATTCACTGCATTCCCCTATTAAAAAAAATTGCATTTAAAAGGAATTTTTTTGTAAAAACCTTATTTTTAAAATCTTTTTTACAGCGCCCCCCCCCCAAAAATGGTGAACACCAGTAATTATAATTTAGAAAATGAGTAATATGGCCTATTTATCAAATTAATTATTTTTCAGAATCAAAGTGAAAAATTAATAATAAAATTTTAAGCTAAAGATAAGCTTCTAGAACATTGAGAAGATCATAGCTAAGGATGTCAGTGATTTCATCTCCATGACACAGTCCAGAGCACCAGAGTCAAAAGAAGTTCACTTTGGAACAGTTTAGACTCCCTCTTGTAATCCAGCACTTCAAATTCTATTACTCAGACACACTTTCATCATTGAGGGGAAGAGCAGAGAGGAGTCAAGGAAAAAATTTCCATGTTTTTCCTTTACATTTTCCCAGAAAAGCAGCCATTGTTTATGTCAAAACAGTCTCTGATCTCTGCAGAATGGTGAATACCATGTATGGGTCAAGGAATGTCGAATGCAAGTTCTTCACTCACATATCCCTGAAATCCCACTGACTTTAGTCAAGGTGCTCCATTTGAAGCAAAAGGATTTTTCAAGTCATTCAATAGGCACACAGCATATGTTAGCATTTCTGCTCATCTCCAGGAGGAATATTTTCCCTTTTTAGTGTAGCTGCACAGCATGAAATAAGCCTTCTCTGCACTGCTCTGCAGAGGTGCACCACTTCCAGCTTACATAAACCAGGACTTCTTGTACTCTTGACTGTGTGTGCCCAAGCAGCTTTTCATGTCTAAGGTTGAAAGAGCAAGGTGGGTATGCATGGTTGTTTGAAAATGAAAAGATGTTCAGTTACTTTAAAATTAAAGACCTTGTACTTCTGTTAAAAAATAAGAAATTAATTAATCAATTAAATTAGTTTTACAGCACTTCTGTTTGAGGTATGGGTAAAAATCCTTACTTTTTTCCCCAAAAGATCCTATATTTTCCCTCATTCTTCTATTCTCAAATGCACATGAAAGACCTTTTCTCTTTCTCTTCGCCCATTGAAAAACAAAAGAAAATATGTGGGAGGATGAAAGACAAAGAACACTGCACCAACTATTTTGTTTCTACATTCATAAAAGTGATCTTTTTTTGAGAAATCAGCTTAGAAGTTTTCACTCTAAGAATTGCTACCCATTCTAGTTGCTACCCAGAAGTTATGTCACACAATTTTTAGAGCGACATTGGGGCGTCCTCACAAATGAAAACTTCACCTTGCCATTTCACTGTTTAGGAAAGGTTAGAGTCCAGCATATTATATGATAATTTCACAAAGAACTGAACTGTCTGGACATTTTTGGACACTTGAAGATAAAGTGGGTTTATCCACATCCAATTTATGAAGTTTGTGCATAGCAGGTCCCACCTTACCACCTTTGCACAGGATTCTGTAAGTTACAAATACTTCCAGACCGTCCAGTTCACTTCAGAAAGTCAGCTGGACAAATAAATAATTCTTTCTGTTCTCACAAGCCTTTTTGGTGTTACATTAAAAAAAAAAGTTAAAGGCTTTAATTAACATAAGCTTTAATACCCAAAGTAGTCAATAATCTACGAACCTCTGGGGATTTTATCAGTGATATTGTGACACCAGATAAAGTATAACTACTAATTCAGTCCCCACCATATTCACAAAATTATGCAGTCCTCAACATGAAGGTTTTACAAAGATGCAAAAGCTATGTATAAATCTGTCCACATTCAGAAACATCCCTACCATTCTGTAAAGTATTTGTCCATATTCTTTGCTTATTTGAGGATTACCAAGTCTATCAGAGGATACAGGTATTGCTCGTTTGTGTCTTTCTATCAGGAATAAAATGAAAAAGAAGAAGAAATTACACCAAAAAACAATCAAACAAAGGGCTTGTAACATTCCAGGAATAAGCAAAAACATTGGATAACACTATCTTTCATACAACAGGATTCCTTGAGGGTTTGCAACATCAACAAAACATCAGTACTCTTCCAGTCAAATGGCTGAATATTCATCCTGGTAACACTTGCATTCTATTACATAGAGAGCAGCATATGGTAAGTATTTGTACAAGACAGTCAGCCAGATGTGCACCAACATTCACAAATAAAAGCTGAATTAACACAGCATCTGCTGAGAATTTTTCCCAGCATGCCAGGATTGTTCCAGGCAGAATCTGAGCTTGTATTCTAGGATCCAAGATAATTTGCCATTAGCCAATATATTGGTCCCAGATTTCAAAGTAGCACTAAGCTGAAATTGCAAATACAACCTAGGATCAGACAGCAGCTCAAAAGCTCCTGAGGTCTGATATCACAGACGAAAAACATATTTAAGATGAAAATTTGCACTATCAAAAGGGCTAGAACCAGAGCACGGCCTAGCTCATTGTAACAGTTATTTTCCTCCGAAGGGGAGGGTGTTGATAATTAGTGCTTGCCTAGATATTTCAAAATTTCTATCACAAAAATTTCTACCTATGCAAAAATGTAAAAATGTTAAAAGAAGTTTGAAGAGCATTTTTTTTTCAATGAAAGACAGGAAGAATGTGCTTTAGATACCAATAGCCTCAGAAATAAATCACTTAAAGACAGTAAGCATAGTGCTTTGGCTTATAATGATTTTTCACCAATAGTTTTGTGTAAGAATTTAAATCTTAAATGATTTTTTATTTCATAAATATGTCCCACAACATCATGTCTGCTACAGAGATTAGTGCATCCATCCTTCTTTCTGTTCTTGTATTCAGGACTTGTATAAATTTGTATGTACCATTAAAAATATTACCAAAAGGTTTCTTGCCCTTCCCTGTTGCTCTGCTCTTCATTTATTCTGTTCTGACTTAAAGGAAAACCATACAATTGTGGGATATCACAGGTTGGAAGGAACCACAAGCAAGTTGTAGCTCAACAACTAGCTCAAGGCAGGGACAGCTATGGGATTGAGTTAGGATGCTCAGGGCTTTATCTAGGCTAGTCTTAAAAATCTCCAAGAATGGAGATGGCACAAACTCTCTGGGCACTTGATTCAGTGAGGGAAGTTCCTAACTCCATCTTCTTGATAACCTCTCCGTGGGTACTCTGGGGCTGCTGTTAGCCCCATGTGCATCTCCTCTCTGAGCAGAGGATCCCCATCTCTCAGCCTGTCTTCACCGGGCAAATGTTCTTATCTTCATCTGTTCCAGTGGCCCCTTGCTGAAATCACTCTCATTTTACATCCCTTATACTGTAGAGCCCCAAACTGGATGCAGTATGTTCTAAGGAACACCACACAAAAGGGAATTATCCCTTCCCTTCAGATGCTGGCCATGCCCCTTCTTATGCAGCCTAGGAGGTTTCTGGCTTTCTCTGCAGCCAGAGCAGGTGCAGGCTCACATTCAGCTCCCTGCACACAAGGACCAGAGTGCTTCTGCGCACAGCAGCTCCCCAGAATGGCAGTTTCAAGCTGTACCACTGCAAGGGGCTTTTCTTTACCAGACATCAGATTTTGCATCTGCTCCTGTTGAACTTCATCAGATTACAGCTGGGCTGTTCTTACAGCCTGTCTAGGTCCTTCTGGATGGTAGCATTGCCCATGTTTATAGCAACTACTGGCCCCAGTTCATTGCTATCTGGAGATTTCATGTGTGCACTACAACATTTCCTTCATTCATTAACAGAGATGCTAAACAGATCAGATAATAGTGTAAACCCATTCAGTATTTTGCCTCCAGAGAGTGCAACTTGTTAACCACTACATTCTGAGTCCAGTCATCCAGAATTTTATCCACCTGACTGACTATATGTCATCCAGCCATAAGGATCATAATTTCCTAACATACATACAAGAATATTGCAGAAGAAAATACCAAAAACCTTGGTGAAGACAAGGTAAATGACATTCAATGCTTTTCCCTCATTTATGAAGCCAGCCATTTCAACCTAGAGGTCAACAAGACAGGTCAGGCATTGTATAGCCTTAGCTTTCATAGCATCAATCCTTATATCCCTATATAGACAAAATTTGTATATTCTTCCTCTGTAGCATCTACCTACCTTCTTTGTACTGCTGTTTAATCACAAAGATATCCTGCTAAATCTAGCTTTTTTGCTTCAGTACCAGGATGGAATTTTTCTTGATCCTGAAGGAAACAACCATTAGAGGTTTCCTACATTTTCCTAAATCCTTTGCTCTTCAGAAGTGACTTCCATGGGTTTCTACATACTAGGTCTGTGATTAAGCTAAAATCTGTTCTCCTGAAATCTAGGGCAAGTAGTCTACTACCCTTCTGCCTCATTCCCCTCAGGATCTTTCACTCCACTATTTCATGCTCAGTACAGCCAAGGTTACCATTGATTAGCACATGCCCAACAGGTTCTTCCTTATTAGTGAATACAACCTCAAGATATGCATCAGCTCTGGTTGGTGCAGGGGGTGCCAAGAGCAAAGAGATGCTGGAGCATCCCTGGATCCCTGTGTGTTCCCCACCCTGTGAACCAACCTGCAACCTGCCAAATATCTGCCTGCAGGATATATACAAGTTTAGGTTGTGCAGCTGTTTGCCCAGGTAAAAAGCAAGCAGAAGCCACACAGGATTCATTCCTTCTTGCAAGCCTACAATCCTGTCAGAATGCTTTCCAAGAATGAGTGGCTGTGCTCAGGAACACTGTCTCCTTCACATTCACAGCAAGACCACTTCACTGAAGCACAGGAGGAGGCTGTGCCACCACTTGGGGGAGAAAGGCTTTGAAGGCTGCAAGACCATCCTTAGTAGATGTCGTGGTTGACATCCCAGAAGCACCTGTTTGGATTTTCTGCACATGGATTAGCTTGACACTGTAAAGCTGCATCCATGTAAAATGAAATCTAAAAGAACAGAAGTATATCAACCTTTATATTTCTTGTGTGCAAACACTGCAGAGCACTTTTTGAGAAGGGGTCAAGAGAAACCCAGTAAACAGCCAGTACCTATCTAGTTATCTGTCCAAAGTTATAACAACAGGTACATCTTCCAGCTCTTTGCCAAATTCAGTTGAGTAAAAAAAAGTAATTTAAGGCTGTTACCACGATCTTGAATATCTTGTAGCCTGAGCAGTTCTTACTGTTCCACTGCTGACTCTTGAAAACTACTTCTTCAGGGAAGTACCTTAATGGGCTGTGCTTTTGAGGAGATACACGAGTTTTGTTTCCATTAACTAGCTACCTACATTTCCCAAAACACACACTTTCCTCTTCCAAACACTTCAACGCTTCTCCGTTTTTCTGTTATTCCTCTGTGGCTTCACTCAAAGAGAGTAGTCACAAACTCATCACCACATCTCACTAAAGTCCCAGTCTGCATGCTGATTTTGCAGATAGACACCATAGAGCTCTGTTCTGCACACATTTACCTTTTTTTGTTTCTTGAGGTTTCCAGCTGTCTACATTCCTGTTCACAAAATAAATAAACAACAGATACACAATGTTCAGAAATTTCAAGGATCACAAAAAAAAGACAGGATTTTTCCCCAGGAAGGGAGAAAATACTCAGTTTTAAAAGAGAAATAATGTGAAAAATGTAATAGATGCTTTGTGTTAAGAAATTACATAGGGGTAGTGATTGAAGAATGAAAGACATTAAATTTTAATTTGAATTTCAATTACTAACTTCTACTGTGTGCATTAAAATTTTAGCTAAACAAAGAAGGCATATGAAGCCATGAGAATACGAAACAGTTTGAGCATATATGTCAGTTCAATGATTGAAGTCTCATTTCATACTATAGAAGCTATACTTTATACAGTGTATCTGAAATTCAGCTATTTTACAACAGCGGTAAATGGTAGATCAAACTCATGCTGGTAAATTCAGTGGTTTTTGATATGATCTAATTTACAACAAATTGGTTGATTCAACAGAAATTCCAATAGATATTCAGCTAAAAGAAACAATATTATGAAGTATCACAGCAACCTGCATTATAAAGTTTGGATTCTGATGCAGAATTCAAAAATACACACAACTATACTTGGATCAGGAATGGAATGGCAGAATAGTCTCGTTTGAATCAGTAACAGAAATAATAAATTGAGAAAAACTCCAAAAATCTACAAGTAATTCTCTATTGAGTTATCCCCAAAGTAACAAAAAAATCCATTATTGACAATGCTTGCTGGGAATAATGTCTCTTGGCTCTACAAAATGCCTGAGAATTTCTTTGCCAGGAAGCATACAGGCTTAACCTCTCTGGGGTTCTGCTGCTGGAGAAACCGCACCTTAATAGGGACCTTTCTGGCTGAAAAAGAATAACTTTTATTAGATTCTGAAGGAAAAGATTTGGGTCATTCCTGAGAGATTTGTTGTCTGGGGAAAGCAAGCGAACTATTTAAGACTTCCCTTGTAAGAAAAAGAAAAACTTATTTCCTGAAGACTCTCTCTCTCTCAATAAATACCTTGTACTACTACTAAGCACTATACTAGTCTTTCACACAATTCAGAAATGAAAGAAAATATAAACATAATCTGAACAACATACGTTGGGATTTTCTATATTAAACTTTCAATTACTGTAATCTCATCAACAGCTTTTAGAATTTTTCTGGTTAGCATTATGTTTACTCTATGCTCTCATGTCAATGCAAATTACTTATGTGACTCTTATTGCTGTACTTGCTTACATTGTACATTATTGGTGAAAAATAATAACTAAAGAAAATATCTGAATGTTTTTAAAGCAATTACTGACATTTTTACTTTATATTACCAAACAGAAAGTGAATCAGTCAGATGAAATTAATGCAGTAACTACAGATGCAGGTCAATTATAACTTCCATCTTTATGCACCTTACCATCCAGATTACAATAGGAAAAAATATGGTATTTCTTTACAATGGTTATTATTACATTAGAAGAACCAAAAACTTTACAAAAATATTAAATTATAGCAGATATAGAAAAATAAACAACTTCTGACTCCAATATCCTTGAAAATTATTTCTGTGTAACAATCTATTCACTGGAAATTTCTGAATTGACAAGAAATGGTGAAGCGCATCCAACACACACCTGTGATTCTCTTCAGGGTGAGGGTAGTCAGACAACAGAAAGCTAATCAAGTTGGTTAATTGATGCTGCATGGAAACAGATGAGAACCTGCACATACACTATGCAGTTTAGTCATGCAGGACTCCTCTCCCTGCATTTTCAACCCTTTCTCTAATAATAATCTATCCGAAGTTTCACTCTTTTTCCAGCATAGGATTGAGACCTGAAGCTCAATATCCTACTTTTACATATAAAGAGGTAATTTAGCATCTTGTGTCCTTCATATAAGACTGATACAAAGTAATAAAAACCACAATCTGACTGTTGAAGAAGCTCAGTTCCAAAAACCATGGCTTCCTACATCCAGAAGCTTTTATCTTTCATGGTGTTCAAGATCAAAAATAAAGCAAGGCTCTCACCTCACAGTAAAATTAATACAAAAATATACTGTACTGGGTCTGACTCAGATGGAGATAATTTTCTTAATGGTATCTCATGTGGTTCTATGGTTTGGGTTTGTGACTGGAGAATGCTGGCAACACACTGGCATTTTGACTGCTGCTGAGCAGTGCTTGTGCCCATGACACATTCAGAAAATCCTCAGGCACTGACAGGATTTTCTGACACTGAAAATCCTTAGGCTCATGACCCAAACCATCTTGGGATCTTTCACAACAACCAGCATGCTGTTATAAAATACAGTGATACTTGTTACAAATATTCTGCTTTAAACAGATATCTGGACTAATTCAGATAGAATTCTGGTTCCATTACCGGTTCATTCCTCAGATGACAAAAAGATACTGCCTTCATATCATTAAAGCAGAAACAAGGGAAAAGAAAGCCTGAACAAATTGCATATTAATTTAGTATTTCTCTTTCTACCAAGTAGTAAAGATGAAACAGCTTATTCTTTGTGCATTTCTCATGAATATTCTTTGTGTTTTCTCATTAATAATTATTAAATATTTGATATTGTGAATCACACATAAAAAGAGGATGGAAAAATTACTGGACTACTTTTATATTTAAAAGTTTATCGAGTGATTATATGTCTCACAAAATTATGCTGTATCAGGGTTTTTTTCAAGTTTGTTGAAAGGTTTTTTTCAGGTTTTTAACTTGTTTGAAGCATAGCTGTACAGAAACAAGAGATTTACTTCTCACCTTTTAAAATAACTTCATTAAGGAAATTATTTGTGAGCAGGTCAGTTTGATCTGACCTAATGAATTCACAAACTTGAATAACACATTAAATAAATAATTTACACATAAAATTACACAGAAGGAAGGACTTCAGAAGTTATAAAAAAACCAAGAAAATGTTTCCCACAAGAAAATGAACTCTTTGAATTTACCTAAGAACACTTACCCCTCTTTCTGCTACCCAATTCAAATAATTATGTATTTTGCAGTGCATTATCTAACAGATGTTTTCAGATCTTGTGCTATTTCTACTGTCTAACCCATAAAATTTATCAAACTGTGCATCTGGAGTATTGATTTTCTGGGCTGTTTGAGACATGAAACAGAATAAAAGATGCAACTTATATCAGCTGAAATACAAGTACCAAAGTAGTTCCCATGTCAACTACTTTAAGAAAATTATCAAGAAAAAAATAGAGGGTTTAGAACATTTATATCTGTCACATTCATTGACTTTACTATTACAAGCTAGTCTTGATTAAATTAAATATTCCTTTCTGTGCCTAAGCACTCAGAAAATATCTGAGGGAATAAAAAGTAAATAGCACGAATTGGTAACAAAATACATCACCATTTACATCTATATTTCTCTTTGTATCCTGTAACCTTAGTACTTTGGGAACTTGCTATTGGGTACCATATGTTCCAATTTCAGGATTTGTATGGAAAAAAGACCATTTAGACACATTGGAGTCTTTCTTTTTCTGCAGTATATTCTTGTGTTCACACTGGAGCAATCAGAGATGAGAAAACATGACATGAGAAGAAAGTGGCACAACCAGAGCTTGTGTGGTCCTGAAGACAATAAAATTAACCAAAATACATTTTTCACACTTGGATATATTGCATATCTAAATCAAATGACTTAAATAAAATAATACATTCCTTTATCAACCACACCTAAAACAATGATTTTGGTAGTTTTGCTAAAATTACATTGGCCAACAAATCTGATGTTTAGGTCTTCTGGTGAGGTTTAGCTTAGTTTTAGGGAAACATTTTGCAGCATTGCTTAAGTTAAACTTTTCATAATTCACTGATCTGGCCTACATATTCCCTTGTGTTTCTTGTAATTATAACACAATCTTCAGGGATTTTTTTCCTCCAAAGAAATAACAACACCTTTTTATTCCTGACTTTCAACCAGCTATAAATTTGCTTGATATGTCAGTTCTAAAAATTGCATAAATATATTTTAACTGCATACTTTACAGGAGCTGCTGAAATGGTGCACTATTTCTTATACAGCTAGATGGAAAGTAAATTATGCAATTTTAATGACAGCCCAGGGAACTTCTTTACTTGCCTGAACATCCAGACATCTGCTAACTGTTGCTATTAAGACTCTGGATGTCTCTAAGGAGGGGCTGGTTACTGGATGAAATTTTATCACTTGCTCTGAAGAAGGTTAGAATCAGAGAATCAGGAAGGTCAATTCCCAACTTTAACATTTATGAAGACAGAAACAATTCCTTCATTTCATGCACTTTTATGTGCATCTGCTGAAGAGAGAAGATCAGATACAAAAGGATAAGGACGTCTCTATTCTGTCAGTAGAGCAGATAAGTCATTCTTATTCACCAAAAATATCCTCTAAATTGGCACAATGACAAGTAGATAAGATCCAGTTGAAAGACCAAAAAAGTATCACATACAAACAAAACTCTCTCCCCATTATGTGTTTTTCCTCCTAGATCATAATAAAAAAGTCCATGATACAGACCCTTGGTCCAAAATACATATAATACAGCAGGTTCATGAAATGTGTAGAATTTTAAACAAGGGTAGGGCAGAGTGGTGTCTATGAAATATTAAAATCATTTTCTTAGGAGAATTGTCTTACAGAGGATGATTCTACAGAATACAGGCTTCTAAGTTTGTCTAAAATTTAGCTGAAAAGTGCTGAGATACTTCAAACTTTTCTTGCTAAGTAACAGCTATGTCTCTGACAAATTTTTATTCTTAAAATGCAACTCAGCATACCAAACATAAGATCAGTTATTTCTTTATTTCAATTAATCACATTCAACACAATTTTCTCTTATCAAAGCAGAATGTGTAGTTTTCACTTATCTAATTTGCCTACAAGTCAGCTTTTATTCAAAGGAAAGGAAGGAGTAGGGAATGGAGGTGGTAGTAAAGATATCAGTATTGTTAAATGTCAGGTTCAAAAAGCCACATGCTTCAATCTCAGATTATATCTCCAGCCTTCTATAGAAAACTTGGTTCCTTTTAAAAATATGTAGTAATCTAATAAATGACCTAATGAATGATTTTATCAAATATTAAAAGCAGTACTAAAATTTCTGCGGAAGCCTTCTCTTTTCATGACATTTTCATACTTTTAGATCATCAGAGTAATTCAGTGTTTTCTACTCAAATATATCCAGGAGTGATTAATTTGTGTCCAGCCACAAGAACAATGTATTTTATCAGTTAGTACAATGATTTTTTTGCATCTAGGTATTGTCTTTTCTTCAGAGGAAATACTGAACTGCATTAATTTATTTTTATGAAGTAGAGGAATTCTGACCATCACATTTTAATTCCTTTCTGTATAAGATTCTTAAGTCTTCACCCTGTTTTGATCTTATAGCATTTCTAAAGTTAGTAAATAGAAACATGAAAAACAATGAATAAAATAATGATGTCATTTAATAAAATAAAATATTTAAACAGTACCAAACCAACAAGGATAATAAAAAGTCCTTTTAATATTTTTAAGTGGTTATTGGAATCTGAAATAAATACCAGACTCGGTGTGAGATGGCTCTGTGAACCTGCAAGAAGACTGATGTCCTAAAGCAACAATTTTTAATGTTTTCATATTAGAATTCTTTCAAGATAAAATTTTTCTGAGACATAATACTTTACCATGTAAATCAGAGTGCCTTTTGATTCCTGCCTCAGTTAAAACCCAGACTTTGCAAGCAGAAAATTCATAGTTATATACAGGAGTACATTGATTATGAAAGTCTTTCATTCTAAAATACTTTTATGTTTCCAATAAATTTACTTCCAATCATCACCTTGCAATAGAAGCTTAATATAATAAAACTAAAATTGCATCACAACACAGAAATATATAGATTGCCTCACCAGCCTCAAACTCCTCAAATTATTACACATGCATCCTAGAAATATCTGTTAGCAATGGAGTTGAAGGAAAATAGAATTTGTCACTAAAAAAGTTCAGCTGATAAATGTGTCCACAAAATCTTATAAAAACCTACTGAGATACAGGACAAAAAGAAGTACAAAGGGACAATGCAGGACTTATAATGAGTTTAACTGCCAGCTAAGTTGTAGAGCTACAAAACACAGAAATACCAAATTCTGCCTTGGCAGCAATGATTTGGGGATTCTATGTGTGTGATTTTCCAATAAGAAATATTAAAGTCTTTTAATTTGAATATGGTCTCATATATAATTAATATTAGCTACCAGTGTAGCAAAAGAGATGCCAACATTTATTTTACAAAGAGAAAAAGTAAACAAAATTAATGGAAAGAAAGTAGACGACACAGTATTAGCCATGACTGGCCTAAAGTTCAGAATTTAAGGGACATTTGCATTAACTCAACAGGGCTCAGATTAACTGGATTGGCTCAGGATAAAAGTCTTTTTTAATTCAAATTACAAAAGCAGTAAGTGAATTATGTGGAAGGGAAGATACATGGATTTGTTCATAAAACTTCAGCTATCAAAAAGTTTTGGTTTACATAAAGCTAATCTAGTTGCTAGGATTCCCTCTGCTGCCAAAAGGGAAGACAGGCAACTCCAAAGTAAAATTCACCTCATCTTGTCCAGTTGCTACAAAATCTATTCAGGTGTGAACACAGCTCTTAATTTTTAAAGTAACGTAAGATAATTGTCATCTTATGAGGTAGTAGTAGAAAATTTTGAAATATTGACTAAAAAGTAATAAATTCTTGCTTGCATAATTCAATTTCTTGCTATATGTACCTAGACAGATAGAGAACCAATGCAAAATAAATGCCATACAGCCAGAACACTAAGCAGTCATCCAGTGACGCATTTCAAGAATGGCCAATATGTCTTGAAATCTGCTGCACGTAATCTTATGTTGCACTTCAAAGCAGGGTTCTAAAGCACTGGGATTACTCTTATCTGACTTCTGATAGTCTGTGAGGCTGAGTAAAAAAAAACCTATGTCTGTGTCATATTTATAGAGAAAAAGAAGTTTCCATCTCTTTGTTGTGGTAACACGGGACTTCTTAGGCATTTCAACAATAAAAAAATGCTATCCCTAGGGTTCAGAAAGAGAAATTAGAACTAGAATAATTTACCTTTTTTTTGTCCTCCCTAACTAGAGGCAAGTTGTTGACTCAAGTCCCAGAGGCTAGGAGCAACTTCAAACATTACTTACTTAAATAAAGAAGGTCTGATTCAAAGACATTTGAAAAATATAAAGGCATATAAAAGTGCACTTCATAAAGTATTTTGATTACTGAGCAGTAATATATTACAAAGATAATGAGTTGATTTACTGAGCATTTGTTAGTGTTCCATTACTATCCCAAAACTATGACGGGACATAGACATGTTGCAATTTGAAAT
Organism: Geospiza fortis; assembly: GCF_000277835.1. Lineage (NCBI taxonomy): Eukaryota > Metazoa > Chordata > Aves > Passeriformes > Thraupidae > Geospiza > Geospiza fortis. Next base: position 17,894,000 of record NW_005054297.1, read on the forward strand.
TGAAATACAATGTCTAGGGCACTTCATTTACAGCAGTGATGTTACTTTTTCCTTTGAAATTTGTCTAGTCACATAATTCACCCCATTAATCACTTAGAGTATTTTCAAGAATGATTGTTCACACTTTTTAAATGTTCTTGCTGTTATATTAATGTTAAAATAGATTAAATGGGGATTATTTTCCCAAAGCATTTACTTTAAAGAAAATTGTAGGGGGTTGTGAAAACAACACAAAAAATTTCATATACAAAGTAGTCAGGTTTGAGAATAATTCACTGTCAGTGGGCATTTAAACTAATATGATATTTTGTCTTTCAAAAGTCATGAAGATCAGGGAGACATCCCAAAAGACTGGTAGAAGGCTACCATCACCTCTATCCACAAGGACATTATAGGCCCATCTGTCAAACGGAGCCCATGATTAGGAAAAGCCAGCACAGACTGACCAAGCACAAATTTTGCTTGACAAACCTGACTGCCTCTTACAACAAATGAACCTGCTTGAACGTTGTCTGCCTGGATATCTCCAAGGCTTTTGATATGGTTTCCCATGGCCTCCTCCCACAGAAATGTGTATGTGATGGTGTGGATCTGTGATCCATGCAGTGGGTTGGAAACTGGCTGCCCAGCCACACCTGGGGGGGGGTGGTAAATTGTTCCCTCTCACTCTGGCAACTGCCACAAGTGGAGTCCCCCAGGAACAATACTGGGCCCAAGGCTGTTTAGTATCTTCATCAGTGGTTTGGATTATGGGATCCAGTGTACCCAGATGAAGTTTGTCAGTGATACCAACAGAGTGAGGCAGTGGACACTTTGGAAGTAGGAGCCAGCCTGCAGGAATACCTGGACAGGCTGAAAAATTAGGCTAACAAGAGCCTTATGAAGATCAATAAGGACAAATATAAGGTCCCGCAAATGGAAAAACATAATCCAGGAGAGCAGCACAGGCTGCGGATCTACCTGGCTAAGGAACAGCTCTATGGAAAGGGACCTGGAGGTGCTGGTGGACAAGAAGTTCGGTGTGAGTGAACAGTTTGTTGCTGCAGCAAAGAAAGCCAACACAAATGCTGGGTTGCATCAGCAAGTGTGTCACCAACAGTGATAAAAAATCACTATTGCATTCTACACAGAGCTGTTCAGGTCATACCTTGAATGGTGGGTTCAGTTTTGATCCCTCCTATACAAGAAAAAGATGTAGACAAGGCGGTGAAAATGTAGTAAAGGGCAACAAAAATGACCAAATTACTGGGAAGCCTGCCCATGTGAGGAAAGGATGAGAGAACTGGGTTTGTCCACCTTAGAGAAAAGAAGATTAATGGACACTTTACCATGCTCCAGCATGTAAAGGGTGTCTACAAAGAAGATGGAGACTTGTTTTTTTCAAGAAGTCGTATGGAAAAGGTGATGGGTACAAGTTCATCCTGAGGAGATTGAGATTGAACATAAGGAAAATTTTCACAATGAGAACAAACAGTCATTGGAGTAATCTTTCCATTGTAGGAAGTGGATTCCCCGAAGTTGGCCACTTTTGAGATTCAGCTGGACAGGGTGCTGGGTCATCTTGCCTATGCTGTGCTTTTGCCAACAAAGGTTGGACCAGACATTAGAGGTCCCTCAACCTGGGGATTCTATGATAGTATAATTCTATGATTCATTGAAACGAATTAAAAATACTGTTTGGGTCTTTTGTGTGTAGGGGCAAAAATAATCACTATTTCGTACTTTGGACTGCAACTGACAATTATACAGGTAAAGCAACAAGAATACATCTACTGCCACATAGGAACACATTTATGCAGAGTCTTCTACATTGTTTCCCAAATTTTATGCTATAGTGGAAAAAAATAATTAAAAAATTTACCATCTTGCTGAGTTTTACAAAACGTTTTTAGTGTATGAAACACAGGTAAGTTTGAAAACTGTAACGTGAGATGATCTTTGCAGCAGAAAGACAAATCTAGGTTCTTTCTTCACATGTAGCTTTAAGAAGTCTACACACCATAAAAAAATGAGCTGAGTGAGAAAGATTTGACATCTGTGATCCCAGCAATTCTGCCTAACCTATGTCTCACTGCTCTTTGAAAACTCCATGTTTGTCACTTTTGTCATGATCCTCCTGTCAGTTTTCTGATAGATAAAATCCACTTTTTCTCCATTGACTTTTCCATTATCAGTTTGTAGAACTGAAGTTGACATGGACTGTTTTGAAGGGACCTTCTCCTGAGTTGGCAAAATTCTAATAATAAGGCTTACGATGAGTAAGAAGTCATTCATGAGGGAACAGGTAGCTGATATAAATATGAAAAGAAGCTATATTTCACCCTGACAAGGTAGTTGATTTGAAAGGATCATATTGGCATAATTCCTGCATCCTGGGAGTCAGACTTCCCATCTGTGATAGTACTGGGCCTACTAAAAACATAAGACCCTGTTCAAGCAGGAAATAGCAATCCTTTACAGGCATTACAAAATATAGAAAACCTAAAAGGAGTCTGATACATGGCTTGTCTGGGAGAAGAGAGGAGAGAGAAAAGAAGGTAGAAGTAAACCATTAGCTGTTTCTAGCCATAGCACCAAGGGAGAGTGGAAATATCTTTTCCTAGTCTCACCTGACTTGCCTCACTCCTTCCTGAAGGACTTGGATGGAAACACAAGACTCAGTTTCCCAGGTCCCACTCTTTCATGCACTTCTGGCATTTCTTTCTCATTCCCTGCCCATTTGGATGGCTGCCTCTTCCCTCAAGCATTTTCTTGCATGAAGTCAGATTTTCTTTCTCCCCAGGGGTCATCTCATCTCCTTTCATCTAGTCCCAGCCACTCTAGGACCATGAGTTGGTTTTCTGCTTCAAACAGAAGTAAAATCTTTTGCAGTCCCCACCTGTGACATATTTTCCAGCCTATCCCAGCCTTCCCTTTAGTGCTGTTCCTAACTCTAGTCAGGAGTTTATGGGGTTAGTACCTCCCTGCATCCCCATGTACATGGCCATTGCACATCCCTCTTCCCTACA
>NW_005054297.1:17897017-18005643 GCF_000277835.1 Geospiza fortis
ACAGGCAGCCCTAGACTATAAGAGTGTTTTATCTTGGGTTTTTTTCCATGTTTTTACCAACAAATTTCCTGCCTGTTTTTGTTCCAAAGAATTTCACACCAGTGTAGCTTTGGTTTTCTCTGATCTACAGTCAGGCAGATCCTCTCTGCCTCCTCTGTGCCTGTTTTGTGTCCTGTGAGGTTCCACTGCAGCACAGCCCTTGGATTGAAGCATGTTCAGTCTCTCTTCAAAGCTGGCCCATGTCTGATGTTCAAGAGGCATTCAGGATAGTGATGACCTAGGGCAGACACTGAGGAATGGCTCTTCAGAGATACCAGCTACTGAACCCACTTCAGATTGTATACAAACCATGGCAATTTGAAAGCAAATTTTTAAATGCTTGCACAGGAAAAGGTAAATGCCTTTCCCTGACACAAAAGGCTGACTGTGTGAAGAAATTCAATCCAGATACTTGAAATCTGACAGAATTAAAAGCTTGTTAAACAGGGTCATAAAATGGGAAATTTCAGATGTTCCAATTTACAAGGTAGGACAGGAGAGAAAGGGAGAAAGGAAAGAAGCAGTGTCAGCCCTGTCTGTGGTATCCAGAGCTTTAACTTCAGTGTCTCTTAACTGCGAACTGAGAAGGAAATGTCATTGTATAAAATACAATAAGCCTGTGAAGCAGTCATGAGGTTTCAGGTTTCCCTACTGCTTTAAACTAGGCTTACTCTGACTCTCCTCTGAGCCCAGAGAAGTCTTTGTAGTGTGTGTCTGCTTCAGCAGGGAAGGCAGTAAGTTATTCTGGTTGCTCCAGTTTCAAATAGCATCAGATGTTCTGCAGAGAAGGACAGTGGTTTAAGTTTCCTCAGGTGGAGAAAGCAGAGCAGAGACCTCACACATTTAGGAGGAATGAGCCTTTTAACAAAGCATGCCTGCATGCTGCTCCTTTGCACACTCTCTGAAAAACATTAATTTTCTCTGAAGAAAGAGATCTGGTTACACTGTGCCAGACACCAAACCCTGCAAACATGAGCCAACCATGTGGATTCTCTTTACAACTCTTTCACCTTCAAATTTCCCACCAGCTTAGTCCAGGTGGCTCTTCTACTGTGCCAATCATTCTGGTAGGCAATTCTGAAAGTTTTGGGTTTCACTTTTCTAAGAGGAAGATAAAATACCAGATATTGCTAAAGTTCTTAAGTCTCACTGAGTACCATATGCAGCAGTGCAGATAGGACTGAAATAGATTTGCTTAGTTATTGCCTGAAAATTGTATTCACCTAACCTACATTAAACATGCATGCCTGGGCCAAGAGACAGGCTCCAAGCATCAGACACATTTATCCATTAAGCAAATCTAGGCTAAAAGATTTAGCAGGACTGATATAAGGATGGTGTTCAATATTTTGGTTGAAAAGAGCATGGTATAGTCAGCATACTTTAAAAATAAACAACAAAAAAGTAGGTATTTTAAAGACCTGATGTAAATAATTTCTATGAAATCTAACTCCTATTTATACAACACATATTTTTTGTTGCTTGAAAACTATTCCACCTTTGCCCTGGTTACATTCCTTTCGAAAATTAAAAAGTATCTCTTATTTGACCCAGTAGATCAGCTAAACTTTCTTTCTATTTATTTGATGTTATTTTCTTATACCAGCCTTGAATTTACAATTTCCTTTTTTTGCAATATTAATATATAGAGAATATCAAGTCATCTAACATGCCATTAATGAATTTCAATATAATATCAATATACTCCCTTTGCATTAATTAAGAAAGAAATATTAATTTTCCACTGTATAGGAATTATCCACAAGCTTGGCTTTATAAAAAAAGATTAAATTGTTGATCCAATAATTCTGCAATTCTTTGAATATAACTGCTGCAAGATGGCATTGTTTTCCTACAAAATCTATATTAAGGTGTCAGCCTGCAAGGAAATAATAAAATTAACACCGGGGACTTTGCCAGACTGAATCCCACTAGTCAACTGAGGTTAAGAACGAAAAAGACAAAGACTTCATCTAAAATCAAATGTAATTTGATTAGAAGCAGGCAAATCATAGCATAGCCATATCTGAATACTGACTGGTTTAATGAATACTAATTCAGGTCTTTGTTTGTCTCTTCTGTGGGACAGTGTTCATCTTTTTGAATAGTCCCCATAGATTCACAGAAATCCTGAAACACAGAACTGCAAAATATTCTAAGCTGGAAGAGATCCACAAGAATCATTAGGTCCACCTCCTGGCCCTGCACAGCACTATTCCCAAGAGTCACACCATGTGCCCAAGAGTGTTGTTCAAATGCTTCTTGAACTCTGTCAGCTTTGGTGCTGTGACCTCACTGGGGAGCCTGTTCCAGTGCCAACCACTCTCTGGTGAAAAACATTTTTCTAATATCCAAGCTGAACGTCCCCTGACACAGCTCCAGGCCATTCCCTTGGGTCCTGTCACTGGTCACCACAGACATCAGTGGTGCCCCTCCTCTGCCCCTCATGAGGAAGTTGAGACCACAATGAGGTCTCCCCTCAGCCTCTCCTTCTCCAGGCTGAGCAGACCAAGTGACCTCAGTTGTTCCTCATACAACTTCACCTCAAGGCCCTTCATTATCCTCATAGCCCACCTTTGGACACTCTCTGCTGGTTAAATGTCTTTTTTATATTGCTATGATCAAATTTGCCCACAATACTCAAGGTGAGGCCACCCCAGAGCAAAGCAGAGCAGGACAATTGCCTCCCTTGCCTGGCTGGTGATGTTGTGCCTGATGCACCCCAGGACAAGCCTGGCTCTCCTGGCTGCCAGGGCACTGCTGACTCATGTTCACTGTGCCACTCCTCAGGAGCCCCAGGTCCCTTTTCTCAGTGCTGCTCTCTAGAATTTCATTCCCCAGTCTGTCTGTAAACCCAAGATTGCCCTATCCCAGGTGCAGAATCCAGCACTTTGCCTTGTGAACCTTCATTGTGCTGGTGATTACCCAATCCTCTAATTTATCAAAATCTCTCTGCAGGGCATCCCTGCCATTGAGGGAGCCAACAGCTCCTCCCACTCTTGTATCATCATCTGCGAACTTGCTCTGTGTCCCTTCCAGTGCTATGTCCAAGTCATTATTGAAGCTGCTGAAGAGAACTGGGCCTAAGATGGATCCCTGAGGAACCCCAGTAGTCACCAGTCTCCCTTTTGATGTCACCCCATTCACTGTAACCCTTTGTGCCTGATGAGCCTGCTCCTCACATACTGCATGGCATGTTTATCCAGCTGTGTGCTTGACATTCTGTCCAGAAGAATTCTGTGAGAGACAGTCTTGAAAGCTTTACTGAAATCCAAAAGGATTACATCAGCTTGCTTCTCTTGATCAACTGGTGGGTTACCTTGTCATAAAAGATGAAAAATTTAAGTTCCATCTTCAATGACATGTTTTGACAGCTCTCTAGACTTAATATCTTTCCCCTATTTATTGTTCCACTAAAAAATACAATACTATTTGAATATAATTTAAAAAACCTAAATAAAGAACATCTAAATACAGGTTGTTTGTGGGTTTTTTTATAAAGGGTCAAAGCATAAAAGATCTTGCCTTTTCAATTTGACATACTTCATAGAGGATGTGAAAGAAAGCAGAACTAATTTATGCTAGCAGTGGGTAGCACCACTTGTATGTTAAATATACATGGGCCAAATACAAGAAAATCAACAAGACACAGATAATTTCAAAATCCAATTTAAGATCCTGGATATTTTCTTATGGTTTAGTTCATTTATAATCTGTACCAAGACATTTACTTAAAGCACAAGTGAAAAGTTAGAGACATATTCTTAATTTTGTTTTCAACAAAAAATATTATTCTTGACCTGCTGCATCTGCCAGGTTAACAAGATATTTAATACTCTGCTTGTTTGATTTGTCATATATTGGTGATTTGTTAATGATGTACGGATGTAAGCTTGCATCGTAAAGGGAGGACTCTCGTTACTCATTCTAGCATTAATTCTCCTATTTAAATATAGGTTAGCCTGCTAATGGGGAGGGAGTCATAAAGTTCTTATATTTTTGTAGTGTAGAGCTTTAATGCACTTTTTGTTGATGGCTGCTTGAGGGCCCACAGTGTAATTGGGAAAATCAATATTTATCTGCTCGTAGAGATTGTATTCTTTTTTGAAGGAGCTGCACCCCCTTTAAATAGCCCTTAATTTGTTTCATTAGGGTTTGTGGGTTTTCCTTGGAGAAGAGTTCAGAGTGAGCATAGATTCATTTCACAGGCAACCAGCTATCACCAGCTGTCATCTGCATCTGACTTACATCAGAAATAATTTGTTACAGTGTTCCAAACGATACTTGGCCTCACTGCTCATATTTTGCCCCCTTAATAGTATTACTCTATGCAATAAAAGACTGACTCTTAATGCATATGTAAAATCAGATTGAAATACAGTTCATACAAGTCAGGTCTTGGTTTCCTCGATCTTATTGTTTATGACTACAATCATAGCATCACGTTAATACAACCACCACATAAAAACTGTAGTTGCACTATACATAAATATTAAAATTTCTAAGGTTGCAAATAAAGAGATTAAAATTCTGGGAAAAGACAGAATGAGCTATGTGTGTAAGAAAATACATTACGAAATTGTGCCAAACTATTTTTAAAAAATTATTCGTTTTTGTTTAATTAATTAAAATGGAAGGAAAAAAGGAGTTGAAGAGTCTATACAAGGAAGTCAAGAGTACACTGACATTTCCATTTTGTCACCTGGACATGTTGATGACTATGACTGAGTGAATTTGCATTAAAATATAAAAGCCATAGTTCAAATCAAGGGCACACATTCTAATTAACTACAGTACATCAGGGAGATGAAATTAAGAGTTACATTGTACCCAGCTGTTATGAGGAATGCATGAAGTTCAAAATGGGCTTCCACCATTCATACAATTATCAAGAACTACCACTGACTCCTGTGCCCAGGGGAATGCAGAACCTGCTTGGTTCAATTATTCACTTTTCTGAGGAGCAGAGGCACAGAAAGTATCACAGCCTCTGACGCTGATACAAGAGCTCAGTAACCTGGGAAACTCTGAGGTACAAGGATGTAACACAGGAACATACTGAGAGGAATATTGTCTGCTAAGCTTCAAATTAGTTCCAGGGAGAACCTAGCTGTTCTGATATTTAAATGTATGGATCAGTGTCAGTAATTTATTAGCTAATAAGACAAGGTCTGTTGAGAGAATAGGGATGGAGTCACAGAAAAAAGGAAAACAAGTGAAAGATTATCTGGTGGCAAAGGAATACATGAAAATGTGAAAGGAACTTGGAGGAAGTCTGCAGAGAAGAAAAGACTTTTCGGAGGGAAGACTCTAAAACCTAGTTTGGTATCACCCCTTGAGTCCAGAAGGTCTCTGTCTAAATTGCCTCAGGTCCTGAGTGGCTCAGCTATGATAAAAGAGAACAGGTGTGCTACAATTTGCAGAATACTCACCTGTATTGTCTTTTTGGAAATCCACCACTTTTGGAGGACCCATGAGGTCCTGCAGCCCTGCACAAGGCAAAAAATTCCAAGGAAGTTTTAAGGTTATGATTTCAGCACAGAGAAATTCTGTAACTGTTTTTCCAATGAAAGCATATTAAGGCCGCTCAGAAAAGTTTTAGAGCATGACAGTTGCATAAGTCTGTTCACCAGGAGGAAAGACATACAGTGCAGATAATCCTAAATTAGAAGACCAAGCAAACCCAAATCCAGCTATTGGATTAATTGGATTCAGATATTCTTCTTGTCATATGTGACTAGATATGTATATTATAGAAATTCATTAATCAAGTTACCAGGATGTAGGACAATGTTTAAAGACAAAACTACATAGAAGTCCAGTTAAAACCACTTTAAAACAACCATAAAATAGGCTGAAGTATTATTTGTCCAGTATTTCAGTAGTTTTTAGCTAAAAATTCTGTGAAGAGAAAGAAAGGCTGGGGAGAGAGAGATGGAATTTGCACATTCACAAGGAAAGACCTTGGCTTCCTCCACACCTTCAACATCAGCCTGTCCAGGAAACCTGTCTATCAGTGCTGACTCAAGGATGAGGACACATCTATTTAGACAGAACAGCTGAAATTGATGCTGCCTTCAGTTTCAGGTTCTAGCCTTTTTCTGAAGGTTCCCATTCCCAAAGCAGAGACAGCAGAAAGAGCAAGGTGTCTGCTTTTGAACTGCCACAACCAAGATCCAAACATATGAATGTAATTCGAAATCAGTCATCCAACCAGTTGCAGCTTGGCTGTGGAAACCAAGAAGATTAAGCAGAATTCAATCCTCTCATAATAGACCATCATCCCTCAGATTCCAATTATCTGGCATGTCTGCCTGCACTGCCTCCTGTAAATCAGTCTATGATCTAGTCCTTCCACTGATTGAACACAAATACGAACATACAGCACCCCAGCTTTCTAGACAAGTTTTTTTGGTTTTTTTTCTGAGAGCTCTTCCTGCAGACTGAATCTCACCCTAGCTTTTCACCTAGCCCAGGTCAAAGGCAGCTGCACACGAAACTCTTGCAGTCGCAGCTGCATGGCTGGACATTGCCTTGGAGCCTGCTGACACTGAGTGATTAAATCCTTATGGAAACCTTTCTGAGAGTACACTTTGACTCAGTTTTCCTGCCCACATAAAATTGGGCATGGAAGATCACTGGTGTGTGACAGTGATCTTCATCCCAGCGTAGGATTAGGATGTAACCAAGGCATGTACTCAGATCCTGGGTCCTCACACATTTCTGGCATATCCTTAAGCATCCTGTTTGTTCTTCAAGTGAAACATAGAAAGATAAAGCTACTTTAAATGTTATAAGAGTATGCAAAATTTGGCTCAAACTCCAGTGTGGGAGAACAACATTTTTTAATTCTTGATACATCACCAGAGCTTCTATTGGACATAAATTAAAGTATAAAGTAAGTAATATTTAACTTTGTTTTGCTGAATTGCTAGTAAATATGGAAAAATACATGCTGAAAATATTAAATGTTTTTCAATATTAGAAAATAAAATATATTTTTAAAATAACCAAGCTTATTTTAATTGAAATAAATGTTGATTTTTCTAATCTTAGTATAGTATTGCCAAGATAAAAAAATTCAATCTTTTTACTTTAATGAGTTTTATTTGTCATGCTAGCAAACATTAGTTAACAAAGAAATTGATTTTCTACAGTGGAATTAGGTCATTGCCAAACACTTCTAGTGCATTTAATTTTCTTCCCCTATTGAAATCCAGCTGTGAAGTTTTTAAAAATACCTGCTCTGTGTTTATACCCTCTGCAAGCCAGACAGGCATAATAATTATTGTCCTTTCCTAATTTGCTCTGTGTAACAAAAAGGCGAAGAGTTTTTTGTTCTGCTTTCATAAGGTGAACTTGCTATGCTCTCTATGGTCTTAGAAACTAGCTCTTCCCCACATTGTTCTAAATAAAGGCCATGTATGTGGGTGACCAGAACTATAAAAAGTAGTCTAGTGTTGTTCTACTGCTTGTCATGGCTTAACTGCAGCTGGCAACTAAGTCCCACACATCTGCTCACTGACCCCACCCTCATTCGGCTAGGATGGGGAGAAGAATTGAAAAAAAAAAAGGGGGAAAACTTAAAACTTTATCTCTGGATTGAGATAAGAATAGTTTAATAATTGAAATAAAATATTAATTATAGTGATAATGGTAATGATAATAATAATAATAGAATTAAATGAGAGACAACAAAGAGAGGAATGAAACCCAAAAAAAGACAAGTAATGTACAGTACAATTGCTCCCCACTCACTGACCAATGCCCAGCCAATTCTGAGCCACCACTGGCATCACCCACCCAATACCTCCCAGCTTATGTCCTGAGCATGACATTCCATGGTGTGGAATATCCCTTTGGCCAGTTCAGGTCAGCTGTCCTGGCCATGATCCCTCACAGCTTCTTGTGCACTTCGTCACTGGGATGAATTCTTCCAGAGCCTGGGACACTGAAAAGTCCTTGACTTGGGCTAAGCACTGCTTGGCAACAACGAAACATCAGCATGTTATCAGCATCATTCTCATACTAAATCCAAAACACAGCACCACACCAGCTACCAGGAAACAAATTAACTCCATCCCAAATGAAACCAGGACACTACTATCATAAACACTGATACTGGAAATTGTAATTACAGCTAAACTATGCAAACATGAAAAATAGAAAGCCTAAATATTTCACTTGTCCACCAAAGTATGTGTGACTAATGAAGAACTAAATAACAGATTTATTGTGTGTCTAGCCCATAAAAGGACTGATAAAACTCTGGCAGATAAAACTGTCTAAAAAGGCTTTTTAAATCCATGTTTAAGAATTTATGTGTTATAGAAAAATCTTAAAATACTCTAACTACAAAGCACACGCAGTTTATTCATTTATAAACTAATAAAGGGTATGAACTTCTGTGTCTGAAAATGAAGTTAAAAACCATTGTTCCAAGCCAGATTTGAAACATTTATTCAAAGGGAAATTTACATTTGTATTCCACTAAGTCCCTGTGTGAATCGTTGTAGTAAGAAAAAAGCTTCAGAAATATATGTTTGGCGCTAAATCTCAATGACCAGTTCTGCAAAGTGTAAGAATTGCAGAAGACAACAGAAGCTCTGTCTGAAACTTCCTCTGTTGTGCCCTTTCTCTCCTCTCAAACACTGACAACAGCAAGATTCTGGAGAGAAGTTTAATCCCTGGAGTAAAAAGAAGTACTTCCCATCACTTCCATGACTACATAGGCTTGTGCATGTGCGCACAGACTCAAATGGAAAAGACGAACTATCATTCTCAAAACTAAAACCTGAAATTAATTGGAACACTTTTTACCATTGAAAAATTATTAATTATTTGACAGACAATGACATTATTCACTCTGAGGTTTTATCACTCCTTCAGAAACTATATTTTTAAAGGCCACACTGAGAAATGAGCTAATATAGGTCATAATGTTGATTATGGTGTTTAGACAAAAGTTCTTCGACTGCCATTTGTTTTATAGAACCACCAATGTAATATTTTATCTTTTGACTTTTAATGCAGGGGTTTTGTATTGTATGAATAGCTGAGAGGTGATAAGTATAAAATGACTCATAAGGAGAATTATTAATGCTGGTAAATTGGATAACACTCCATAGGATATGACAAAGTAATTACTCTCCCAAGAACTCCTCACTCTTCTCAATATGCATAGATAATCTTCTCTGTACATTGATTTATTGTCTATGCTATAATGTATAGATGCTTCAGGTTTTTCAAATAAAGGTACCGTCCTGTATAAACATCCTATTTTCCTTCCAATGTAGAAATGTATTTTTCCTGCTGCACGGACTTCAAAGTTCTATAAATAAATAAGAAGATTAAACAACATTTACAAATGAGTGTGGAGATCTCTTCTCTGCATGTAATAAAGATGAGATCAGGCATTTCTCAGTGGAAGCAGTGGATGGTTTGGCAGTTGGCTGCCAAGAATTAAAATGGTGCAGATCTGAGGTAGGTCACAGATGCACAGGCTGCAAACACTGCTGGCTTATCTGTTGCATACTTTTTTACCTCTCCTTCCTTATTACTTTCTATTATCTTAAATCCCTAGTCTTTCTAATTTTATCTTTCTCCTTCAAACCTGGTCCTCCCCTTAAATATGTGTAAAGTGTGCTTAAATATTCAACAAGTTATATGTTCTGTGGTTCATGTTTTATTGACAAAAAAGTACATCTCATAATGCCAGAATTTCCTAGATCCTATCGGAAAATAATGCATGATATATTATAATTCTGAATTAAACTGCAGATAAATTTTTTGCAGATTAATTCAGATAAATTTGGAATTAAACTGCAGGGGAAAAAAACTTCTATTTGGTGAACAAAAACTAAATTTTTTCAGCTTTTTTTTTTCTAAACTTCTACTTCTTCCATGTTGGACATAGCTTACTGTACAAGGAATACTAATGCAAACTGAAAAAATTACGCAAAGATATTTTTGAATGGTAGCATTTTTGAAGGTAGATTAGATGCACAGAAGAAATAAAATGGAGTTAAAGTGAGAAAAATTTTCTGATTTTGAAGGCTGATCATGCTTAAGGTCTTAATATTTACAAGGTGTTTCAAACCCCAAACAGCGATGAGAAGAAATAAACTTAAAAATCAGTGCCATGGTCACTAGAGTCCATGCATTCTAGAGAGTAAATGTTTATTGTGGGAGATAAGAACTCATAAAAAAACATTTAAAAAATTGGTTTTCTGCAGCTAAGAAAATAGTACTAGTTTAGAATATTGTGTATAGAGTATTTTCTGGACATATTGGAAATTGGATACAAATGGAAAGAGTAGCTCCTTTGCCCAAATTTTGCATATTGAGGAAAAGAGGCATTGAAAAAAAAGTATCTACCTTAGCTGGTATATTGTTTCAGCAGAAAATAAAGAATCTGGAATTCAAGAGCTCTGAGGTCGAATGCAGACACAAGAGAGACCCTGCTCTAGGTACATACAGTGCGCTGTCATTAAAGTGCATTTTGAATTTAGAGTATAAACTTCTGGTTTAGGGACCAAGCAGGTCTCCAGTGCTTTCAGATATGTTAATAAAAAAAGGAAAGTGAAATTGTTTAAAAAAAAGATAGAAATGGCAATATTCATAAGCTAACCTATAGTTCAACTAAAAATGTTAATTGGGCCCTAAAGGAGAAGAAATACCCACACATAAATATCAAAAGATAAACAGTAAGTCAAGTTTTACAGAAAATACAAAAAGGAAAAGTAAAATATATCCAAACAGACATAAATAAGATACACCAGCATAGCTGCTTGTGCGAGGACTGATTCTGGCTGTTTGGTAAAAGCATCAGACAACAATGAACAAAAAAATAAATATGCAGGTGCTGGCATTTAATGCATCACCTCAAAAATGTTTTAACCTTCCTGTCTAAGAGAATGTCTATAACATTTAAGAAACACCAAACCACATAAAATATTCTCCAATATTCTGACTTGCAAAACACACACAGTGCTATACACGAAGGTTGCAAAGTTGTCTGAGCAGGGCAAAGAGCCCTTTGATACTTCAAGCATAGGTGAAACTGAAATCCTAATATGTAGGCAAACTGCCAGCCAGAGATGACTAGGAATAACTGCTGACATACAAGGAAAAGCAGCAGGAGAAGAGGTTGGAACTGAGGTAATTTGGATGGAAAGTCTTGGCAGGAGAGAAAAGCTCCTGTAAAGCAGCAATGGCTCAGTATGTCAAAAAGACTATTTAGAATTTAATTTTAATAGAATTTAATTTTAAACATTTGCAAGAGGAAGTTTTTCACTGATTTTTTCCTCCTCACGTGGTGTTTCAATAGAAAACAAGGGGGTTTTTTTGACATTTTAAATTTTTTTCTCTTCTCAACATTTTCCATGGTCTCCCTTCATCCAAGACACACTCTTTGGGTAAAAAATGAGGGGACAGGAAAATATAAAAGGAAATGAGAAAAAAATTAAAATTATTGACAACATAAAGGTTAATTAAAAAAAAGTGGCATATTCTTACTTTTTAAAGATACACTTAATTCATAATAAAATGAAGAAAAATCAACAATTATAACAATAAATTTAAATGTTTGAAAGTTGTTCATTAAACTATGTTTTGATTTTTCAGTTCTTAACCTAAAACTTAGGTTAAAAACTGAATCTTAAGGGAAACAGAGCAGCTTGTTAGGTAAATAGTTAGGAGTGAACAGGATACATGCTGGTATTAGCTATGTTTTTTACATAATTCCAGATTATAGTTTTGTCACTACCTTAAAATTACAGTGAACAAAAAACATCATAGGGTAAATTCACAGCTGAACAACAAAAAATTTTGGAGGACCAGTTAAACATAATATACCATCAGAGTGGATTAAGTTTTTCAAAATGAGTACTGAGTTCTACACTGGTTTGACTCTGCTAAATAGTTTTTTTAGAGGTTTGAATGATGGAATGGCAGAAAGCTTGCAAATATTTTGTCACAGATTTCAAGACAATAAGGAAGAATTTATGACAGCAGCAAATCAAACCCCAACAACTGTTTTGGAAGGTGTTAAAGATTGCAGTATTTTAGCCAGACCAAGTCAATTCTCTTTCAAAATATTGTTACAGCATATTTAAAAGAGAAGTTTTCTGACTGTTACAATATTGAAGAAGTCCTGAACAACAAAACAACCAAGGCATCCTACATGAAAAGTGACTGTAGAAGCTGCTGTTAATAGTTTTCAGACTATAATGAGAACTTCAGCTTCAGCACAGGAGGGTAACTACTCCCACCTGCTCCTTGCAGGGACTAGCTGGCACATAAAGCCCTAACCACCACACACTGGCCTCAGCATGAAAGCGCTGAGCACTGAAACACCCTGGATATTGACCACAGAGCAGGACTTAAGGCTGTACTTTTAGGAAAAGCAGGTCAGAGGGGTCTTTGACCCAGTCAGGTTGTTACTTTATTTAATAATACAGAATGAAAGTGTGGCATTTAAGAGGACAAGTTAAAATTGGAAACTATACCTTGTCCCAGCCCGTGTTGCACTGTGTGACATGCCAGTTCCCGACTCACACACCTACACACAGACTCACAGGAGCAAACAGGGACTCAGGCACTCACAGCTGAGGGAAGGACCACCAACACTGAGTGACCCCTATCCTACTTAAGGAAAACACCTCTACCATTTCAATGCTGAAACTGAAAAGGGCAAGGGGGTCTGCACGTACAAATGGACCATACAAGGATTACAAGGGCAGGATTTAAAAGAGGTCGTAACAGCACACAGCTATGTTATTTACACTCCTTCTCTGATCCAGTGCTGTTTTGGAGCAAAAAAGACCAGAATTGCTACAAAGTCTGCACAAGGTCACTGAAATCAACACACTTAGCTGAATTCTGCTGATGCTTGAGCCCCTCAGGTAAAGCCTCCAAAGACTTTCCTCTTTGAAGTCCTTTCTTGCATTAGTCTAGAAGCCATGGTAGCAACAAAAACACGTTCTGGCAGAGAGTCTTCAAGCATACATAATTCACTAGATACACTTTACAGGTTCTAACAGCTTTTTGCAGGACTTTTCCCTGTACCAGTCAGGCCACAGCTAGCTCTGCAGAGGGGAACTGGGTTAATTAAAGCAATTACAGAATGCATTCTACTTATTCTCTCATAATGGCTATTTTTGTAATTAAAACTTAAATCCAAAGCTCACAGAGATTAATGATGAGCTCATTTCCATTTCAATAGTTATCATGACTGTAGCTGTTGACAATTTGTAGTGTTACTTCACTCACAGAAAACAAAAGTCCTATTGAAAATGTCCTGTCCTTCCACTTACTTGCAAGAAAAACTTCCTCTTTTTTTCAGTCTTAAAAAAATAAGTAAGTCAATGTTTTTGAGAAATACCTAGTTAGACTCCAGTTCCCAAAAACTAGATAAATAAGCATTGTTGCAATATTTGTATTGTTTACATGTTGTGAATGAAGCTTTGTACATATGTTGTAATTTGTAAAACGCCTGAAAGTCTAATTCCCTGGAACTGTCTTTTGCACCAAGTCTGGTCCTCAGTCCCTCCTCTCACAGCTCCTACAGTGCAGTAGCCCTCCCAGTAGAATGAACACAACTTTGCTGTAGCCCAGTGTTGCTCTATCAAACAAGGACTTCTGCAAGACACCAGGCTGAAGAGACAGGATCCCTGTGTGCACGTGCTCAGCTGTGTGATGGAAATAACCCACCCCACTTACATGAGAGAAGGCAAAGGCAGGGGTGCATACAGAACAAAAATGGAAAAAATAGCAGTCAGAGAGAAGTCAAAGAAAAGCTGGAGGAGAAAAGAAAGAAGGAAGTTCCTTATAACCACCCCTTGAGTACAAGCTATTTATTTTGAACCAGGACGCCTGTGTTTCCACATTTCTCCATATCCAAATAAAAAACTGTAACTGGAGTCTAAAGCATACACTTGTGTGTGTCAGAATAAATGCAGAGTCTAGATCAAACCAAACAAAACAAAAACAAAACCACAAACAGACACACAAGAAACTAACTACACAGAAAAAAAATAAATAAGAAACCCAAAGAGAAAAAAAATTTACACTCTCCAATACACCTAAAAAGACCTTAAGCAGATAGTGGTGGCTGCTGAGAGAAATTCTTCAGATGTCCTGGCAACAAGGGAGCAGAAGGAGGCGGTAAGTCTCATTCACTGCCACGTGAGTTCATGTTGCTGGCACTGAAGGTGGAAAATTTGGTAAGAAACATCTGTGGCTTTGTGAAACCATGTTAGGCTTTGAAAGGAGCAGCATGTGTAGGAGGAAGAGCAGGCAAGTCTTCTCTATAATAGTTCATAAAAAATCTGTGCAGACAGTTCTGCTCTGCAGCAGTACCCCACAGGCCACTAAATATAGGTGTCTATCTTGGAAAAGAAAAACATTTCTCAACAATTTCAGCAGCATTAAACCACTAATATCTACAGAAATTGCCTAAATACAGAATATTCTATACCCATGAGAAGTCAGAAAGCAACTTAATGTCCTTGAGAACACAGAACGCAAACTTCTACAATGGCAAACGCATCTCAAGTGGCCAAGCAGAGCAATTTCAACTGAATCCCTTTTCCAAAATTTATAAGGGAATTCCACTGACTATGCTTTCTCCATCTTTCTGCATTTCCTATATTCCAATCATCTCTAACATGAAATAATGAACAGGATGAAGGAGGTGAATGGGGAAAAACTTTAATATTTCTTACAATGTGAGAACTGGAAATAGTCAGATGAAAGATGTATTTCTACATACGCTAATAAATGGACCTCATTGCCACAGGATGCTGCAAGGGCTAAAAGAATTTTTTAAAGGCTCAAAAAAACCACCCCAAACCCAATGCTTAAATTAAAGCCTGTAAGAACAAAACACACTTGTGTATACAGCCTCACAATCTGACCCTCACATGTCACTGTCATATTTTCTGAAAAATCCCTTCACCAGGATTTCTTCTCCTGGGAAGCTGAGAAGCCTCAGAGAAAAATGAAAGCAATAATTATCTGATTGCTTCTCCTGTGTTTGCTGCTTTGGAATGTGGTTTGGACATTGTTTGCCAACTGGTCAGTGTTTCATTGGTCTCATGTGAATTGTTTTAACTTAATGACCAATCACTGTCAGCTGTGTCGAGGCTCTGGAGAGTGTCACAAGTTTTTCATTATCATTCTCTGTAGCCTTCTGTCTGTATCCTTTCTCTATTCTTTAGTATAGTTTTAGTATAGTATTCTTTAATATAATATAATACCATAAAATAATAAATTAGCCTTCTAAGAACATGGAGTCAGATTCATTCATTTCCTCCTCCAACAGGGGACCTAGAAAATACCACAGTCAAAGATGGTCAGAGGACAGATCATGTTCAAGAGGTGAACTGCTGTAATCTCATCCAAAGGACCCATTGTTAGGCACACACACGCACATGCAGAGCAGAGACAAGCTACCTGGCTAAGCTGATCAGTGTTTTCATCTAGTACAACGACCCTTTGTATGCCACTGTCTCCTCCCCTCTCCCATTTACCAACACACCTCCCTTCAGCTCTAGCTGTACCAGCCAGGTTTAACTCGCTGTGGAGGGACATTTCCCCAGGTGGGAGCCAGTGAGTGGGAGCCAGTGATGGGAATGGTACAACATGAAGATGCCAATGTTGTATTTGAAAGTGCTGATGATCAGTTCATCAATCCCCATTCTAAATAATTCTGCAGCAAATGCACAGCTTAACTCTGTAGAAAACAGATGGTAATCATATCAACCCACACCACTTGAGTTAATTCACCACTATTTCTGCAAGGTCAGGATGTTTCTTAACTCATCATTTCAGCGTGAAATGGAGGAGAGAGACATATAGACTAATTTCATCTACAAAATCAGAAAGGTAAAATCTAGTAATTCCCAAGTTCAGTGTGCAGCACTGTAGTTCTCCCATGTCTGACAGGTAACATTAGATCAGGTCTGACACCAAGCTTTTACTTCATTGTCACAGCTGTGCACGTCTGCACAGAGCACTCTGAGGCTAGAAGACAGGTTTGTGGCTGTCCTCAGTAGCTGAAGGAACAGAATTTTTCCTTCTCTCACTGTTTCCAAAATGTCCCTATAAATTAATAGTTTTTTAGAAACTAAGCAACAAGAAGCAGCAACTTAAGCTGTAAAGATGAAGTAGGATCTTGCTGAAAAGATCCCAAAATGGTAAGTGACTATAAACGAGCAACATCTGAAAGCTGTTACTGAAAATGCTGTTTATATTTTTATTACTTGTGTGCTGGGAATACACAAACACAATGTAAAACTACAGCTTTGCATTTGATAACTGCAAATACAAGGATGTACATAATATATTATCTATTTAGTTCCAGGGTATAGTAGACATTAAATTTATGTTATTGTGTTTCTCTTTTTTTCTTAGTCATGCAGTAATTTCTGCACAGAAACACATCTATGCATGATATAAAAAATGTTCATGCTTATCTAAATTCAGAAGTGGATTACTGATAATAAAATGTATCAGATTAAATTATACCCAGACTAGTTTTCATTTAAAATAGATCCCAGTGAAAAAGTTTGCTTTGATGGAAATCTACAGATTGGCAAGTGCAAATGTCATCCTATCCTCAAGCAACCTTGTACAAGAATAGTATTTCTAATGATAAAATACACTCCCTGCTGTCCAAATCAGCACAGAATATATTGCTTTCCTTTCATAACACAAAACTTAGGGAAAGCTGCCCTCATTGTGGTTGCCTACCTCCATCTAGTGCTCAGAAGAGGTACATAAATTAACTCTACAACAATAATTAATCATTTTCCACTGGAGAATAAAGATTACAAATCCCCAAACTCTGTTCCATTAATTTTCAAGTGGTGAAGGAAGTTTCTGGATTCCAAGAAAACCCAGAGCAGACGTCCAGCATGCTGAAAGATGTATTAGTGCATTTGTGCAAGTAGGATGTGCATCTCATACAGAGACCTGGACAGGCTGGAAGGGTGGGGTGTCAGGAACAGCATAAAGTTTAACAACAAAAAGTGCAAGGTCCTGCACCTGGCCCAAATAATCAGAGCCCAGTTCAGGCTGAGATCTGTGGGCTGAGGCTCAGCCTTGCTGAAAGGGACCCAGGGATCCTGATGGAACAGGAGCCAAGTGAGCAGCACTGCAGCAATGAAGGCAAAGCAGATCCCAGAGCGCAGCGCAGGGGCATTACCAGCAGCGCCAGGGGCACGATCATTCCACTCTCCTCAGAGCTTGTCAGGCTGCACCTGGAGCTCTCTTTCCTCTTCTGGTCCCTACAATTCAAAAAAGACATAGAGGGCGTCTAGAGACGGGCCATAAAAATAACCAAAAGTCTGGAAAACTTTCCTGGTGAGGAAAGACTGAAAGAGTAAGATGTTCTCTTTCTGGGGAAAAGAAAACTCAAGGAGGGTCTCATCACAATATTCCATTACTAAATTGATGGCTCCAAGAAGAACAGAGCCACACAAAGAGGTCAAGGGGAAAATACTGCAAGCTGCATCAGACATGCATCACATTTATCTTGATATGAGAAGAATTTTTTTCATAATAAGAAAAATTGATCACTGGAACAACTTCCCGAGGGACATATTGGAGCCCCCATCACTGGAGGTTTTCAACACATGACTGGACAGAATGCTAGATAATATCATCTAGGCTCCCTTTTTCAGTAATGCCTGGACCAGATTACTTTCTTTGGAAAGCAGTGACACTGTGCCAAGAAGGTACTGAAAGAATTCAGCATTCTGTAGTTCTACAGTCAGCAAAAAGGAGACATAGGAGAGTGAGAAAAAAAAAAGAAGGAGTACACGAATTGAATTAATAACACAAGTTCTATTTAAAAGCAAAAAAAAGAGCTGCTCCTTTGGAGCCAAGTATAGTATTCTAAAAACAGGCAATAATTTCAGAACCTAAAATGCTACAGGGAATTTCTTTGTTTAGGCAGACTGTAGATGACTGTCCCAAATGCCATCAGAGGTCAGCACTAAGCTTCCTGAAAAAGAATACCCCTCTCTTGTTGGGGACATGGACTGTGAATATTCAATATTCAGAGCAGCATCTACAATACAACCTTTACCCACAGCAAAACATACACACAAGTACTACTCAAGACACAAAGCCTTTAACATAGTGGGATTTGATGCATATTTGTCCAAAAGTGTGGCTTTTTTCTGTGTATAACCAATAATACCAGAAGATTTTTGATCCACAGCTCAAACATTATATGCTCAGAAATCCATCTACTAACTCATGTACAGTGAAGTTTTATTTCAATGGAATTTTTAAGTTAATTCCCTGTAGATGGTATTTAGAGATTTCTGCATAAGTTATTATTTACTCACATCTTTGCTTTTTACTCCCTTCTGCCATTTAGAAATATTGATAAATTTCTTTAGCATCCACTCATCTCTTTAGCAGAGCTCCAGAAAGACCATTAGGGCACAGAGAAATGTTTGAGAGAAGTAATTCCTTGGGGAAAAAAAGGAAAAGGAAAAAGAAAAAGGGAAAAGGAAAAGATTATGAGGAAGAGCAGAAAAAGAAAGGGAAAGGCAAAGGATGTGAAGAAAGAAATATATAATCAGCTCTTACTTTGTTTGTATCCAAAAGCCAAAATCACCCTTTAAACATTCTGTCTGAGTGGGCATGCAGGCAGCCTTTGAGAGAGAAAATTTGTTTCATTTGCACAGCATGGACTGGCAACAGACTCATTTCACTACTGCAACAGCATCTGAGGGGTTAGAGCAGCTCCCTGTGCTAGTTATCAAAGCAAAAAGACATCCCCCTACAGACTACGTCCCAAAGCTTGCACAGCACACACCATGCAGGAAAAGGCCCAAGGCTAATAACTCTGTTCTATATTTATCCCTGTGGTCTTATGCTTTGCTCTGTCACCCTAAGGAAGTCATGTAAAGCCCTGTGACTCAGATATAGCTGACTGATAAAGCTCCCTGTTATCTCTCACTTCTAGAAGCATGCTGTTTATTTGGAATATAGTAGCCCTGGCTACACAAGGCAGACTCCCATGAACAGAGGAAAATCTACAGGCTTCTATCCTTCTCCTTCATTTGCGATGTCATTCACAACCTGCTTTCTAGGCAGCATCTCTGCAATAAGGAGAATTGAGCAATTAAATCCAGCTAAAAAGTTTGTTTGGAAATTATTGCCTCTGGTGCCCATGTACAGTCACATAAATCTACTTTCAGACCTGGCCCTTAGGTAAAATCTCTGCCTGAATATCTTGACTGGTCCCCTTACAAGAAGATATGGTTTGTTACCAGATTAAGTCTTTTTAAGTGACAAGGAATTTAAGAAGACACTTTATCCTCTATTTTCCCCACAGGAACTCAGATAAATGCCCCTCTCCGTAAGTTTCATTCATTTAAGAAAACAAAAGGCATGGCAAACATATGACTGTCACTCTTGCATGTAACACAAAGTAATTTATAGGAAACTATGGCAATCAGATGGTTCTGCAAATTTTAGTACCAAGGTGAATTCCTGGCCTGCTCCAGAGTGCAAATCCCTTACCACCCTCGCTTAAGCAATGTAATACCAGCTCAAGGAAAAAGAGTGGATATTTTTTTTAAACCCTTTAATGTTCTCTTTAATACCTCAAAACATGATTGAATGGGCAAACAGACAGACAACAAATACCAGAACCACATCTCTGAGCAGCAAGAGGGACACTCTTTAAAAGTGTCCATTCAGAAGGGCTGCTGGGTCAAACCTGCCCACAATACAATAAAAGGACATCAACAAGCATCTAACCTCTGTTAGTTACAACAACAGCTTTTCATTTTTGTTTAGAACAACAAAATATTTGTCTCAAGGTAGATGCTTTTCTTCATCATGCAAAAGTTCTTTTTAATCAACATTCTCAACTAAATTCTCAGTTACTTACTGCTCATTTATGCAACAAAAAATCTTGACCATTTAATTCCACATTAAGCTGGTACTTCTGCATGATTGGCTGGATTATTCCTGTGAGACGAGTTTCTGCCTACACAGACTTCCCCAGGTAGTTCTTCCAAAGCCCAGGCCACTGCTTACCTCCTCTGGAGGGATGGGTTGATTGCCTGGTCCCAAAATCATCACAGCCAAGCTCCAGCTTGGGCATCATACACTGCTGGTATCCTTATCCCATACCTCATGGCCCTTTTCATAGGTAACTTTGGAGTAGCAACTGAGCTTATGGCATCTTAGCCCACTGAACTCAGGAGTTTCTAGAATTCTGGCACCTTTTTTCAGGAAGTGTGGGATTTCATACTTCCAAAAAAATGTGCTTTCATACGTTTCATCTAGATCCCTGGAATTTCATACTACAGATTCTATGTTAAGATAAATGAAGATAAGAATGAAGTTGCATATTGGCACTGCATATCATGGCTCTAAAAAAACAGGAACTGGTAAAGGTGAGACTGAACAGGCCAAATACCAGGTATCTCAGTATTAGATCTACCTTAGATCTGTTGTAGGCCAGGGCTAGTGGCAATGTTCACAAGAAGAGGTGCAGCAGAATGCCTTCAGTAGAATGAGGGCTGTGAATAAAAACACTGATTTTAAAACAAAATTTTATGGGCACTTGTTTATACATTTAAATAGTATGACACTAGTTGAAGCACTGCAATCTTGGGTTAGATGTTACTATTAGATACAAAAAATGACAATCTGTTGAAGTTGCTGCTTTTGCGATCTATTTCAAATTAACATGTGATTAATGCTGAGGAATTGTAGCACTTACACATATACTACTTATAGTGTCTTTAGTAAATTAATCACAGATATACTGATCTACCCAGTCACTGAATGATGCCAGTAAGTACAATCCTTACTTGATTAGCCTCTGTTACTGGAACAGGTTTTTTGTTTCAATCACATATGACTCTCATGGAGGGAACCATTAACAATAGATTTACATTTTTTCACCTAATTTGCATTAGCTTTTTTTAAAATTTGTTGAGTGTAATTCATTTTCCTCCTATTTCTGCCAGTTTATCTGTTGTGCTATTAAAACCAGAGAATTATAAAAACAATGAGAATTATATATTTTCCTCCTCCTCCTCTTCTAACCAAGTGATTTTTAAAATTAGATTTCCCTGTCATAATAATAATAATAAACAAACAAAAACAAACAAACAAAAATCTCATCGCAGGCAACATAGACAACAATTTCTGAGATAAAAATGCAAGATTTAAACTATTTTACTAGTTTAAAAATTATCAGGAATTAAAACCAACTTATGCTGCTCTTACTTATACTGCACATTATTTCTCAGATTCCCCTTAAAATCTATGACAAAAACGTTCTTATTGAATTCAGTGTTAAACAACTGGATCATAGAAATTCATCCACCTGCATGGATATCTTTAAAGTTAATAGAGATTTATGTTCCAAAATGGAAAAAAATATTCACATGACTAATAGTCTCAACTTCTGAAAAACACCTCCTTTAGTATTCTGAATTGCTATGTACCTCTAAGTTTCCTTTGGTGGAAAAAGAAAATCCTAAAAACATTACAGACGACATTTGTAACCAAATTTCTGTTAGAACTATCCACTTCTAAATCTTGATCATACCCATGAAGACTTGCAGACATCCCAAAAAGGACAAACTGCAGGGTTGCAGGGTTCTTAAGACCCTATATTTTAGCCACAAAACACAAAATTATGTTAGAAATCTGCCAAAAAGGTCAGACTTTGCAAAACCCACGGAGATCAGTATCTGGAGCCCATCGTTAACACAGCTACAATCTTAATCCTCCAAACCAACAAGTCATGTTGAACAGTTGAGCACCTTTCCATCAAGGTGCTAAGGTATTTAATCAAGCAGTCACAAACATCACTCATTAAACTTGTATGTCAAATACTTCAAAATAATCAATCTTACTTCTCTACAAGCTGCATTTACAATGGTCATGTCCTGCCCCAGACAGGTTGCTACATTTCCTTTCCTTCTCCACAGCTTGCCAGGGCCTTGCATGTCAGCTGCTATTTATAGCTACAACTTCCCTCTTTTCTCCTTGAGGAAGCTGCAAGTTCTTCGATAGTTAATGAAAATCAATCAGACAATCAGACTGTCACCTCTTTCATGAACATAGAAAGCAGTTCTTCAGCTAAAAAGGCAAAAAAAAAAAAAAAAAAAATCTGCCAGCTCTTAAACCACATTTCCTGGAAAAATCAAATTCTAATTATAATTTAAACTCCTTCCAAAGTGTAAAACACCAATCCCTTAGTAAGAGTCAAGAGTTCCTACAAAAATACAGCACACACTGAAATTTGTTCTTGCTCTTGAATTTAAAGCATGATTAGGCCTGTGGTGTACTGCTGAGGCTGATTACGGCATGTTTTGATATCGCTTCTCATTCTGAGTAATTCCACAAGATGAACACAGGAAATTTCTTTATTTTCCTATTCTTCCTTTGAGCTTTTGAACTTTAGGCAGTCCTCTTTCTAAGGCTTGTTTGCCCTCAAAGGAATAACTGATTCTGGATCCCACAGATCCAAAACAGTAAGGAGAAAGCTAGAGAAAGGACTTAGAAGAAAAATCCCAAAGCTAGTTAGCCACAAATAGAAACCCAATGTATTAGTAGATGAGGACTGCCTCATTCCACATGTCTCTCACCCTCATCTAGACACTGAAATGACTGAGCATGGTAATGCCTTAAAAGGAAAAGATGCAACTGAGTTAGCCAAATAAAGTTTTCTGTATTTCTTCGCGCTACTGATTTCTCTGGAATTTTCGATATGGCAGCATTACCTATGACAACAGAGCCTCTCTAGTTTTCGGGCCATTTTGTGCCTAGTGCTGCATATTAAGAAAGGGGAAAGGCAAGGGGATGTGTGATTAAAATGAAAATACGTTTATTCACCTCAGAAATATTGCCATTTCTTTCTTTTGATGCCTCACTTTAAAGGAAGGAAAAAGACAAGTGGGTGCCTGCTGTTGTACTGCTTTTGTTATCACCACAGTAGCTGCCATAATTGCGCTTTCAACGTCTGTGTCTGCCTCCACCGCTGAGACTGTTACTAAAATAATTACAGCAGCATTGACTTTTCTAGCCTTTTTCTAAGCCTTGTCTGTGACATGCATTTAAAGTGTTTTACTCAACCTGCTTCCAGGCAAAACCAGGCACTTTACTTGCAGGGGAGTAACAGGTCCAAGAGGGCTCTTGATTCCTACGCAACATTTCCAGCTTGAGTGAGGAGCAAGGCAGAGCACAGGCATGACCTGTGCACTTTTCTTCACTGCTTATGGACCAGGGAGGGCACACCTGGGTCAACACATCCAGTCCCTGGTTGCTGCTGGTGGCATCAGAGAAAGCCCTGAGCAAGGGAGAACCAAGGGATGAGTCGGGTACATCACTGGGCATGTGAAGAACTGCTGAGTGGAACTCAGTGCCATCTCTTGTTGCTTAGGTTACGTAATGCCAAAGGTCTGTTTGGGCCCCTAACATGCAGAAATACAAATTTGAGTAGTTAGTGACAAAGTGGGAAATCAAAACACTGGAAACATCTCCAGCTTTCTCTGGTTCCTCAGCACATGAATTATCTTACCTGTGTTCCAGGCTGCAGAAGCCTTGGGTATATTACCTAAGAAAAGTTTGAAGATGCATTTAACTCTGCAGCAAGAGATCCCTAATCCTCTATTAGGAACCTTCATTAAATAAAGAGGCATAACTCCCATTTAGAATATAAATTATATTTGCTCTTCCAAAATTCACATGCTAGACTTCTACTTTTTCCAGCACGTGTAGATGTGAAACCTTAAGTCCTTGATTTACTGGTGGACTTGCCTCAAATCAATGAGCTTAATGTCTTTTCCTACCTAAATGATGTTATGTTTCTATGGTCCTACGAATGAATTCACAGACAAGAGAGAGTAAACTGTCAAACAAGGTGATATTTTTCTGCTTTGCCTCAATTGAGCTAATAATTAGAGACCCACGAATGTGAACAGCATTGTTAATATCATCCCATAAACAGATAATCATAATTTTGTGCCATTTTACTGTCCAGAGGTATCAGTCAATGAATTGAGAAAATTAAAGAAATTGACAGTTCGATCTGAAAATAAATGAAAAAGCCTACTAATTTGTTAATGCTATGAGGCTTGGTTAGAATGAAAATAAAATTACACAAGTAATTTGAAATATTTTGAAAACTAAAACTTTTTCACTTGGTATTTGAAAGAGTTGCCTATAAATAACATGAATATGCTTCAATATTTGTGTGGGTCAGTTTTTACCTCAGGCCACAAAACTAATCATGTAATTCTGAGATTGGGACACTAGTTTGACTCTTGTAGTGAAGATACCAGAGGGTTTTTGTTTGCCTGGTTGGCTGGGGTTTTTTGGCCAAATGAAGTTAAGCAGACACAAAGAAAAGGCTTTTCTTTTTCCTAGGAAATGGAAATTCAGAGCATGCCATGAAATAGATTAAATGTCAATGGCACATAAAAAACTACCTACTGAGAGAGCAGTACATCTGTAGAGGTCATCATACACAGTTGACATGTACTAAGAAGCAATAATCTTCGTAAGTGATGTTACTTTGGAGATAATTTATTCTATTTTGCAGAAGAACAGCTGGTAGTAAAGACATGTAACCAGTTTGCTGCTCCAGCTCCTCAGGCACGAGCTCTTTTACTAATTTGCTCTAATAGGGAGTGAATAGTTGTTCAGACTGATGGATTCACAACTCATGGTACATTTGGGCTTAAGAATTCCTAGTGTAATATTTGAATACATGAATATTTATAGCAAAGAATATAAAGTACAGTGGGAAATGACAACTTATTCTAAACTTCTCTGTACATTTTACTTCCTTTTCTTTTTTTTGCCCAGGCATTACAAGTGCCTATTAATAATTCGATATACCTTGTTTCTTTTAAGTGCTGCCCAGGATTTTTAAGACACCTCATTACTCATCGATTTCTGGAGCATGAACACTCACTTGATCAATGTCAAATAATAAAGGTTGCCATAGTTCTGTCTTAGCTGACATGAAAATAACTAATGATTTAATTAACAAAATAGATTAAATGCAGTGATAATCAGTGACAGCTCATTCTGTAGTGGCATCTGTATTGATGCATCTCTGGCGCCTGAAACACCAGACAATTTTGTTTTATTAAATGGAGTTAAAAGAGATTGACATGATCCTGTTTCCTTTAGGCACCTTCCAGGGAGCTCCTTCTAACACTGTTAGTAGAATGTCAAGCCCAATACTGTTCTCATAATGAAATGTTATTAACACTATGCATTTCAGTGGTAGATTACCATGAGGTGTCTGAAGCACTGTTTATTTCACATTCAATTTTATTTTCCATTTATAATATTAATATAAAACATATCTGGAAGCTTTTCTTTATCTTGAAGCTGATTACATCCTTTGTACCTTCTAAGTACAAAATCACATATTTTCACTTCTGGGAGAAGAACAGCTGTGTGTCAGCTTTGGGATGTGACTAAGAGCCACACATATCCTGGGACCCATGTGAAAATGAAATTAATCTGTGGAAATTAGTTCAAATGGTGCCTAGACATTTGGAATGTCTAAGGTTAAGAGTAGCAAATGCACAGGTTATGATCCCAGCAATTCAATGACATACACAGATCACAGTATTCTGATTCTAATATATTGCAGCCTTGGATCTGACCTGCTTCAGCCATCATGAGCATGAGTCAGTGGATTGTCTGGGCACAGGCTAGGAGTTCTACTGTACAACACTGCAATATTAAACATATTTCTCTTGGCTGCTCTTCAGAAATAAATGAAAAATTTGAGATGTAATATTACTTGAAAAAAAAGTGTCAATTTAATAATGATGAGAACTGTTCCCGTATGTTAACTGAGTGTCAGACTAAAAAAAGAGAGCAAATCATCTTGCAATCATTTTTTAGATAAATTTTGCTATTTTAAAGACTTTGGCATCCACAATATCTCTTACAAAAGCAAAAAAAAAATATTTATAGAAATCATACACTACATAATACAGTAAAAGAATCCAATTCCTAGCAATTTTACTAATTCAGGGTCATCTATTTAGGTACGGATGTTGATACACATTATAATAGTGATATCCATTGGACCCAAAACATCTTAAATGGCCCTAAGTTCCTTGATAGAACACTGTTTGGCAAGAAAAGTCCAGCACTTGATGTTTAATATTCAGTATACCAGAAATGATCCAGTATGTCTAGCAGATAAATTATGGCTAGTTACAGCTGACTTTGGTAGATAGACTCTTATGAATTTTTAGCAACGATCAGCTAAATGCAATTTAAAAAATATGAGTCTTTGAACATTTGCCTTTTAACTGATTGCAAGTAAGTCAAGACACATCCACTTAGTTTTCATATGTGCCTGCTGTTATCACTGCAGCAGAGCTATGCAGCAGAGGAAAGGTTAGCAGAGAGGCTATGGGCAACCTACAACAGCTGAGAACATTTTCAAGTTTCTGATCAGAGCTGAAACTCGGGAGCAGTCCCAGGTTGGCATCAGAACCATGTAGACTGCAAACTTGATCTTTGACATCAGCAGGAGAAAGCACCCAGAACATTGTGACTCAGTCTGAGCTGGCTGAGGCTTCTTGTAGCAGCTGTACAAGGGCCAGTGGCCACTCCCCAACCAATTTCAGTCTGGTGGGAAACCATATGTTTTTAAGACCTGAGAGCCCCAGGGAACCAGTGTGCAATGAACAGTCATCTGGGGCAACACAGCTGGGAGAGGCTTGGGGCAACTTTCAAACATCAGCTGGGAAACAACAAGAAAGAAGCAAATTGTGTTAAGAAAATGTATAAAAAACCCCCATGTGGACCATATAGCCAGGGGAACGAAGCTCCAGGCTGATGGCCTTCATAGGCCTAGAAAAGACCCTGGAATGCCCTTGTTTTACTGAAAGAAAATCTAAGTGTGATTCTGATGCAACTGTTTTTTCTCCAAAGATATCAGACGAAATGAGGGCGAGCCATTCAGAGCATTGGGATTACAGGATGCAGCACTGCAGGATATGCACATCAAGAGATAAGCCTAAAAACAGCCAGACTGGCTGAAAGAAAGAATTCACTCCACATAGAGCTCTACCTGCCCTTAATAACTAACTTTTTTGGAAAACAGCTCCTCATAATTGCATTGAAAGAGGTATGCAGATAAGTCTCACTTTCTCTACTAGGCAACAGCATAAACAGCTTGTCCAAGGTCACACAGAAAGGATGAACTGAACCCACCTCTTTTAAATCTTATAAAACCATATACCATTTAATGAACTTAACAGTCGTGACACCACTGTTCATCTTTCACTGATGCTACAGCTGCTGCTCAGAGGTGCTAGTTATCACCTTTTGAAAATTTCCCACTCTGTTTCCTTCCTCTAGTTGAATACCACTCTGGCAGTAAAACTCATCTAAACATGTAGTAGCAGGACAAGGGAGAATGGCTCCAAACTGAGAGTAAGTTTATCTTACATATCAGGAAGAAATTGTTTACTGTGAGGGTGATGGGGCACTGAAAGAGGTTGCCCAGGGAGGTTGTGGATGCCCCATGCCCAGAAGTATTCAAGGCCAGGTTGGATGGGGCTCTCAGCAATCTGGTCTAGTGGAAGGTGTTCCTGACTGTGGAAGAAGAGTTGGAATGAGATGAGCTTTAAGGTCCCTTCCAACCCAAGCCATTTGACAGGTTGGACCTATGTGATTTAGTAGGGACTGTTGTCTCATCATATAACTAAAATAAACTTAGTTTTACATAAGGGTTATATTGGAAATCCCTGTTGTATATGGAGGAATCACGATCATTTCAAAAGGTGACAGAAGACACAGCTTGAAGGATATTGAGGACAGGAAAACCCTCAAAATTCACATTGCTCTAGCTTGTTACCTCTGTTCCTTGTTAATCTCTTTACAATACAGGAAGACACTAGAGTAATCTTGTAATGGGTGCTGCCCCTGGTTTTATGCAGCTACATCATATCACTTCCTTTTCTAAAAATGAGATATTCAGTCCAGCATCCTGACTGATGCTCTTTGGTGTGAGAGAAAGGTTTCTGAGTAGTTTAAACTTCAACACATCTCTAAAAGACAGCTCATTTCACATCTTCTTGTGAAGTTTGCACAGGTCCTCTTCCACAGGATAAGTCATCATTAGCTTTTATAAGCCAGGATGGGCTATCGGATCTTCCAAATAATTTGGGCTGAGATTCCTTATCAAACACGCTTTGCTCACATTTCTGGCAATGGCAATTCCTGAAACAAGAGAACTTTTAAGCAAAAGTCACTGAGCAATGTGAGATTTTGAAGTGTTCTGCAAAGGTCAGAAACTAATTTCCCCCTCTTCTCAGGAGTGGATGCACTTGAACTTACTGTAGCATTGGCATGTTCCCGATTCTGCCTCCACTAAGGTGAAAATTCCCCCAGCCAACAAAGCTGTAGAGAATTGTACACATCAAGAACACATGGCATGTGAACTGAGGTCAGGGGAGGGGGATGAGCAAAGAGTGAAGTTTGATTGTTGGCATTAATGTATAAATATAGGGCATACAGCGAGAAAGCGTCTGTGTATCACAAACTGCTTGTCTTTTATTTCTCTGGCTATTTTAGCCAGTCACAAGAAATCACAACAACCTCAAACCTAATATAGAGAGAGAAGCTGACAACTTTCTGTGATGTCTCAGAGACAAAATATTTATGTGTATGAAATAAAGATGGAACAAACAATGCTAATAATTCAGAGTACTAACACTGAATTAAAATTTGTATGAAAAGTTTTTTCAGATGGGTACACATCATCACATAGTGAATCTAGATGTAGTGAGGGCTTTTAAGTCACATACAGTCTTTTCCTAGTAAAGTAAAATCTGGATGCAGCTGGATGCAGCTACATAAATACTTTTCACACCTACCCAGATAACAGGTTTCACATATTGTCTCTACCACACATATAACCCCACTCAGCATCAAGAATGAAAATAGAGTGAAGAGAATTAAATGAGAACATTGTGTCAAGAGGGGACTGCAGTAATAGTAAGTAATTTCCTTTGGAATTCACACCTACTTGAATGTGTAATTTTACACAGATGGAAATTTGCTGAAGTTTTATAAAGAACATCTCCATAGCAGTGATCTCATGAGGAACAAAAGAAACACAGTGTGATTTACGTGTACAGAAATTAAATCACTAAAATACTGAGCAATAAAAATTTGCATAAGCAGAGGGGTAGTACAGATATTTTACCATTCCTTACTCTTTTGCATGCTATTCGCAGTCTTCCAATCTTTCTCATTTAAACAGCCTCACATGGACAGGACATACACCAGTGAGAACAAGTGCACTGCAGAAAAGAGGACTTGGTTGTCTTTGTCCTTGGTTCATGAGGTGACATCCCTTTATTCTAACGTTCAGACTGGATTCATTCTGGTCAGCATTTAAGAATGAGCTTAGCTTTAAGCACATGCTTGGGTAATACTGAATCTGCCAAATTGAATTTATGTGGGCCTAAACAGAGATGATTTCGCAGCTCTAGTCCCAAGTCTCTAAAGTAACAAACGGCTCACAGAAGTCTGTCCATACCTAAGTCACGCGCTGCTCAAACCACAAAGCTCAAGTGCAGAGCATTGTAGAAATACAGGTTCATATTCCATAGGGAGCAATTTATTTTCTTCTTACTATTTTATCACCAGTACCTAAAACTGACTGAATTTACCTAAGGCTTTGTGAAGTTAACCTTCTATGGATTACCCCCTTCTCATATAGTTCTCTTTCAGAATGCTGTTACTGCAATTTGACTACTAGAAACAAGAAACCACAGACAAAACTACCCAAAACATGGCTTGGCTATTATGTTTCAATTATTTTTCCATACAGTTATTTTAGAAAGCATTCAGGAAATTTTACCTTTTGATGATGTACTTTCATCCTAGAAGGAAGAGGGGAAAACAATGAATGACAAAAATAACCGCATTTCAAATTTGCTATTCCAACTATGAGGTCAATATAGAGGGCCTTAACATAGAGAAAAAAAATCTATTCTTTCTGAAACGGTTCCTGAAGGTACAATATTCAGTTCTTGTTGATGCACAAAAAAAAAAATTTGTTTCCTTCAGACTTGACTCCCTCCACTTACTTAAATGTTTGCTTTAGATTCTTCAAAGCCATGCATGTTCACTTATGTTGCTACGTTACCAGGGTAATTCCTATGGTTACCAAGGCAACAGGTAATAGCCCTGTGTGCGTGTGTAACATGTCAATAATATCAACACTCAGAGCATCATGTTAATATATAAACTATCAACTTACCTGGAAAAATTCTAGTTTTAGACTATTATTCAGTTTTTCCAGTGTCAAATACTTTATGTCCAGATGCTTTGGTAACCCCTTGATAATGAATTATTTAATTCTACAACTTTGCCATTGCAAGTTGTCTGTGCCATTTTTGGACTATAACTAGATATGTTTCAATAAGTTCTGTTCTCAGTACTAGAAAACCAAGATATCATTTCACAGTGCAAAGTATTCATGCAAGCACTGAGTGAGGAGCAGTTTATGTATATTAACCAATTATTTATGGCATCCCTTGAAGGATTCTTAATCCCTGTAACCCACATTTTGGAGAGAAGAAAGCAAATTATTGGTTTCACTGTTATCTCTTTGAGCCATTACAGTGCTCTGAACAAACCTCTGCTAAAAGAAATTTCAAAGAGGCATGCAGGTGCCCACCAAAGCTGTTTGGTCAGTCCCCTCCTCATCTGGGCAGGAAGAGAAAATATAACAAAAGGTTCATGGGTTGGTATAAGGGCAGGGAGGGATTACACATTGATGATGGTCATGGGAAAACCAGACTTTATTACCAATCAAATCAGAGTAGAATATTTGTAAACAAACCCAAATCCTAACAACTCTTCCCCCTACCTCTTCCTTCTTCCCAGGCCAAACATCTCTACCCCTCTCTGTCAGTGGCACAGGGGTGAGGGAAATTACTGCAGTTTCCTTTTGACATAATCTTGCATCTTGATCATCTAGTGCAACCTCCTTAAACACATTTTTCCAGATATATGAAAACATGTCATGCACAGCAACAACCAGGTCTTGTACCATTTTGGCTTGAACTCCTGGAAATAAACTGCTCAAAATAACAGCAAACCTTGAACAAGTAGAAATATGTGAGTGACATAACACCTTGAACATGTGGATCTGTACATGCATACTTATCTCCTGCGGAATAATGAATTTCTTTTTCGCAGTTAAGAAAGAAAGGTCAACTGTCAACTTTGTACAACTACAAAATGACTGCCTGAGTCTCCAGGGAGATTCAACAAATATGGGACAATCACGGATGAGAGAGCAGTGTGAAAACACCTTCCTTCTCAAGGCAAACACATAATGAGAGGTTTCTGAAGGCCCACCAATTTGGCAGGCTCTCACTACAAGTTTAAAGGTAATGACTAGGGCATTATTGGCAGATCTTTCAGAATTGCAGAACGAAATGGGAAGGAAGAAAGAATTTGATGACAATATGGAAAAATCAAACCAATAAATGTTCTAAACCAGTTGTTCATACACTTGCAGAAGGGGCACATTTCCCACTCCTCTAATGAAAGTCTATTTCTTACAAGTCTCCTAAGTAATATTTTTGAAAAGAGGAAAGGTATCTGACTTGATCATAAGCATCTCCAAGAAGTGACTTTTATTTGTCACTGTAGATTTGGGTTATTTACACATTTCATTACGTACTGAAAATAAAAAATACACTACCAGGATGCAATTGTGGTGGAAATGGCTGTTGGGAAAAACAGCAATTTCAGGGAGAATGATAAATACTCAGGATATCTCTGAATGATGAACTATGTGTTCAATTCTTAATTATATTGAAAGATGTCTGAAAACTCATCTCACTTGTATCTATAAATGTCAGGATTTCCTTAAAAAAAAATTGCCCAGGTTCCAAAATTTCCCCTTTGACAAAGGCATTAAATAAATCACCATCTAAGAATTTGGTTCTTGTTCCATCTGCTCCAGGAACATGGTTTGAAGACAGCTGCAAATTCTGCTCATGGATGATCTATGCCCTCTTATTTTTGAGATTGCTTTTCACATACCTGAGAAACATACAGATGTGTAAAGGATGGCAAAAGTAGCAGATCAACAGAAGAAGGTTGTTATCAGCTCTGACAGAAATTACTCCAAATTTTGAAGATTTGAGACTCTGTCTGGCAGAAGCATAAGTGAATAATGTTTCACTCATTAGCACTACATTCATCAAGTAATCTAAATGCCACAGGTGGGCTCAGTGCTTTCCAAAGCATACATGAAAAATCAGTTAAGTCTCCACAGAAACAAGCAAGAATTAGACTATGCAATTTTACCCTCTAGATCAATTTTTGGATGTTATATATAAATAGAAGGAAAGGAAGTTCTTTAAAATTGTGAAGTAAAATTATTATTATAATCAACATATCCAGTGGATGTGACATTAACAAGAAGAATGTCTTAGTTTGTTTATCATTTAAATAAATCCAGCAATGCCACCTGGTTAATTTAAAGCAATATTCAAGCTGTGCTGCAGACACCATAGAATTCACAACAAAAACAAGGATGTGTTTTAGATACAATTCCCCAGCTTTGGATCCCATTTCAGTTCAGCAAGCAGAGAACAATTTCAGAATGAATTAGCAGTGCCTGCATGCATTCTTTAGTTAAAAAAGGAAATTACCAAGAGGACAGAGTTTTAACAGCTTTATGCAAGTTGACAGTCACCACTGAATTTCTGGAGCAAGTTGCTACAATTTCCATTTAGTTTTGTTGATGTGCTATTCCATGGCCTTCTGACTTTTAGAGACTTTCTCTGCTAAAATGATAGAGGTGTTTAACCACAAGCTAGTGAGCCCCAAAATGTTCTACCTTATGAAAGAGATCATTAGCTTTTGATCGGTGAGTGTACACAGATACAGCTTAAGTAATTAAGCTAAAAACTCAACTAAATTATAGTATTAACTAGGTGAAAATATCTTAAATATTCCATAGTTTAATTAATTTTAAAGTAACTGCATTTAAAGGCACATAACCAAGAAGTCCATTTTTGCATTAACAAAAGTGCACCAAGCTTTAAATTCCGTTTGCCTTGCTCCCCTGGCCTTTAAACTCTTCTTGCAGTTTCAGAAACCCCTCTTGAAACAACAGATGTTCTTCCAGCTCTTCTAAGGTAATGTCTGCCTATTCTTTATACCAAGGCATAAAATTTGAAAATATTTTTATCTCAATTTACCTAGAAGCTGTCCTGTTGGGTTTTTTCCCAAAAGCCATGATGTTCTTCACAATACAGAGGATCTAAGCAGGAGCAATAAATACCAGTTTAGTAGCTCAAATACAAAGTCACACTGATAGCAGTATTTTGCACTAATATATTAAACAGCATCAGGACAATTTGGCTACAATTGCCCACATTATTTAATTGTTAACATACTCTTTGGAATAATTTTAGCCCGTGAAAATGCTTGGGCACGGTTCAAAGAAAAGCAGATCTGGTGGTTCTTACCAACACCCAAATTGGACTCGGCTATCCTGCTTTGAAGCAGAGAGAAAAAATAGTGCTAATTACCTGCAGGCCTAAGGAACAGTCTCTCCACAAAATTAGTTACAAAACTTACATGCCTTTGTTATAAATGATCAAATCGAGGGCCAAATTTCTAAAAAAATTTAGCCATGATTTATTAGATTGTCAGCGAAACAGAAATTCGATCAGAAAAAAAAACCACCACAGCCAAGGGCAGCGTCGACCACAGGATCAGCACTGGGTGAACACACGGACCTGACACCCGAATGTCAGTTTCCCCTGTTCACACCGGCTGCTTTGCACAGCGACTTCTTATACAGTATATTCCACCTGAGGCAGAGATGACCAAATGTTCCTTTGTGTCCCTTCACATGCAGAACCGAGGCCATACATGTGCAGGGTTAGATGAAAGTCCAGTCCAGGTGTCTAGGTGTTGTCAGAGCACTCCGGAGAAGTCGGCATTCACATGTAACAGGGTGGCGCCGGTGATCACCATAGTAGATGCAATCTTCGAGGTGCAGATCACTCTTGAGAGGTCCTGGCATTCCAGGGAAGTCAGTGATCATCGCTCAGGAAGGTTCCATTCTTACGTTAAAAGACCCGGTATTAACATTGTCCGGGAACTAGTTGAATAAGACTCTGCTCCCAGATGGGGTGGTCAAAAGACATAGCTTGGATCTTACAATATTTTATATATTAAGAGCATGAATTATCTCTACCATATACTACACCTTGATATAAAAATCCAGTCTTTCCTACAGCACAAGTCCCAGGGGACTGAGACTGTTGCTCAGGAGACAATCAAGACAAGCAAAAGAACTGCAAATCTCACATCCTACAGCAGCCACCAATTCACAAAAAGAAAAAAAAAAAGTCAACTTGGGGTGCTCTTTGTGTCCTAGAACAGCAGGAACAGCAGCCAGGAGATTCTGCAGCCCTGGGAGTTAAAAAAAGACCAACAAGTACAAAGGAACACCTGGCCTTGGGCAGAATCTCTAATCCACCTCAAACCTCCTCTTAGAAAAATAAGCAAATCCCCACAGATTTTTCAAGTAAAGGAGGTTTTCCTTTACACCAAAAAGAATATCAAAAAGCCATTTGGAAAAGGAATATGAATCTGATCCAGAATTTCAGTTTTCAGGGTATTTTCCTGAGAGAAAGCAATCCCCAACTTGAGGCTCTGCTGCCTGGACAGCTGATCAGTTACCTTCAAGCTCTTCACTGATGCAAAATGCGGAAGCACACCCTGTCCCAGGCAATTTTCTGTCACCCTTCCCATCAGGAATTTCCCTGACTTCTTCAATCTGAATGTCTCAAGCACATAGGCTACTTTCTTCCTCCTGGTTCTTTGATCACAAACATTCAAAATACCATTTCAGGAAAGTGAGACACAAGAGATCACTCCTGTCAAGCAAAGAAGGAATTAGGCATGAGGCTATTGTCTCCAAGAGCACCAACACACCAGCCCACCTTGGTGCCAGTTTCTAAGGGCACAAAGCCAACCCTCACAAGAGTACTCCAGGCTGTACACACAGCCTTTCCATCTCTGCTCTGACAGCCTAAGAGGGGGAAGAGAGGCATAGGAGAGGCACAGCTGAGCAAAGTGCTGCAGCTGTATATCTGCCTCATGGGGCTGCCCAGCTCCAGGAGATGGCTCCCCAGTGGCTCCATGAGCAAAATCCAGGCTCATTTCAAACTCATCCGTTTCAGGCCTTCCTTCACTCTTCTGCTCTTCGGGGATTTGCAAGCTGTTCACATGATCAATCCATTGCATGCCTTTTGTTTGCCTTTAGGAACAGTGTAACTGTCTTGCCTTGCACCCTTCTCAGTACATCTCTGCTCTTCATCCTTCACTTAGGCAGTCTCCCAATGCTGTAGGAAATCGAAGTATTCCCATGAGAGAGTGGGGTAGGATGGGATGGCAGGTGCCCTGGAGCACAGACACGTTGGGTTGGACTACCTAGGGTGACGAAACAGGGACAAAGCCCTTTGGTGCACAATCTGTGCCTTCAAATCCCTAAAACTCTGCTGCCTGGGTGTCCCTCCTCCATTTCATGGTCTTGCGTAGGAACAGCATCAGCAGTAAGTAGTATCTGACCTTGCTGGCAGTGCAAACGAAAGACAGAGCAGCTGAAACAGCTCCATATTTTCACCTCTTGAATGGTCTGTTGAGGTAGTGACAAAAGCTCCCTGGAGGAGAAAGCAAAACCACTTCAGTGAAAAACAATATTTTCAAGGCCAGTGAAGAAGTTCCAGAATATTATATTATGAAAACAAAGTGAAAAAGAAAGATGGAGCAATATGCACAATTCACTCCGTGTCAACAAGTGCAAAACTCTTTATTGAAATCTATAACAAGGGGGTTAATAAGCTGTACAAAATGCTACGTACTTTTTAGTTGAATGCACCATTTGAAAGTTTCAGGGTAAAATAGCATCCTGGAAGATGTTCCTGAAAAATTCCCCACAGCAAGGAGAAAAAAAACCTTTCTGCTTAGTTACTTGTTGCATGGCCTACTACAACCTGCATGTTTCCTTAAGCATTACCCAAGAAGCAGGCAAGTACTGCAGAAGTCTGTGTGCTAATCATTGTAGTTCTACGTGGCACCTTGTTTTGAATCTAGATATTCAGAGAAAAAAATTGCAGTAAGACGCTTCCACAGTGCTATAGATAAGCTTTGATTAGTTTGTGTGTAGGCAACCAGCACAAATAGCACAATACAAGCATGACAGTGGTGAAGCAGACAAATTATACATGTTTACATCATGATGCACAAACTCATTTTCATAGAGCATTTTTAAATACCCTAACTATGATGCTTAAGAGCACAGAATTTTTTTCTTAGTGACTTTTTATTGGCCTTTAAAAATACAAGAATAATCAGAGATAAAACAAGCATTCAGAGATATTTGAGTACTGCTCCCACCTTCTGAGCCAGAGGTATGCAATTTGCTTTTCAAGTTACTCTGATCAGATTTCTGAGTTCAGTTCATATGAAACAATAACAGCAAACCAAATACTGTAACTATTTGCTTTCCTGAAAGGGGCTTAAGGTTGCATTGGAGGTTGTAAGGAGCACAACGAAGAAGACAAAGAAAATAGTTTGTGTTTTAAAATAAACCAGGAATGGTCACAGTCAATAAATGGCACAAAAAGCAATATGTCAAAAAGGGGACTGAAAAAGAAATGCCAACGGAACCACACTTACACTAAATGTCCCCTTAGGACAAAGATAAAAAGCAAAGGCTGAACTTGACAAGGCTGAAAATAAGTTTGACAGCCTTAGACAAGAAATGTAAGATGACCTTGGCTGCACTGACTTGAGTAAGCAGATGTAGACAGATGGCCAAAAGAAAAAATATCCGCGTACTTTCAAGTATAAAATTTTCCTGGGACTGTAGAGACAATCTTGCCGTTTATAAATGAGGTCTGAAGAGTCAAACTAGATGTCACAATGTAAATAATGCCAAACATGCTCTTCAGAAACAATCAAAAATATCACGGTGTAAACACAAAAATATCTGGCACTGGGTAGAAGATATCTAACCATAATAACAGCAATTCAGATGAAACAAAAAGAAATAGAGCACTTGTTCCTTGCCCTTCCTTGGTACAATAGTAAAGAGGATATATTTGGATGACAATGGAAACTTTCTCATATCTCCTTCTGCAGTTCAATTAATGCAGAAAAATTACTTAATAGCATTTAAAGTCATTAGATATTAAATTTTAGAAAAAGAAATTGATTCAGAATAAAGTAGATTAATTGCTAGCAATTTAGATTGAAGGGGAAGGATCGTGACTCTTGGATCTCTGTTCTAGGTATCCTCAGCTACAAGGTACATGATCTGTTTTGTCAAATCTCCCCATAAAATTTTCTTAGCTTTGCAATGATCTCACTTGGTGGTTTTCTTAAGCAGTGCTGTAAATCCATGTTCTCTTTGGAATCTGCAGGTGCACTCAAGTGTTCCTTCTGTGTGTGTTTCCTTGCTGCGCCAGTAACACGGTCATCACCAAGTCTGTTTGGGTTTCAAAGACCCTCAGTGGCAGAGCCTTTCATGTACCCCAGGTTTTCTGCAGATAGTTAGATCAGCTTCAAGACAGATGGAGCTACAAATGTTATCCCACTGCCCACAGTGGGCAGGCTTCAAATAAATTTGAAATCATGACTTCTGTTTTTCTCCTGTCTACCAAGAGCTGCAGAGGGCTTTTTGTGCTAGAGAAATATTTCACTTATGGCTTTCATTTATTAATTAGAAATCTGCAAATATGAGAGGATAATTTTTGATATTTTGGTTTGCAGAACTTCCCTCTACAGTAGTGAGCCCTCATAATTACTCATTCATTATACTCTGCTCATTCAGAGTCTGTGGATGATGTGCCATTACAGTTGAGGATTTTTTTCCTCAAGAGTGACTTGCATTGCTAAAAATATGCAGGAGGTAAAAAAATTAATTGATATTTCATCTTGCATGTTGTACTTGTTCTTTTGGAAAAAAAATTAATTCAGGAGTTGCATAGTGTGCAAGTATCTTAAACTTTCTAAAAGCCCAACAGCATCTCAGAAATAATTTTGCTTTTTCTTTCTTAAAAGCACCAGAGAATTTGTTTCACATTCCCCTAGAAAATATCAAATTACTTTTCAACAGAAGGTCATAACTGACTTTTAGACTGACCCTTTCCTTAGATTTACTTGCAGCCCAACTTTGCATCATTCTTTCTTACGTATCAAATACATCATCAGTCCACTGTTTTATTTCTACAGTTCTGAATTAAAACTACTTTCAATGTGTTTTCCATTAAAAAAAGCTATTTTTTGTGGTCTAAGTAAGCCTTCAAATATATTTTGCAATATAATTCTAGAACTATATATTAATCATTGTTGAAATTATTGTGACGAACTACAATTTTCTAATTGTAAGTGCTGTGAAAATTCATAACCTGCATATGACTAAAAGAAAATAATGTCTTCAAATGTCAAACTGCTGAAGGGTTCTTGCCAACATTCTTCACAGCCCTACCAGATGGTATGTTTTAATTTCTATCACAGAAAAATGCCCTTAAGAACTTTAAAGCACCTGGGTAAGGATTACTAGAACGTAGTAATGGTAACATGGTAAACAACCCTTGCTTTTCCCATAGCTTTTAAGACTGTGGAAAATTAACTGGGGTACAAATGCATGCCTATTTCAGGAAACAGTGAGGGTGAGGACTAGTGGCAGTTAGGACATGAACAGAGATGGACAAACACCAACCACAGTGCCTATTCCAAACAACAGCTAAGTTAAAAGAGTTAAATTCTGTAGTTCATTGCAGGTTTGACATCTAATTCTGGTGACAAGATATATGATGGTACCATATAAACATTCTGACTGAAATATCACAAACCCAGGTTTCTGCTTCATCTTTCTTTTCAGAGGAATGAGGAGAAGAAGCAATGGAGAATGGGATGGGAAGGGGAGAAAACAGCTACAATTTCAGCTTCATATCTGGAGCACTAAAGCATAAAAAATGTATTATACTGATCTGGACATAATATTTGCAGTCTAAGACGAACGGTTGCAACAATACAAGTCAAAAACAATGCCACACATCTGTAAGTCATATTGAATATTACTGCTGTTAATTATGAATACATCTCTTGTATGTATGTACGCTGAAAACTAAAAATAAAAATCATATTTCAGTGTTCTGATAAACTCTCAAG
The DNA here is from genome assembly GCF_000277835.1 of Geospiza fortis. Classification (NCBI taxonomy): domain Eukaryota; kingdom Metazoa; phylum Chordata; class Aves; order Passeriformes; family Thraupidae; genus Geospiza; species Geospiza fortis. The sequence goes on from NW_005054297.1 coordinate 17,936,324, forward strand.
CTTCTTAGAGCAAAGACAGGGAGGACTGGAAGGAGTTTGTTTCTTGACTCTTAACAGAAAATAAACAGCTCTGCTTCTTAGGTCCAAAAGTTCTCTCCAAAACCTTTGGGTTTATGCATTTTACATTTACATATTGATGAAAACGTGTATTGTAAGTTTAAAAAATCTTGTCATTATTTTTGTATTTATTTTTGTTTCATCCAGGACCAGAACTTGCAAATAAATATACTTGTGCTTTGAATTCACAGGTTAGAATCTTGGTACTGCTCATTTTGAATCTCTGTTGCTAATACATTTGAAATTACTTCTGCTCTAAAGAGGAGCCCTTTCTATAGATCAAAAACCTGAAGAAATTTGCAAGTTATTTCAGAGGTAACAACCTCCTACCCAGCTGCCATTCTCACTCTTCTGCATTTTTGTTAGCAAAATACATCCAACATCATCAATTTCTCAAAACACATAGCTGTTTCTTGAAGACATCTGAATGTAAAAGCTGAATGCTGTAATCAATGGCATAGGGTGAATGATACCACAGTGAAACTCCCAACCTGTGACTTACATTCCTAATGGTTGGGCCAATTTCTCTATGACAAGAGGTATGAGCAATTACATCTAAGAGAAGAAAATAATTTCCTTGAATCCTGTAGAATAGATTTTCAAAGCATAAAAGTTATTTTGCTCATACTTTGTTTTAAGATCTGCTGTCAGACTTTGATCTGGTGAAGGGTTTTGTCTGGCACAAAAATTTTTAAAAACTGACCTGTTAAAACCAATTATTGTTATCTAATACAAAACATCACTCTTCAGGGCATGAGCCAACCAAGTCACTTTAAATAGGAATAAATTCTCAGTATCAGATTTCTGTTTTCTTCAGCTAAAAATCCAGATCCTAGTCTTTGCTCAAGAAAGTGTATCAAATGGAGACATCACATGTAAATACCTGTCTCTTAGGCAAATGTGTGATAGGTTTCTCAAAATTCACATGTTCACTTTAACTTCTTTCTAGCATAATTGAGGCAATGAAATCTGGAGTACAATTAACTTGTGTATTTATATGTATTTAATTATCACTTTTTTACTGAATCGATATTGCATTTTTTACTAGAATGAGACTAAGGTCAGCTGACATATCTCCTTCATACAACTCATACTTTTGTAACAAGCCAGCTCTAAATTAGAAAACCAAAGCTATGTTAAATTTTAGCTGTGACATCAATGAAACAATTGAAAAATTATGCTTTGCTGCCACATTAATTGCATTCTCCATGATATTTCCTGAAAGGATTAATGCATCTCATCTCCTTGTAGGTGCTGCGGGGTCACTTGTACCTAAGTGTATCCTCTTTTGATCTGTTTGAGGGGAAAAATGTAGAGAATTCCACGTAGAGAATTATCTATTGAACTCCTGGATAAAATAAAAGACAACATGTACATTTAAAGAAATGAATACATGTATTTATTTATATACATCTAGATGTAGGCATACCTCAAAATATATTGTACAAACACGTAGGTACTTAGAAAGCAGGAAGAATGTGCTCACTGAAAATCAATTAAGTTTTTCAATAATTATTAAAAATCACAGTAAGTAGGTAAGTGGTGCATACTTTAAACTACCTCTATTAGGAATCATCACCATTTTGAGTTACAACTGTAGTGACACCCACAATGTATCATATCTCTTCTTACAACATCTGAAAGGCAAAACACTGTGAAAATATGTAAAATAACATGGAAAATAGAACTCGAATGAAAACATTGACCACCTAACAACATTTTTCAGATGCATACACAATGGACTAAACCTCCTCATCTGCCAGATTTACACAAAATGTGGTAATTAAGATCTGTGCTAATCATGTGGGAGAAAACTGACTGCTTCACGTACATACTGCCCTTACACCAACACACAGCCTGGGCTCCATAATATTCCACTGAGAAAACTGAGCTGCTCAAAAGATTCATTTTGTAGTGAATATTTACAACTGAAGATAGGGGCAGGGAGGCTCTTACGAATTGGACTGCCTCCATTTGCACCATCAGAGGCTTTACAATCAATCTTCTGTTTCTTAGGGTTTCTTTTCATTTTGCAAACCTCTGAACAGACCAGAATGTGACATTTACTTGAAACATCTAAGTGACTCTTCAATGAGTCATTCTACAAATTACTTTTTCCTTCAGCCTTTCTAGGATACAGAGCCCTAAGTTCCAGAAGTGAAAAACAAGGGAATAATCAGCTGCATTTCCCATCATTACGCTGCTGACCTTCATTGCACTATCAAAGAGAGATCTGATTCAGTAATTCCAGCTCTGTTTTACTGAGCATTCAGCCAGTGCAATACACCTGAATGTATTTCCTCTCATAAGAAATTGGTCCATTTTTTCTGTTTTCCATTCCAAAGTTACATAGTATTCAGTTGCTTATTTTTAGCATTTAATACTAGAACAAAGAGAAAGTGAACTATACAGTGCTACCAAGGACCAAAATGTCTCCATCCACACAGGAAGTACAGCAGATGTACTCTATTGTCATCCTTTGACTTATAGGACATACTCTCACTTATTCATTCACCAGAATGAAAGGCTATTAAGCTTTTTTTTTTTCATCATCTGTATTTTACTACATAAAAAGTATTCCTTTGAAGACAGGATAAAATTTCCTCTCGGTGGTCAGAACCATGCAATTATGTATATTTAATATCTAAATTCTTAGAGTTGTTCTCATTTTTAATTCTCCAGAAAAGAAGAAAAACATCTGTAACATTAATATCTGTTATTCACCTTTAAAACAAAAATTCTCATTGATTATATCCATAGAAACACAGACAGTAAACTGAGAATTCATTTAAAAAAGAAGAAAAAAAGGTTTAAAGAAATAGTATTTTCTACTGATTTTTTTCTAATACAAAAGATTTCCTATTTCCCCAATAAGCACGTACAAGACCCATCCCCAACTTTCTTTTCTTTTTTATATTTACCTCTTCTTATTCCCAGCCTTTTCTCTTTTTCTTCTACTCTTTTGGGATAAATAATACTGATCAGATTCTGTTTTGATTTAAACTTTGGTTGGCCTTGCCACCTTTTAATCAGGATAGAGAGCATGAGAATCACAGTTCCAAAAATTCTCCTGGGATCAGCCTGCAGTGAAAAGTGACTTGCACTGAATAAAATTCAGCTGCTGGAGAAGTGAAAGGTGTTGCAAAAATCATCCCCTTTTTTTTCTTCATGCAGCAATCGTAGATTTTACACCAAAAATCAGCAGCAAGTAGCTCATGTCCCTTGGACTGGATGTAGCAAGCATTCAGACATCTGCTTAACCTTAAGTACACAGTTATTCGATGGAGCACTTTACCTATATTGATTCCTCACTGTTCCACTCTCGCATAAAAATTCTTAGCTAATTGAGATAAATTCCAAATGCATGTATCAGTGCCTGCGATTCCACGTACTTTACTTTTTGGGAGCCCTCATTACTTACCACACTCTAACAGCAAAATCACAAAATGAAAAAACTTGCGACTTTATATTGCCACCTATGAATCAATACACTTTAATTTTATATATATATATATATACACTTTAATTTAGTTGCTTTAGGGGGTTTAATCATTCAAGTCAACACACACAGTTGTTACACACATTTCGCATATTTCATTTATTGGTGGTTCAAATTAGCACTAAGGGAAAGTCTTCCTCAGTACTTTATGAATTTCAGAGTATTCATAGCAGAAATGACCTGAAGTGCTAAATGTGTCATTGTTAAATCCTTTGTGCCTTCATGCATTGTGCCTATAACTGAAAAAACAGCATGATGCTTCTTCATGGAGGAGGTTTCAGTCAATTCTCATGCAGGAAAACGAGGCAGCACCACAACACTTTCCATTCTTTTTTCTCTCTGGGGCAGGGACAGAAAAAGTCCTGGCTAGAAAGGAAGGCATTCTGCCCGTTTTTGTCAGTGTTGGATTATATACTGAATATGCTTTTATCTTCACAGCAAAATATCACCTTTGGTGTCCTCTCTAATATTCAGCAAGAAGCATTCTGGCCACCTAGGGATCAAATCAAGAAGCTTCTTTTTCCAGAAGGTAAACTAAACCTAGTTTTAGACCATGCAAAGCTTAAAAATAGTCAGATAAAACAAGAATTTCAGAACGTCGAAACTAAGGTTTCTCTTGATCCTGGCTTTGTACCAGCTTTGTCTGCCAGACCCTGTACATTTTGATGCAAATCCTTCCATTTCCTTTGATCCACACCTCTCTCAATTCAGCTGGAAATCAGATCTATTTGACCTGGTGTTACACTGAACAAGTCAACAAAAAGAGCTGTTTCCCCAGGTAAAATCCTGAGTCAAAATCCCAGCTCTGGGAGAAGGTAGGATTACACCTCCAGCATGATTATCCTTCCCTTGCCGCAGAAGAAATCCTGCAAACAATGGTTCCATGTCTTCAAGTCCTTCCTAATACTTCAAACTGTGTACAAACATACTTCCTTTATTACCTCTTGTGCAACATTATTTCCAGTCAGTGAACAGCAAACCAGATGCACTCAATATGCAATTTTGCATTATGTAACATAAATTTTTCTAACGGGGTGTAGTAGCACAAAGGTGTCCTCAAAGGTTAGGGCTCTCTCCTCTCTATTTCAAAGCTGACTGTAGTAGCAAGGAATAAAATAGAGCAGAAGTCTTCTGAATCCAAAGTCTTAGAGAGTAGGTGAGAACAAGCATCTGACGCAACAAGGAAAAGGTCAGAGACCTTTGTGCTTTGAGCTCTGCTGCTCCAAAGGCCAAAGCTGCATTCACTTTGAAACTGAACTGTGTGGTCAGTCCTCATAACAACTGGACTGAAAAGTGTGAGGGTAGTCCAGGCAATTTTAGATTTGCTAGGCTGAGTGGCTAAGAGTCTTAACATTTCTTTTTCCTAAAATTTCTAGACTCTTTTTCCTAAAATCTCAAGACTGCTAAAGCAAAAGCTGTGAGATTCACTTTTTCCTGTCTTGCTATGCCAGAAGAAAAATTATATATGCAATGGGACAGAATGTGTTACTCCATCTAAAATCCAACAAAAGACACAATAAGTGTTTTAACATTCACCTTCCTCTCCAAAAAAGCTTTACTGTAAAATGACTATTATAAATGTCTCTCAAAAATAGAGCAGTTCTTTATCCACACTGCTACATTTGCTTGAGAAAATATGTTATTTACTGAGTCCCAACACAAGGTAGGCCAAGTAGCAGCCACTTTGCATCCCTAGTGTAGCATTTGAGACAGGCTGAGTCCAAATGAGTAAGATGGTAATTCCTCTGCCCTTAACACTTCAGTTGTGTCTGCGAGGTATGAAATAAATCTGAAGCCTTTTCAGCAGACTATGAACAGAATCAGGATTTTCCAAATTAACAAAAGATGTTGGGCTTTTTTCCCAATGGAGGAAACAAAAATTCTTATTAAAAATGAAATGCTTTCTTTCTGTTCAAATACTAACTGAAGACTTCACAGATTACAAAACTTGCTATTACTGAGTGCATGATTCCCAGGGAATTGAAACTGATTATGAAAGAGATCTGAAGAAGATGGCACAGTTTAAGGTGAATGCATTTATAAAGCTTGCAAAAAATAGCACCATGCCACCTTCACCTCAGGAAAACACTGAAAAATAATTATTTGAGACTGTTAGAACAAGGTTCCTTCAGTTTCATCAGAACTTATAAATTCTAGAGATTTAGGTGTCTAAATGCCAGCAGGAAGGTTTATAAGTTTGTTAATACTGAGATTGAACCAAAGCAGGAACACCATAAGCTATATACATCATAAGATGAAAGAAATCTTACCCCAAATTCCCCCCCTGTTTATTGTCAATACCTCTCTAAGCTTGATTCATTATAATGGAACACTTGCATAAAAACCAGTGGGGGGTAATGATGTAACAAAATACCCGAGTGCAGTGTTATCTATTCAAGCTCAGAGACAAGAACGTAAAATGCATAGAAGGTCAGACCACCTGAAGCAAGAGCCTTAATCAAGTTTTCTGACTCTTCCCTGCAATATGTTATTTTTATGTAGCATATGCTTGAGGTGACAGAGAAAGCCATACTCTGATAATTGTCTAATGATATGGGAGCACTTCCAAGAAGATCAAATCTCTGCTCCTCTCCGTTCTGTGAAAGGTCAGCAGCTTCTCTCAGCAACTTATCTTTTTGGCTCCCTTATTTAGTGAAAAATGGTCAACATGAAAATGAAACATATTAATTCACCAAATAGACTTGCTTTGAAGTTTGACCTGAATAATCTTTTAAGTCTGGTTCATCGGCCAAGGAATAAAAACAATTATTCATACAGCTTTACTGTTGTCACCCTAATACATGATTAACTTTCCAAAAATAAAAATCAAGTCTTTTTTTCCCTCCATTCTGAAGACCTGACATAACCTCTGCATTTAGTGAGAAACATGCATGTCTTTGAATCCTGAATGGTTCCCAGGATAATAAAACTTACATCTGTTTTACACAGTGACTAAGCCTTATAAATAACAGAGCTTCAGCCCAGCGAAGCAACCCAAGTGTCACTACCTTCAGACAATAGTCACCACTAAGGATAAAAGCTCTTGTGTTGACAAAAACAACTCATAACACCACTGAGGAATGTAGAGAGACACTTACCAAGTGAAGTTCCTGCTTACTTATGCAGGTAGTAGGGAATGTTCCGCTTTGCAAGGCATCTGAACAGGTCAATTTAGCACTATGAATAAGCACCCCAGTGCCAAACAAGCACAAAAACAAAACAGAGCAAGAACACTCTTGCATTAGGACTATATCGAATCCAGGCTAATTAGCTTTGCTATGAGCAGAGCTAATTTACTCTGGAAGAACACTAAATTGCTTCTGGACCACACAGGATCTTGTGCAGCACAGCTGGCAGCCCATGGCTCCACCTGGACATGCCAGCTCATACAGATCCAGGCTCAGGAATCACTTACAGGAACACAGCTCTCAGCCCTCTCCAGCAGAGCTTTCATAAGCCATTTTGTTAACACCACTTTATGGCCCTGGAGGTAGACTAGAGAAGATATCCTGCAGAGAGAAGCTCTGGCCTCACGAAAGGGAGAGGTGAGCTACTCTCCAACTTGAATAGGGCCAGCCTTTCCCTTTCCTTGGTGTGAGTCCTGAGCTGTTCTACTGAGCATCAGCTACTTTTATAATCATAGGACTTTACCTCTGAGTTCACTCCAGATGGAATTTTTTGCTTAATGTGTATGGAACATCTCAGCTACGCTTGAAGTGCTCTGACCCTCCAGGTCAAGAGTCCATGACATCCATTTCATTTCTGCAACATAGCAAGGCTGGTTTTGAGACAGGAAAGGAAAGGATAATTCTTCAAAGAAACTGCAAGTCAAAGGTAGATGAGGAGAATGTAAATGTTACCCTGGCTGAAATAAAGCTGGGACAGTTCAAGTTTTCAAAAAAGTGCCAGAATAACCACCAATGGTGGTAACCCTTACTGTGTTTCCTTAGAGTTTAAATATTAATCAGCAAACTATAATTTGCATTGCTACTCTTTCATTATTTATTTTTATATATTATGTTATAGTGCTGATGGACAGAATGGCCCTTTGTATTTAATCTATTTTTTAAAGTGTTGGGGTTTTGTGTTTATGGAATGAAGTCCAAAAGCTAGGAATACTTCATTTACTCCTCTTGCTTGCTTTATTATATATTTGCATGCTTCAACTGCCAAAATGTGTTTAGCTCTCCCAGTCCATCCCCATTTTTTCTCATCAGTAATTTTTTTTTTTTTTGCATAAGGTCTTTCATCAACCTTTCCCTGAGTCATAAATTTGAGTCTTTTTCTGTGGTTTAAAATTGCCATGTAAGGTCCAGCCTTTGTACCTGTACTGCTTAACACCAGCACATACTCCAGTTTCTTCTAACCCCTTTTCTGATGCCAAAGTCTTCTGACCTCCCATTTTATCTTCAAAAAGCAATTATTCCAGCAGATACATAATGAATCATATTACACAAAGATTTTTGCTATGAAGTTTGCTTTCTTGGTACACTTACACCATAGGGGGAAAGCAACTTAACCTTTCTGATATAAAGAACATGTTTGAAATCAAAAAAAATGGTCTTTGACATGAGAGTGCTGGTGCCAGGAGAAAGTACTGATAAATAAGAGCAGGCAAAAATGAAAGGTTATTTAATGTGATTATTTAGACTTGTATTCTTAAAACTGCATTCAATATATAGTGAAGGGAACCCATCAGAGACCACAATGGCTTAAGAATCCTATTTACCAAATAAAAAATTGAGACCTGATGGATGCACTTGGAACCTGACTTTCCACATGCATCACCCAAGTGTGGTGTGAAGGTTTTTCCTTTTTGTACAGCTGCCCATAGTGTCACCATCTGCACCTTGGGTGAGAGCTGCTCTCATGTGGGCTGTGATAACCAGCCAGCCTTACCCCATCAATGGCTAGCTCTTTCAAGGTATGGCCCCCATAATTTTTTGGCATTTAAACAAGACATGTCATGATTGAAAAGTCAGATCTCTTGTTACTGCTTAGAAGCCTCCTGAGTGTGCCTGATATGCACACCTGAGCTTGCTGAGAAAGTGACTTTTTACATGGGCAGATAGTGAAAGCACAAGGAGAAACAGTTTTAAACTTATAGAGGAGAGATGCACACTAGATATTAGGAAGAAATTCTTTACAAAGAGAGTACTGAAGCACAGGTTGCCCAGAGAAGTTGTGGATGCCCCATCCCTGGAAGTGTTCAAGGCCAGGTTGGATCAGGTTTTGAGCAATGTGAGCTAGGGGAAGGTGTCCCTGAACACTAAGGATTGGACGAGGTGATCTTCAAGACCCCTTCTAACCCAAACCATTCTATGGTTTTATGATTACAGATGCAAACAGAAAAATAAGCATTCAAGTGATCCTGGAAACTTGCCAATGTGGACTTGAAGAAAGAGCTGGATGGCATTTTCAAAATTTCAAGGGTTTTCTACTCTTTCCTCAAATGTCTCCATAACCTGAAGTAAATTGCCACTTGCTTTACGTTCCACTGAAAAAATCATCATTTGGGCAAAAGGGAATGCACCACACACGGAGGTTCAAAATATATTGCCAGTACAGCTAATGTTTTTATAGCTTAGTAATCCACATTGTACAATTAATGCAGAAAACCTTCATTAATAATACAGGAAAAATTGCTTTGGAAAGAAAATAGCCCTTCCAACTACATACTCTTTTTCTCTGGTGTGTGCTTGCCCTTCCTATGTTCCCTTGCATCTAGAGGTCGATGGTTTCAGGTACCCCTGTGAGGCTTCTGCTAGATGGAGGGATATTGTACATACAGCAACTATCACATCCTCAGTCCTTCACTGAGAGAAGTATGATGTTGTTGCTGGGTATCCCAAAGATCCTGTTGAAATTACCTTTTTGTGTGTTTCATCATGGTGTGTTTCTCCTTGCTTCCCAGTCAAGTTTGAACAGTGCTCCCCAGCCCTGTTAGCCCAGCCACCCTGTTTGTTTCACCATGGCTCTCCTTGGCCTTTACCACACACAGTTTCCCATCACTCCAGCCAAAACCAGGTCAGAGAGCAGCCCCTGACCCCTTCACAGGGTTAAACCAAATCCCCACAGCTCAGGCTGAGGCACACACAAGTGCTGGGTCCCTGCACAACCAGATCAGCACAAAGCCTGGTGTTTTCTCATGCTAGTGGCAAAATCACATTGAACAGGACAGCAAAATTAAGTAATTTCTTTATATTAGCAATGTTTAGGCCTATTTTATAGGCCTTGAGTCTTCTAAACAAAAACAACTTCCCTTGAAGCAAAAGAAAACTAAGCCCATAATAAAAAAAATCTGGGTTGTTGCAGGAGAATGAAAGGAATGAACCAGTTAAAGAACAGGCATGCAAAACAAATAGAAAAATGTTCAAAAAAAAAAGATGTATTATAGAAAAAAAACAAACCCCATTATTTTGTATTGCTGGTCATGATCACAGTCGGCAGCTGGAAGGTCCAGTCCACCACAAGTGCAAGGCAGGGCCTGTTACACCACAGCCAGTTACCACCTAGCCTTAAATACTTCCAGTGATGGAATTTCCACAACACCCTCAGCTGCCCCCTACCCACTACTTCATTCTCTTTACCCCAAACAGTTTTTTCAGCATCCTTCTTGGTACAACTTGAAGTCACATGTTCTTTAATCCACAATAATAGTAACTCTAAATCTTTGTTTTGTTCACTGATGCACAGAACTAATATCTCTTTCCTCCTGCCCGAGTGGTCCAAGATTTACTAAGATCAACAGCCACTTTCAAATGTTAGAGCTGTAGTAGAAGAGTAAGATACTACTTATTCTTCAGCCCAAGGACCTGTAGTACCTGGGACATTGTTCCTCATGGTTCCCTTTGGCTGTGTTCAGAGGTAATGTTGGAGACTAATAATTCAAGATTATCATCCCTTCCCAATTCTGAGCAATGTCTCCATTTCAGACAATCTCACTACAGGCTTTTCCAGATATGAAAACCTCACAAAGGAATTTTTAACAGATGGGTATGATTTTGGCTGTAGGAACCATTCATATATTATTAAAGTACAGACTAATTTTGTTTTAAGCATATAAGGCACAGTAGTGAGGGCCAAGCTCACATATAGCTCCCCAAGCTAGTTCCCCCAACTCTGTCTCCCAAGCTCCCTGATTCAGGGCCAGGCAACTGCACTGTGCCCAGTCTGGCCACAAGCCAAGCCCCCCAGAGAGAGCAGATGTGCTCAGGGCCCTGCCTGTGTCTTTATGCCTATTTATTAACATTGAAATACTGTGGGGTTCCATAGGCAGGGAGCTGTGGGCAAAAGGCTTGTGTTTATCTTGATTTGGTCAGCCTTCATATCCTAAAGTCTTTTAATGTTCCTGTGCCATGAAGAAATGTGGAGCTATATATATAATATCTGCTGCCTTTGAATTCTACAAATGAAGATGGAAATTTAATATTTATTATTACTTATTCTCAGCTATGGAAATAAAAATATCTTCTTAGATGGCCTTTTTCTCATCAGAGCCATTGAACACAAGACAAATTAAAGCTAAAGCACCACCTAGTGACAAGCTACTGAAAGTTAATTTAGAATACAGAAAAAAGCTTCTCTTTTCCCCTGAAATTTTAGTGAAAGCTAAAGAAATCAGAGGTTTACTGAGAACCATAAAAAACTTCCTGGTAATAAGAACAATAAATATACTGGAAATAATTATAAAACCACTTTTCCCATTTATTTTCTGTGTTTACAGCAATTCTACTGCTCACACCAGTCCGTCCTGCTAATCATAAAGTTTTAGAATCTTTGAAGTCCAAAGTTTTGGATTGTGTGGATTCATTCAGTATTAATTGTATAAATGTTTTATTAACTGTTCATTCTATTTTTTTCCAACAAATAGAGTTCAAAAAATTAGTTGCATTCAGACAATATTATTGCATCAAGTCATCTGCCACATCCCAGGACGCCCCAAAGAGAGGAGCAGCAGCTCCTTCGTCCTTCTCCTTCCACACTTTCACTCTGTCCCCCATGGGATGACACCGCTCCTCCCTCCTTCCCCAGCAGCACTGAGTGATATGTGGAGTTATGGTGTGACTTGTTCCCTGCTCAACATGTTGGGCACAAGGTCAAAACCAAAATGCTCATGCCTAAAGTTCTTAAACAGTGAACCATGAACAGAAAAATGGAATCACAACACTGAAACATAAAAGTTTCAGATATGCTATGGGTGGTGTTTCCTCAAGAAGCACCTTCCTCTTAGCAGCACTCAACCAACAAGAATCATTCAAAAATGATGCTGTACTAGGGATGGGCAACACAGTAAATTTCAGGAAGACTTCATCACCCAATAACACCCCATAACAGATGTTTGTTTAGATCTCTTGTGATAATCAAAACCATACCACTCTCCAAATTCCTGCAATGACTTCAGGGACAAAAGTAAGCAAAGAGGTCATTGGAAGACACAATCTACCAGATGGTACAGTCAGTGGAAATGGAGTGAAAGTACAGAGATGAGCCTGACAATTGAATCTGATGTCTCAATGTAGAGCAGCAAATCACAGCAGAGTTGTGTGATAATAAGCTCAGGTCAGACCACAGTACAGTCATGTTAGGGCAATGCTGCACTTCAGATGATTTCACACTTCCTAGCACAGAATAAATCATGTATAATACAGGAATTCTATTTTCAGGTCCTGGGATACAGTTTTGTGGACCTGGAAAGGATGCCTAGGTGTTCCATCATATTTTCAGTTCCACACCCACAGATGCATATCTATTGTTTAGGCTGGTCTTTCTTTAAGTTGCATTGATACTTGTTTTTTTGTTCTAACTCACTTTAACTTTGATTTAGTTCCTACCAACTCCTCTTAAACTTTTACATGCCCTGTGCATGCAGTCTTCTTTTGCTATCATCTCTTCCTTTGGTATCATTGCTCCCCCACAAATAAACCAGCTAACAAAAATATGGGAACTGACTCACTATTTTCTAACATCACATCGTGATAGGAAAAAAAGTTGTCATTATATTACAACAGTTCTATTATCATTACATAGCAAGGGTTCCATATTGCTAGAGTTTCATACCTCCTTGATGCTTCTCATAGGTGGCTCCTCTAGGCACTGACTCTTCTCGTCCTCACAGCAGCCAACTGACTCCAGTTCCCACCAATCCACTCTTTTATAACACTCTTCTCATTGGCTACAGCTGCGGCCTGTTAACATCAGGCCTGCTCCTAATCTTTAGTAATTGGTTCAGCTGCAACTCTTTAGGGGGTAAGATTACATTCTATACCACCTTTATTTACCCACACTGTATCCCCCCCCAAAAAAGTATTAGAAACATGAAGAATAACTGCAGAAATTTTTTTAAAATTAAGAAAAAAAAAACAAGAACAAAAACCCTCAACCAAATAAACAAAACCAAAACCCATCACAATACCAAGGAAACCCCAAAGTCCACTGCATAAGACATGAAAAAAAGGTCTTGCAGCATTCAACAATCCCCAGTAATTTTAACACTTATATACATATCTATAAAGTTATTTACAACACAAAGACCACAGGAAAAAGAATCAATTTGCTGCTCCAGGAAATCCTTCACTATAAATATGTAGTATTGCATATCTTTTATAATTGCTCAGAGGCAAAATAATGTTGCCTCCTATTTGAAGTAGAAATGCAATTTGAATATATTTAAATGCAGATATTTCACTTTAAAAAAGCACCTAACAATCATTTTCCAAAGAATCCTCCATACATACAGGAAATTAGGCAGAGAATTAGAATTCACAGTTCTCCTACTATGAGGAGTGCCATTGTGAATTATTTTAATTCCATACAGTTTGCTGGTTTTCAGCATCGAGACTCATTTTTCATTACAGCAGAATAATAATTTTTCACAGAACAAATTAAACTTACGCTAGGACCTTACACCAAATTGTTCCACTCCCCTCTGCTGGGAAAGCAGAGGAAACAGACTTACTAGGCAATCTCTCTAGATCTTCATTGCAAGGATTTTTAATTCTCCCAGAGAGAAGAATTGAGAGGCTTTATGTCTTCTTGTTCACAGCTCAGGTCACTTTCATGAGGTTAGACATTAGGCAAAGCACCAGCAGTAGTAGGAAACACTGCATTCCCAGTTTAATGGGAAACTGGGTTTTTTTTCTTTGCAATTCTTTTTAAATGATTACAGAGAAAGCTATTACAAGTTAAAACTTTAGTCCACTTGAGCAGCAAAAGAATATGCCTTTACTTTATGCTTAACTAATTGTTCTCCAGACCGTCACAGCACATACGAAGTGTTTCATCTGTACCTGAACAAGTTTGAAAATTTCTGGGATCAGGGATCTTGTTTGTACAAAAAAAATCAAGCCAGACTAACACTGCCATTCGATGCATCAACAATGGCACTTGCCTCTACCAAAATTCTTACATCTCTAAGTAACATTACGAGATTTATTGACTTTCAGGACAACCAAAGACACTTGCCATTAATCAGAATATCAACTAAAGCACCGATGTTTATCTTCTGTTCCAACATGAGCAGAGGAAGACTTTAAGTATAAGACCAGGCTTTTCTTTAATGAGATTGAGATAGATTTCTTGGTTGTCAGATTTTTAAATATCACTTTTCCCCAGGGAGGTAGATTAGAAGGGACAATAAACAAAGGTCATAAACTGCCTCTCATTTAGTGCTAGTTACCTATTGATAGCTGAAAGCCCAAGTGATATAACACTTAATAATAACACCAATATACTTCTATCTATGAGTCTAAAGGTCTCCATGAATTACATATCACGCTGGTGTATAAACCCACAAAAAGATCAGACATTCCCTCATGTAGTTCATCTTCAACAAAGTCATAAGGACTTCATATAGCCACCACAAACTCCTGCATTCTCCACATATCTGGGAGATATTCCTGGTGCTCACTTTTAGCCATCAGGATTTTATTACACATGGACTGACAAATAATACAAATTGTCATTGAAGGATATCTGCTGTAGGTGAAAATATATTGCAATAAGGTATTTTATCTGGTCAACAGCTACTCATGAAGGATGGCTGCAGTCATTGAGATCACTTGTCCTTTTCACAGGAACAGCTTAGTTTCCTTTGGCATATTGCTGCGACCTGGAATATTTCTGAGAATCAAAACCTGGAGCTCCAGAGGTCTACCAAGCACAGCTGACTGCCATTCCTCTTTTTGTTACTGCAATACATACAACCCAAAAACTTGCAGCAGAAAAAACAAACAAATAAATAAACATACAAACAAAATTGAGGGAAGGAAAAAAAGAAAATAAAAAATAATAACACATTTTTTGTGCATTTGAAAAAGCTGATGACAGGATTATTATGAGAAGGCATTAAAGGCTGTCAGATTGACATTGCATATACTCTTTAGCCTACACAGTTTGAGTATTAGGGTCAAGTATTTTGGATGGTCCCCTGATGATTCTTATTTAGAGAGTTTCAGCCTCTGTTTTCCTACTGAAGCAATTCATTTTTTCTGTCAGCAACTCTTTTCCAGCTGTCTTCATTCCTTCCCCGCGAGGTCAAAATCACACTTGAATGCCAAGAATCTTTTTTTTTCTGTTTTCTATTTTTTTCCTTCTCAATCCCTTATTTAAGTCTCTAGTTTTTTGCCAGCATGTCTGAGGTTTGCTGTTATTTTAAACCAGCTGCTGATTAAACAGAGCCTGAAGAGACCAAATCAGCCCCCACCCATATCTCTTGTTCTGCTTCTGCAGTGTTGGCAAAAATCCCATGTGCCTTCCCTCTCACCCTTGTTCCAATTCCCCCAGCACACACCAAGCTATTCCTGTTGGCTCTCTGAGCAGCCATGTCCTGCACTCAGCACTCCCAGGGCATGACACCTTCGGCACTGTGTGCCCAGTGACTCAAGCCCCTGTCACCAGGAGTCCACACAGGGCAGAGGGAAGGCAGCACCTCTTTCCCCAGATGTGCCTGCAACAGCAGCATTACCTCTTCTTTCCTGTTAAGTCTGGACTGTTCTTATCCCTTCTCTGAATTTTACTTCTTTAAAAATAAACAAAGTAAATCAACTCCCCAGCCTTTGAATACAGCCTTGGAGTTTCAGGTTTGTTGACTGCAGTCAGCTTAGCACTGCACACCCTGACTCCAGCCACAGATAGGAGTACAAGCTTGTAGCGTGGAATTACACTTTTTTCCCCTCAGTATTATTTACAAATAAAGCATAAAAATTTAAAGACAGAAGTAATTTTCAGCAGCTTGATTCTTATCTCCCAACAATTTGATGTTTAATTCCTAAGTTTCATGACCTCATTTACTTGCAGAGCCACTCCTGCTGCTTATCTCCCAGTGTGGTATAAAGCAATTATAAGTAGCACTCTGGAACATATTTTCAGCAATTATGGTAATGTAGATGATTAGGAAACAAGCTCATAAAGTTTGGCAAAGACAGTGTTGGTACTCCACTCTCCTTTCTGATGCAGTGTGAAATGTTGCCTCTTACTATGGGAAAGTAATTAATTTTTTATTCCTGTTTCTCATACTAGCATTAATTTCAGCCATGAAATATGCTTGCCATCTGACACAAAGTAACAAAAATTATAAAAGGAAACAAGGATATATAGGAACAGGATAAAATTGTTTCTTTAATCACAGAATTAGATATTTGGAAAATAAAAATATATATTGGGGGAGGGAATCCTTTTATTGATTTTCTGGATAGTCTTCAAGAGAAGTGGACACTCATTAAGCTTCTCATCACAAAATTATCCACAAAAATTAGAATACTGTAGGTGACAGCTCATTGGGAGCAATGGGTTAAAAGTGGAAGACTGGTGGGGATTGTAAACACACTCAAGTGACCTTGCAGCTGGGAACGCAAAAAGTCTGGAGAGCAGCAATGTAGAAAAAAAGTAATTCATGCTTTCCACTGTTTGTGTTCCGTGTGCCTCCAGAACACCTGTGTATAGATAACATGGGTGTTTGGTAAACAGGAGGCACCCTAAGGATTAGGCTCGAGCTCCCTGCCTTGATCCTAAGATCAAAGCCCAGAGGAGATCACAGCACAGTGGTAAACAACACTTGTGCAAACCCTTGGCAGTCTGCTGGGAACAGCAGGATGGGACTTTCCAGCATGAACTGGGCTTGGTAGTGTCAGCACCCATGTGTGTCCCTCTGCCAAGACCTCTGGGTTTGTTTTCTTGGTTAGTACCTGTTGTCTTATACCTTACAACAGTTCTATTATCGTTAAGCCACAAGGATTCCATTGCTTCAGAGTTGATACCTTCTTAATGATCCTCGTGAGCAGCTCCTCTGAGCACTGACTCTTCTGGTCCTTGCAGCAGCCATCTAACTCTACCTACTACTCCACTCTTTTATGCCACTTGTTCTTGTTAGTTACAGGTGTTTCTAATCTTTAGTAATTGGCCCCAGCTGCAACTCGTTGGGGGATAGGATTACAGTCTGCATTGCCTTCGTTTATCCTACAAGTACTGACACTTTTCTGGTTAATTCCCCAAGGATACTAGGGGAATGCAACTATGTAGGCATATCCATGCCTCAGCTTCCCTTCCCCCAGCCCTCCAGTAAGCTTGTAAGTGGTTCACCCATTTTTACTACATTCAGACAAGAGAGGGGAATTTCTTTTTGCTGTGTGGCAACCTCCTAAGACAGAGGTAGTTCCCAGCTTCAAGGTCCATACATGTCCTGCAACCTCATCCACTCCTGTTTTATGCTAGAACAAAAGAAGTCTGTGCAAGAATAGAAGAAGTCTGTGGCTCAGCCATATTTTCTTCTGCCAAATCAGTGGTCACAGAGTTTATTGTTATTACTGCTTTTTATTTAGTAATAGGAAAATTAATTCATTTTTTCTGCATTTTAAAACAAGTACTTTACACTCCAGGCTAACAAAAAACACCATTGAAAAAGCACTAATACACTTTATCCCATTGCTCTGAGGGTTGTTATTCCACAGCAACACTTTGAGTGAGTCAGTAATGCTCATACTGTGTAGTTTTTTCTAGAATCCAGTCTGAATAGTCAGCAACTTTGGTGTAGACTCCCGGCTGCCTGGGGCGGGCGCAGCCTTCGCCCCAGCTGGTGATGCCCACCAGATACCAGACCTCCTCGTGCCTGCAGGACAGGGGCCCTCCTGAATCTCCCTGTACCACAGGAGAAAAAGAGAGAGCATGCAAGGAAGAGGCCTCATCAGTATTTCTATCACAAAGAAAACTGTGAATAAAATCAGCATAATTCAATGTTACCACCAGCATAACAGCCTAGATTTCAGTCGCTCTCACTTATAGCTAATTAACAGAGGACTGAAGCAGGTGTTCTGATTGTTTAGTAAATTGATTTCTAAGTAGTCATTGCAAACAATTTCTTCTTCCCATGAAGGTTCAAAACCACTGGTTTATATTATTTTCTTTTTATTATCATTATCACATACTGTGATTTAAACACATCTACATACAGTGTTTTAAAACTGTATGTAGTATTGGCAATATTTTTTTCTTATGACCATATTTTTAGTATCTCTGTTCTCTACGTGCCTTATCCTGCTTGAGTGACTCTGTCCCACTCAGAATAAAACACCTTTGTTTTTTCTTTTTCTATTCCTTTCTGAATATAAGATTCCTTAGAGAAGCTGTTATGAGTTGTTAGGACAACAGCAAGTGTGGTTTTTTTTAAACAGCATCTCCATGTTCTGTTACACTGTATCAGATAAAAAAAGCTTAATTGGCATAGAGGAAAAATTACATCCCAGCTCCAAGTATTTTTATTCCTAACTAATCACAGCAATAGTAACATTTCAGCATACAATTATTAAGCGTTAAATGTTTGCAGTGAAAACTGTATGTGAAAGAGAATTTAATATTAATAATCAAACTATTTTCCTCTTGCAGAAATTAACTCAGAATATTTAAAGTGGTGAAAGTGCGTGAGTTTACTCTTGAGCAGAGACTTTGGCTCATGGAACTCATGCTGTTGTGACATTTTCAACTCTATGAACAGAGCAGTTTTCACAGTTTGTTTTCAGCCTTCTATTCCCCATGCATTTTAATAGCATTACTAGCACCCTCCCTTCTGGTTTATACACAATGGATGCTTTAAAATAAGATTTCAGGCACTCTATTTCCTACCAAGAAATGGAAAAAAAATAAACTACATAGGAAATCTGCTCTTAGTGGAGAAATGCTTCAAGATACTGTACTTATGCTCTCTGGATTTCTGATAGCCTGAAGGAGCACTGTTTTATTCCCTAAATGGATATCTATATATCCACACTCAGAGTTTCCTATCCATGGAATCTATCCCTAAAGATTTCAATGTCATATAAGAAGTATTTTCCATATACCTTGGTTTTCAGTGCTTTTGACAACAAAAAGTGACAAGTTAATCAAGAGCTCTATTGATAATCATACTTTTCTGATAACAATTAAAAATAATTGCATTATTCCTTTACATATTTGAACATATGGTTGGAATATATAACCACACACTACTGTTTGTCGTTACCTTACAAGCATCCCTTCCTCCTTCATCATAGCCAGCACAGATCACTTTGTCACCGATTCTGTGCTTCCGGTACCTTGCCTGGCATTCCTCTTTTGACATGAAGGGAACAGGAGCCTTTTGAAGAATATCTTGGACCCGACCTATATGGAAGGCAATATGAGATGAGAAATGTTTGGTTCTAAAAAATAAAGGTTAAAATTCAACTCTAGAAATCCCCATACACTGATATTACAATGTGGGAGGTCAGTGCTTCTGGAGTGTCAATAGATGTTCATGACACTGATTTTCCTTCCTTTGTGTTAGCAAACAATGTGAATTGTCTTCTAATTTAAATGCTTTTATGATGCCGTCTTCTTTCTCTGACTGGAAAAGGTTCAAAACTCCCTTCTGATGTGCAACAAATCCTCATATTGGAAAGGCTCTCAGGACATTGGCCCTTGGAGCATTGCTGTTAGCAGTGCTTTGTGTTAGTAACTATTATTTCCTGGTAAAGTGTTGCAATAAGTTTGAAATCTCCCAGTTGCCAAATCTGCTCTGTCCTAGTAGTTTTTAAGATGGAGAAATTTGCACATAGACTAAATAAGAGTATTTAAAACCAGCTTTTTCTCTAGTAAGTAACAGAAGAAATTTGTCTGTACAGTAACTGCCTAAATTTGTTAGATTTCACATTGAACTATAACTTTCAGATAGGCACATGTATAAAGGAAAAGTTTCTCTTTAAAGAGATGCATATACATCTATATAAACATATTAAAAATAAAATAAAGAGATGTAAAACCACAGCTTAGTAATTAAGATCTTTTTGGCCTACCTGCATATAAAATCAGAGGAGTTCAAATCTCATCTACTATCAAAACACAAGTCATTGGCATGGTCTATAATCAATCTTCAGAATAAGAAAAGCAACATACTTCTAAAGTCATATGAATACAATCGCATAAAAATATCATGTGTTATGTGCAGACTGTAATTCAAAACAGTTCAGTGGTAAATTTATTGCCTTTTTTTCAGCTAGGAAAAAATAAAAAAGAGTGTGCAAAACCCAGGTATGTACTGGGATTTGCCAGTAGATTAAACTAGAATCTAAGGAATGGTGTTGTAGAAAATGTATTTAGATGTATGTAGAGGATTGAAATATCAAGTACTTCAAACTACTGAACCAATTTATAAAATTAATTATTGTGTCAGAGCATGGAGCTATTTAATGATAATTTCATACATCTTTCATTTATATTTTATGGTGTCTTAATAGAAATCAAATTTAATAAAGAATTATGTTAAAGTACTGTCTAGAAGGAATAGTGGTAGCTAAGAATGGAGAATAATTTTTTTTAGAGAAGGAGAGGTTTTTTGTCAAAAACATTGACCTTAAAAATACAAAAATTCACTGCTTAAAAGTATTTCTCTGTACCTTTTTCTTTTCTGTAACCCCATCCAATTACCCAACAGTCAGTATAAAATATGTTAGTGTCTTCTTTCGATGGCAGGCAGATAGGCAGTTGAAGATCTAAAGTACAAGAGAAAAGATTAGTTTGTCCAGCAGAGACAACTGCAACAGTAAGGTTTTGTGGGCACCCACACGACCCCTGACGACAGCTTCCATTTATGCTTTGTCCCTTGCATTATGCGTGACTCCCAGCACGTAAATTAGAGCCACCCATGTTCTTTTTGAAGCCAACAGAATAGATTCTCCTCAAACCCCAGTAACTGCATATTAAAGGAAGCCAGCCCAGGCGTCATGCACTGCCATAAGCAATGCCAGCCCTGTGTCATCCTGCATGTTTTCACAATTCCTCTGCAATATGCTACATACCAGTAAAATTCATAGGCTCAGCAAGTTTCATTAAAGCAATGTCGTATCCAAAATGTGCATATTTATACTGAGAGTGAACAATAATCTCTTCCACTTTGAAGAAGGGTGTATCCTCATTTATTTCTGATTGTCTCAAAATGCCAGCATAGATGCGCCAAATATTGGGATTCTCTAGACTGAGGGGAAAAGAATAACAGTCAGTCTGTGACTAAATAGCATAATGCAGTATTACAGTAAGAAAAAAACTCATATCTCCTGAGAATGTCTAGGGTTCTGTAAGTATTTGTTGTCTGCTTTAGAATTTCACCTTCTAGATTCATTAAAATAATTTAGCATCAGCAGTACAATACTGTGCTAAAAAGGGAGAAAGTATGGACTTCCAGTTACATTAAGAAAACAATGTCTACCTGAAAATTTCACCTTTTGGCTACATTGCAGCAGTTCATCTATTTCTAGTTCTCATTGTTATTATCTTGAAAGGTAGGCCTCAATTTCCCTTGCAGGCTGGGCTAACCTTTGAGGCTTATTTGTCCATTTGCATTTAGGGCTCACCTGGCGACGCAGTGAGCAGCCGTGAGGATCCACTGGTTGCTGATGATGGAGCCCCCGCACAGGTGTCTCTGGCGGGACAGCTTGGCGTGCAAGCTGACCTGCCACGGCCACTCACCAGGGGAGGAGTCTGTCCCACCAACAATCCTAATTGTTCTTGCAGAATGCTGCATACACACTATTAAATTACAGAAGTAATTTAAAGCTGAGCTTAAAGACAATTTGCATTCACCAATGAAAAATGAAGATGAGACTACTGCTGATCACTGAATAGGCACCAACTATTGTGAAGAAGGTGATAAATGATACATTTTTCATGGGTTATGGTCATAAAGTCCATTAAAATCAAATTCACAGTGCTGTTCCAGTCTTTGCTATCTATTGAATTTGCAGGCAATCTCAACGAGGGGAGAGAATGATGAGGAGGACTACACTGATATCAGAAGGCTAATTAATTACTTTATTATACTATATTATCCTATATTCTATTACATTAAATCTAAACTGAATCTGCCAAGCACTCCACTCTGCACCCAACTGCACAGAATCTTGTAACTGTCATCGGACAGTCCTGACACATGCACACTCTTGGCCCTGATAGGCCAAGGAAACAAAACACCATCACTCTGGGTAAACAATCTCCATATTGCATTCTACTTTTGCACAAACACAGGCACAGCAAATGATAAGAATTGTTTTTCCTTTCTCTTAGGTTCAGAGAATGTGAAACACAGAAATATTCTTGGGAAGAATTGTGCCTTGCTTTTCTCTGTCAAGAGAAATGTGGTGACAACTATCTGAAGACCTGACTGACTTCACTTTTCCAGAACACTAACTTTACAAGATCACCCACTGGGACAGTGAAGCCACTTTAAAAAATTATGGTTTGGCCTCCTACACTGAAATCAGGGAAGCACTGTCTATTTTTCATAAAAAAAGTTTTACTTACCAGTACTGGCTTTTTCTTTGCATAATCTTAGTGAGTATCCAGAGATTCTTCCTGGTCCATGTACTATTTTCACTGGAGATCCATTTGAGGACATTCTTAGGTGACACTCACACTTTCTGCCAATGAATTAATGCAAACATTTTGTTTGTATTTTTTTCACTGAACAACACATACATTAACTTGCTCACCCATGCCTGAAATGATTATTTCAGCAATCTTTGAACATTTTAAAAAGTATATCTCACCCTTCTTCATTGCATGAATCTTGGAGGAGAGAATAGGAAAAAAATTGGCAGCGGATCATGTCTGTGCAAACCTGCTGACAGGCTCGGTGTCCTTTAGTATAAGTGACAGTAAGTTCATCTCCCAAAAAATCCATCTGCATGTAAGTGCGAGAATTGCAGGCTGTAAGAATGATTGCATTCAAAGCATCAGAAAGTTATTACTTAGATTAATTCAAAATTAGTGGTTTTATTGTAATTTGTATTTTACCAGGAAAAGATCTTCTGCAATTTAGGAGGCCAAAGCCTGATACAGCATTTTCTTGTGATATCAGCCCCTCTGGAATTCCACTTGTTGATGTCTTCAGGAGGCAAAGATTTCTAAAATTAAATATTTTTCACAGTAACTAAACCTGTTCTCACATTCCAAAAATAATTGTTTAGGTACTGGTAAAAGAAGGTTCTTTCCTAAATACACTCTTTTCTCCCAAATCTCAATCTGTAGAAGTATTTAATATGAAAATGCACTCCCTGTGTTTACTGGTTTGCACTAAATTGAAGCAATCAATTGTGCTGTGAAATGTCATACAAGTATACTACTAAAAGTGGTACAGTATTTATACCTATATAGATGACTTAAGAAGATGCATGCAATCTCAGCTTTGCTTCTCCCTGAAATTCCTTTGAGACTTTATTCTTCTGATTTGTGTGCAATGTTGATTTTTAACTATTCTCACTACTAAGTGTGAAAGAAGAACCACAAATAGAAATATTTTTAAAGCCATTAACTTAATTGAAAAATCTTTTCAAGTAAATAAGTTTGCCCTGCCAGGAAACCAGATGGCTCTTTTGATAATGCCATAAAATTCAGCTTTAAGTCTTTAAAACAATCTGGAGGCTCACTGTACTTTTGACATGTATAATTCTTTTCAGATTAAGACCAAATACACAACCACAATACAAAAGTCCTTATCAAGTTGGAAAACAGTTGAAATGCCCACAAGAAATTACAAATTTATGAACAAAACACATAAGAAGCTGTACTTTACTGAAAATAGCCTTTCAGCATAAATTTACATATGTATAAGAAATTAGTGTTTTAAAAAAGACTCTGTATTTTTAAAATGTAAATTTTAAATAATCTACATAGATAATATCATTTAACTGTCATATTCACCTTTGAGATTCTATTTGCCATTTCTTGGTAAAAAATGTAAAGAACAAGCACTTTGGAAAATATGTACACATAGTTTGGCAGACAGAAATATCAGGAGTGAAAAAACTTGTAACATTAATTCCTGAAAACACTTGATCTTCAAAAATGTCCATTTGACAATCTGTATAAAACAAGAACAAAATATCAAAATTCAAAAAACTTTAGTATGTCATCAGAATATTGAGATTTACAAATTATTCATTTCTACCTTTATTTCCATTTTCCTTCTGTGATTGATAAGCTGGAAAGGTAAGACAACATTTTAACTAAAAGCTATTTCTCAGGAATATTTTTGAATACGTAAAGTTATGGAGGGCACTACAGGGATAAGGTTCATATAGAGGAAAAGAGAAAATATGTATTACAGTAGAGATTTGCTGATTATGTATTACAGTAGAGATTTGCTAATCTAATAGGGAAAATTTAAATTAATTTTCAATGGGCATATCATGTTCATGGGAAGACTAGAAAAAAAATAAGGTGATGATCTTAACACTTCTTCTTTTACTACTTGAAAAGTAGGCAGAGTAAGAAGGATTGCTGCCCTCTGACATAGCCAAAATATCAAAACACAACAGAGGCTTGGCAGGATAGTTCACACAACCAGACAATGGACATAGAGGTTACAGGAAATACTAGCATGTTTAAAAAGAGATTAATGAGTGTCCTACTTGAAGTCCCAGTTAGAACTCTAGTGCAAGAATTTAAAAAGAAAAACAGGAAGCATCAGCACAGAGGATGTTTCTTCAACCTATCAAGCTGCAGAGATAGTAAAAATAGTGAAATGATCCAAAAGAAAGAATTTGGTGGCAGCAGAGAACTTGAACTGTTGAGAAAGTGCAGCAACCAAGTCAATACTGCCCAGTATGTTATAGAAACATATTGGGAACATCTTACTTCAGAAAGAGAAACTAAGAGGCAGAATTTACTCTGAATCCTGTTAATTTGATGAGGTTTTCAAAAAACATAGGCAAGAAAGGACAACAATATTGGGAAGTAATTACACAATAAGAACAGTAAAAAATATAATCAGAAATGTAGAAAATTAGAGTCATTTAACTGTCACATTTAGTAGTAAAGATCCTATGTTAAGGGGAAATAGCCTTCAGAAGAACAGATAGTTTCAAAGGAAATTATTTTTAAAGTAAAAATGTGGATCTGAAACTTAAGGAAAGCTAATCCATGATCTCAAGCACCATGTTCAGTGATCATTTGCTCAATATCCAGTGATGCCCAGGAAGATACTTTGCAAAGGGCAGAAAACAGACAAATTGCTATGCATGCATAGTGGTGTGTGTGCATAAGAATAAAGTCAGAGAGGCAAAGGCAGAAAATGAAAGGCCACCTAGAAAGGAATAAACTAAATAAATTCAGAAGAAAACCTCAAACAAATATTGAAATAAACCCCTTTCAGATGCTGACAAAACAACAAGGCAAAAGACATTACTGAGGTTTTAAGACTACACAAATCTCTGTCTGGACAGGTATAGATGATTTGTCTGAGATTAGGACAGGTGACCTCCTTAGATGACTTCTTGATGCAGTAGTGCTGTCTAGGCTTCTATGATCACACAATTTATTTCTTCTCTCTCTTGCCTGCTCTTGCCTCTTTCTTAAAACACAGAAAGTGGAGGAACAAGATTGATTTTCACATGATGTCATGGTTTTATCCCAGCCAACAACCAAGCCCCATGCAGTCACTCACTCACTCCCACACCAGAACAAAACAGGGAGAGAATCACAAGGGTAAAAGCCAGATAACTAGAGGTTTCAGGTAAAGACTGTTTTGTAGGAAAAGTCCATGCTGGGCACCAAAAAGGACTTTGGTGTGGTGACCTTGTCTGGATGCCAGGTGCCCAGCAACTTACTCTATCATTCCCCTTTCCTAGCTGGAGAGGTGAATGAAAATGAGATGGAAAATGACATATAGGTAGAAATAAGGCAGTTTACTAAAGCAAAAGCAAAAGTTTGCACACACACAAGCAAAGAGGACAAACCAGATTCTTTTATTTTCTACTTCCCATCAGCAAGTGATATCCATCCACTTCCTGGGAAGCAGGGCTTCAGCACACATAGTTGTTGCTCCAGAAGGCAAACACTGCAAATAATAAATGCCTACCCTTCTTCGTCATTTCCTTAGATTTTATAGCTGAGCTGACATCATATGACATGGAATGCCCCTGTGGCTAATTTGGGTCAGCTGACCTAGGTGTATTTACTCCCAGGATCTTGCCCACCCCCAGACTATTGATAGGAGGAATGTTGGGGAGAGAGTGCTGATGCTGTGCCAGTACTGCCCAGCAGTAAACCCAAGCACTGATTTTAGAAAGCAATATATTGATACACATCTCTATGAAATGTGATTTATACAGGAAAATTAGATTATCTGTGAGATAAAATAAGGCTATATGAAAGCAGAATAACATCATCATCATTAAGGGAAAATATTACACAGTAAGACAAAGTGGTGATAGAATTAAACAGAAAAAGAAGAAAAAAGAAAAAGTGAAAGATGTTTCAGCTGAGAATAAGAAGGTTTGATATACACTGTTTGATTTTAGACACTTGAGAATTTTGTATGAGTAATGATCGCAGGAACAAGCACAGACTTTTTCCTTTCATCACAAATCAACCACGAAATGCATAGTACATCCTTTCCTATTAGCCAGCTGTATTAAAACACTGCAGATCTTCAATAAAAATTTTCAAGTGCATACACAGTATACAAACAGAATGTAGAAAGCTCCATATTTCCCCTGATCTTTGAATCTGATGGGCTTTTATCTTTAATTTTTGTATCTATGATACAAAGATAACATACTTTTTCATCAAGTTAATATTATGAAGGAATTCTTTAGATCTCTAAAGGGAACTGTTTCTGTAAGACAAATGATAACATGAAAAAATTTAAAAGATACGAACCTCCTTTGTCCCTGAGTGTACTAACTATATTTTAAGAATAAGATTATTTTAGAATTATTCTACATAATGAAACATTTCTACATGTGAGTGATAGATTGCATTTCAGGATACATGACCCTTAAAACCAATCAGAATCAGAGATTTTAAATAGTTACCTAATTCAGAAAGCTGACATGGCTTTAGAGAGAATCCAGAGACAACCTCATCAAGCGTCTTTATGTTGGTTGGAGTTCCGACACTGGTGTGTTTCAAGAAGCATTTTTTACTGAATGAAAAAGAGTAAAGAAAGTGGTAAAAAAACAGGTCTTCTTCCTCGGACCAAACCATCCTCCTGAACCCACAATTCCTACCATTGTGCATGGTCTGGCCATGGGCCAGGACAATCTCCAGCCTCCAGAACAGAGTTCAAATGTTGAACAGAGCTAGCTGAACAATGTTTAACTTCCACAATTGAGCAGATTAAGAGCTCAAAAATAGGTCTTATTAAAATGAAATAATTTCTCTGTATACTCTGATGATGCTGTTTTCAGAACAATAAGCAGAGTAAGATTGAACAGAGCAAAAATGCAGCACAGCTATCAATATAATTTGCATTTCAGTATCTCCAGAGAATTTTAGGATTTTTTCAAGGCTGTAATAATCAAGTTTGTTTTTCTGACCAACAGACAAATGAAAGCCAATTTACAATTGATATTTTCCCACCTGTAAGTGTGAACAAACATTTCAAGGAGGAATAAATTAAATATTCTTGAGTAAATTCTTGCACCTTAGAGTGCTCTGAGATTTAATCTATTTAGGCACAGGGCTGTCCAGGGGGATGAATCCAACCTGTATTTACCAAAAGCTTGCATTGTGAAAATTTTCAGAGGCATATGTAAAAAAATGACAACGGTTGTCATTGGTACATCGTTTTTGACACTCTTGATAGCTGTCAGCCATAGTAATATCAAAAATATTCCCTTCCATATCCAGTCCTACATGGACATCTGGGCTGCAAGCTGTGAAGAAAGAGAGACCAAGTTCTGAAAATGTACTTCTATTCTTTTCCCCATCCCTTGCCCCAAATTGCCCAAAAGATAGCAGATTTTCTGACACATCCTTCATAATCCGGATGCCACATCCCACGCTCATTTCAGTTACATCATACTTTATACATAGATTCAGCACCAAATCAGAAATGTAGGTTTAGTGTAGTACCTCGTGGCAAGGGGGTAAACTGGCAGACTTTGACAGTGCCTTTGCCTACATGAGAGAGGGGCTCTAACCACTGTGGCTGACTGAGAACAGGATGACACTCACCAAAGCAAGAACTCAGAATCAATATTAAAATATATTTTCCCAGTTCCAAATTCATAGAGCAGGTTAAATGGCATATTCTGTCCTCATAAGCAAGAGACATTTCCCACTTGAGTCAGAATATTACCCTTCAGAGAGAGAGGACCACAACTGTGGGGTTTAAATGAAGGTCATTTCACAGAAGAAGAGTCAGCCAATGATTGGAGGCATTTTTAAACGTGTATGCATAGAGTTTCATTTAGTCTGATTCTAGAGTAATTCAGTGATATTAATTAGTCTAAATAGCATAAAGAATAATATCCCACTGAAATCTCTTTCTATTCCAAAATACTCAGAATTCCAAACATGAAGGGTTACTGACAGGAAAGAGCTTTTAAGGGGCCTGACTGCTCTGAAGGGCAAGTGGCAAGCAAAAGAAAGTACAACTTATTGATAATAGCTACAGTGGACAACTTGCATAAAAACCCACTAAGTCCTGCCATCTTGAGCTGCTATACCAATACAACTAAAGAGGTAGCCTGACATCCGTAAGACACTATTTGTCCTCGAGTCAGGAAGTGAATAAATATATTCTTCCTTATTCCATTTTTCTAAAGTACCACACTATGCTTAAAGTTGATCTCCTTTTAATGACATCACTATGACAGTGCAAATTTAAAACATTCAGAAAATAACACATTTAATAGGCTTTTAATATGCCTGATGATAACTTGCAGGCATGGCATACTGACATTAGGTCTTCATGTATACCCTAAAAGATGCAGCTGCTAAAAAAATTATTACACAGAACCACAAAAGTATTAGCATCACTTTGTGACAGCGCACTTTTGCTTTGCTGAACATCTGCACCTCAGAGTTAGGAAACAGGATCACACATGCCATATGAGCCACTCTCTGGACTGGAACTGTAGTAGTAAATTAATCTTTAGAACTGGAGTCAGTAGTTAAAGCTGCCATCTGCCTGCCTTTAGCAAAAGAAACTGTAATTGCAGGAACATGATTTCCCCGTTACCTCATCTGGGGACCCTGGGTGGTGGATAGGTGGGCCCGAAGAGTAAAACCAATGGAGATTTTGTCACCTGTGTTTGAAAGTGGTCTGGCAAAGAACACACAAATCACTGCTTGGCTGCCTCCCTGATTCTATTCCTCTTCCCAAAATGCTAATTTTTTTAACAGCTCCTATGCAATGCAAAGCATAAAATATATGCATGTGAATAAACATATCTTACCACTAATTTGGTTACACTGTTTTAAGGAATGTCCAGAGATAGCTCCTTCCATATCCACTTTCGGCAGCATTTCTGTATCGCTGTCTTTTAAATAGCAGGAGAACCTGTGTTTTAAAATGCAGCAATTCACAGCTTTGGCAGTACAACACAGACATTCATAACTGTTTCTCAGGTGAAATGCACCCTGTCCAATATCCCTCAACATGAAAATTTTGACAAGTGTAATTAGAAGAAAAATAGGATCAAGCCTCACACACTTTGTTGGCAGCTGTGGCAGATGAGAATATTTTGTGTTTGTGGGAGCTCCAAGAGGTCTCAACAAAATGAGAAGATGAGCCCAGGGCTGGGAGGACAGAAATGCACTGGGCATAGAGAGAAAACAACCTCATTCTCTCAGGCTACTGAAATTCTTAATTGTGAGAAAAATATACTAAATAGAAAGGATGGGGGACAATACAGGGGATCATTGAAGATGTGAAATTATTCACATTGTCCCTCAACAATAAATACATGGCCTAGAGGAGGGAGTGCAGAGTCAGTTCTCTTTCCTTCAAAGGCCACTGTGTGAGTGCGAAAAATTGGGCATTGTCAAGTTTAACCTTTTGAATTCAAGCAATTACTCTTAGATCACCAGTTTTAGAGATATTTGACATTTTTTTCCCATGGCAACCCTGCACCTTTCCCTGCATGCCTGTGTTCTGTCAAAATGTTACTAGGTTTTTAAATTATCACAGGAGACCAGCAAGTACATGAAAGTTCTACCTTTTTGCAGGATCTTTAGTCCATGTGGCTGGCAAGTAGGTGAAGAGCAGACAGGTAGGATGGTAAGTGCACACTATTTGGCAGTAATTGGCACTTGGTGTAAAAACTGTAGTGAGGTCTCCTCCTTGGAAGAATGTATTTTCATAGATCCGAGTCACACATTCTGACACGGAATAACAAAATTGTCAATTATTAGAGACAGGAACACTCAATTCACCAGGAGAGGGTGAAGCCACTTCTCGTCTTCATCATTAACCTTGATTTTAAACCAGGCTTTTGTCAGGAAAAGTGGAAAAGGGGGGGTGAGTAGCACAGTTCCTCTGAGTCTCATCTTTTCTCTCCAGCAGAAATAGTACTGTTTAGGGTGTCTCCCTCTGTTCCCTGCCTCATATTCAATGCTGGAGCAGGGCAGCTTGAGCCCAGGTAGAAACCCAAGAAGCTGGATGGGCCACAAGGCAGATCTGCATGTCAGAGGGGGAAAGTACCTTCCCATGGCAAATCTCAGGAACAGCAGAAGCCTCTCCTGAGAGAGGCCAACACAGAACATCATTATGAGGAAAACCAGGAAGAGGAAGTGCAGATAACAAAAGGAGTTAGAAAGTTTTATGTAAAGACAATCATATTTTTTAGGGATCCTCTGAATTCAGAGTCACAGGTGGTACCACTGCACACAGCCTCAATGGCTCCCAGGATTTCATAGACCTTCAGCTCTCTCACACTCCACCCAGGACCCCCCAAACCGTCTTCACAATGAAGAAAATACTGTTACAGGAATAATTTCTCAGGAATAGTTTAGAATAAAATTGAGCTGTACTACTACCTTGCATCGAAAGAAAGGGAGGAACAAGATTGATTTTAACATGATGTCATGGTTTTATCCCAGCCAACAACCAAGCCCCATGCAGTCACTCACTCACTCCCACACCAGAACAAAACAGGGAGAGAATCACAAGGGTAAAAGCCAGATAACTAGAGGTTTCAGGTAAAGACTGTTTTGTAGGAAAAGTCCATGCTGGGCACCAAAAAGGACTTTGGTGTGGTGACCTTGTCTGGATGCCAGGTGCCCAGCAACTTACTCTATCATTCCCCTTTCCTAGCTGGAGAGGTGAATGAAAATGAGATGGAAAATGACATATAGGTAGAAATAAGGCAGTTTACTAAAGCAAAAGCAAAAGTTTGCACACACACAAGCAAAGAGGACAAACCAGATTCTTTTATTTTCTACTTCCCATCAGCAAGTGATATCCATCCACTTCCTGGGAAGCAGGGCTTCAGCACACATAGTTGTTGCTCCAGAAGGCAAACACTGCAAATAATAAATGCCTACCCTTCTTCGTCATTTCCTTAGATTTTATAGCTGAGCTGACATCATATGACATGGAATGCCCCTGTGGCTAATTTGGGTCAGCTGACCTAGGTGTATTTACTCCCAGGATCTTGCCCACCCCCAGACTATTGATAGGAGGAATGTTGGGGAGAGAGTGCTGATGCTGTGCCAGTACTGCCCAGCAGTAAACCCAAGCACTGATTTTAGAAAGCAATATATTGATACACATCTCTATGAAATGTGATTTATACAGGAAAATTAGATTATCTGTGAGATAAAATAAGGCTATATGAAAGCAGAATAACATCATCATCATTAAGGGAAAATATTACACAGTAAGACAAAGTGGTGATAGAATTAAACAGAAAAAGAAGAAAAAAGAAAAAGTGAAAGATGTTTCAGCTGAGAATAAGAAGGTTTGATATACACTGTTTGATTTTAGACACTTGAGAATTTTGTATGAGTAATGATCGCAGGAACAAGCACAGACTTTTTCCTTTCATCACAAATCAACCACGAAATGCATAGTACATCCTTTCCTATTAGCCAGCTGTATTAAAACACTGCAGATCTTCAATAAAAATTTTCAAGTGCATACACAGTATACAAACAGAATGTAGAAAGCTCCATATTTCCCCTGATCTTTGAATCTGATGGGCTTTTATCTTTAATTTTTGTATCTATGATACAAAGATAACATACTTTTTCATCAAGTTAATATTATGAAGGAATTCTTTAGATCTCTAAAGGGAACTGTTTCTGTAAGACAAATGATAACATGAAAAAATTTAAAAGATACGAACCTCCTTTGTCCCTGAGTGTACTAACTATATTTTAAGAATAAGATTATTTTAGAATTATTCTACATAATGAAACATTTCTACATGTGAGTGATAGATTGCATTTCAGGATACATGACCCTTAAAACCAATCAGAATCAGAGATTTTAAATAGTTACCTAATTCAGAAAGCTGACATGGCTTTAGAGAGAATCCAGAGACAACCTCATCAAGCGTCTTTATGTTGGTTGGAGTTCCGACACTGGTGTGTTTCAAGAAGCATTTTTTACTGAATGAAAAAGAGTAAAGAAAGTGGTAAAAAAACAGGTCTTCTTCCTCGGACCAAACCATCCTCCTGAACCCACAATTCCTACCATTGTGCATGGTCTGGCCATGGGCCAGGACAATCTCCAGCCTCCAGAACAGAGTTCAAATGTTGAACAGAGCTAGCTGAACAATGTTTAACTTCCACAATTGAGCAGATTAAGAGCTCAAAAATAGGTCTTATTAAAATGAAATAATTTCTCTGTATACTCTGATGATGCTGTTTTCAGAACAATAAGCAGAGTAAGATTGAACAGAGCAAAAATGCAGCACAGCTATCAATATAATTTGCATTTCAGTATCTCCAGAGAATTTTAGGATTTTTTCAAGGCTGTAATAATCAAGTTTGTTTTTCTGACCAACAGACAAATGAAAGCCAATTTACAATTGATATTTTCCCACCTGTAAGTGTGAACAAACATTTCAAGGAGGAATAAATTAAATATTCTTGAGTAAATTCTTGCACCTTAGAGTGCTCTGAGATTTAATCTATTTAGGCACAGGGCTGTCCAGGGGGATGAATCCAACCTGTATTTACCAAAAGCTTGCATTGTGAAAATTTTCAGAGGCATATGTAAAAAAATGACAACGGTTGTCATTGGTACATCGTTTTTGACACTCTTGATAGCTGTCAGCCATAGTAATATCAAAAATATTCCCTTCCATATCCAGTCCTACATGGACATCTGGGCTGCAAGCTGTGAAGAAAGAGAGACCAAGTTCTGAAAATGTACTTCTATTCTTTTCCCCATCCCTTGCCCCAAATTGCCCAAAAGATAGCAGATTTTCTGACACATCCTTCATAATCCGGATGCCACATCCCACGCTCATTTCAGTTACATCATACTTTATACATAGATTCAGCACCAAATCAGAAATGTAGGTTTAGTGTAGTACCTCGTGGCAAGGGGGTAAACTGGCAGACTTTGACAGTGCCTTTGCCTACATGAGAGAGGGGCTCTAACCACTGTGGCTGACTGAGAACAGGATGACACTCACCAAAGCAAGAACTCAGAATCAATATTAAAATATATTTTCCCAGTTCCAAATTCATAGAGCAGGTTAAATGGCATATTCTGTCCTCATAAGCAAGAGACATTTCCCACTTGAGTCAGAATATTACCCTTCAGAGAGAGAGGACCACAACTGTGGGGTTTAAATGAAGGTCATTTCACAGAAGAAGAGTCAGCCAATGATTGGAGGCATTTTTAAACGTGTATGCATAGAGTTTCATTTAGTCTGATTCTAGAGTAATTCAGTGATATTAATTAGTCTAAATAGCATAAAGAATAATATCCCACTGAAATCTCTTTCTATTCCAAAATACTCAGAATTCCAAACATGAAGGGTTACTGACAGGAAAGAGCTTTTAAGGGGCCTGACTGCTCTGAAGGGCAAGTGGCAAGCAAAAGAAAGTACAACTTATTGATAATAGCTACAGTGGACAACTTGCATAAAAACCCACTAAGTCCTGCCATCTTGAGCTGCTATACCAATACAACTAAAGAGGTAGCCTGACATCCGTAAGACACTATTTGTCCTCGAGTCAGGAAGTGAATAAATATATTCTTCCTTATTCCATTTTTCTAAAGTACCACACTATGCTTAAAGTTGATCTCCTTTTAATGACATCACTATGACAGTGCAAATTTAAAACATTCAGAAAATAACACATTTAATAGGCTTTTAATATGCCTGATGATAACTTGCAGGCATGGCATACTGACATTAGGTCTTCATGTATACCCTAAAAGATGCAGCTGCTAAAAAAATTATTACACAGAACCACAAAAGTATTAGCATCACTTTGTGACAGCGCACTTTTGCTTTGCTGAACATCTGCACCTCAGAGTTAGGAAACAGGATCACACATGCCATATGAGCCACTCTCTGGACTGGAACTGTAGTAGTAAATTAATCTTTAGAACTGGAGTCAGTAGTTAAAGCTGCCATCTGCCTGCCTTTAGCAAAAGAAACTGTAATTGCAGGAACATGATTTCCCCGTTACCTCATCTGGGGACCCTGGGTGGTGGATAGGTGGGCCCGAAGAGTAAAACCAATGGAGATTTTGTCACCTGTGTTTGAAAGTGGTCTGGCAAAGAACACACAAATCACTGCTTGGCTGCCTCCCTGATTCTATTCCTCTTCCCAAAATGCTAATTTTTTTAACAGCTCCTATGCAATGCAAAGCATAAAATATATGCATGTGAATAAACATATCTTACCACTAATTTGGTTACACTGTTTTAAGGAATGTCCAGAGATAGCTCCTTCCATATCCACTTTCGGCAGCATTTCTGTATCGCTGTCTTTTAAATAGCAGGAGAACCTGTGTTTTAAAATGCAGCAATTCACAGCTTTGGCAGTACAACACAGACATTCATAACTGTTTCTCAGGTGAAATGCACCCTGTCCAATATCCCTCAACATGAAAATTTTGACAAGTGTAATTAGAAGAAAAATAGGATCAAGCCTCACACACTTTGTTGGCAGCTGTGGCAGATGAGAATATTTTGTGTTTGTGGGAGCTCCAAGAGGTCTCAACAAAATGAGAAGATGAGCCCAGGGCTGGGAGGACAGAAATGCACTGGGCATAGAGAGAAAACAACCTCATTCTCTCAGGCTACTGAAATTCTTAATTGTGAGAAAAATATACTAAATAGAAAGGATGGGGGACAATACAGGGGATCATTGAAGATGTGAAATTATTCACATTGTCCCTCAACAATAAATACATGGCCTAGAGGAGGGAGTGCAGAGTCAGTTCTCTTTCCTTCAAAGGCCACTGTGTGAGTGCGAAAAATTGGGCATTGTCAAGTTTAACCTTTTGAATTCAAGCAATTACTCTTAGATCACCAGTTTTAGAGATATTTGACATTTTTTTCCCATGGCAACCCTGCACCTTTCCCTGCATGCCTGTGTTCTGTCAAAATGTTACTAGGTTTTTAAATTATCACAGGAGACCAGCAAGTACATGAAAGTTCTACCTTTTTGCAGGATCTTTAGTCCATGTGGCTGGCAAGTAGGTGAAGAGCAGACAGGTAGGATGGTAAGTGCACACTATTTGGCAGTAATTGGCACTTGGTGTAAAAACTGTAGTGAGGTCTCCTCCTTGGAAGAATGTATTTTCATAGATCCGAGTCACACATTCTGACACGGAATAACAAAATTGTCAATTATTAGAGACAGGAACACTCAATTCACCAGGAGAGGGTGAAGCCACTTCTCGTCTTCATCATTAACCTTGATTTTAAACCAGGCTTTTGTCAGGAAAAGTGGAAAAGGGGGGGTGAGTAGCACAGTTCCTCTGAGTCTCATCTTTTCTCTCCAGCAGAAATAGTACTGTTTAGGGTGTCTCCCTCTGTTCCCTGCCTCATATTCAATGCTGGAGCAGGGCAGCTTGAGCCCAGGTAGAAACCCAAGAAGCTGGATGGGCCACAAGGCAGATCTGCATGTCAGAGGGGGAAAGTACCTTCCCATGGCAAATCTCAGGAACAGCAGAAGCCTCTCCTGAGAGAGGCCAACACAGAACATCATTATGAGGAAAACCAGGAAGAGGAAGTGCAGATAACAAAAGGAGTTAGAAAGTTTTATGTAAAGACAATCATATTTTTTAGGGATCCTCTGAATTCAGAGTCACAGGTGGTACCACTGCACACAGCCTCAATGGCTCCCAGGATTTCATAGACCTTCAGCTCTCTCACACTCCACCCAGGACCCCCCAAACCGTCTTCACAATGAAGAAAATACTGTTACAGGAATAATTTCTCAGGAATAGTTTAGAATAAAATTGAGCTGTACTACTACCTTGCATCTGCAGGATTTCTTAACTATGAACAACATAACTCTGTAATGGCAACAACTCATGCTGCAGAGCTCTGCAGCAGAGGTACCCAAGCAGCAACCTCCTCACATCTTTCAAAATGAAGGCACTTGTAAGATCGCAGAATCACAGAGTATAATGAGTTGGAAGGGATCTACAAGGATCATTGAGACCCTCCCCTGGCCCTGCACAGGACCATCCCCAAGAGTTACACCACTTGCCTAAGAATGTTTTCCAAACACTTCTCGAATTCTGTCAGGTTTGGGGCTGTGCCCACTTCCCTGGGGAGCCTGTTCCAGTGGCCAGCCACTCTCTGGGCAAAGAACATTTTTCTAATATCCAACCTAAACCTCACCTAACACATCATCAGGCCAGTCCCTCTGGTCCTATCAGTCTCAAGACTCTTGAGGGTCTTGAATATCACTGTAGTGGAGAAGCAGGGTAGAGTCCAAGGGCTCTAAGATCTCTGCATTAAAACACATAAGAGATCTGTCTTTGCACAGGAGACCACACTGTTTTTGAATTTGCCCTCCAGAAGGAGTAGCAAACCAATAAAATGGCAAGTTTTATTCCTGCATTTACCAAGTCTTTTCTCTTTATCTTTAAAAGATAAAGAGAAAAGAATGTACTTTTACAGACTGGGTGGAAACCCAACTGAAAACATTTTACCTAGTGGCTTAATCTGTTACTTTAGAGTGATCATACTGTATCAAGTGATATTAAAAATGAAAACAAAAAGTAATATCATATTGGATTTGACAGTTTTAAAAGACTGCAAGTGGATTTTATTTGTTATTATGATTATACACCATGCAATTCAGTATTTCCTGCACACAGGTATAATATATAATTTTTTTAACAAGGAATAAATAAGCATTATTATACATATTTGCTAGATGTATTAATATCTTTCAAAGGTTAAGTCCTTATTAGTAAAAAATTGGACTTTATAAACATCCAAATTCTCTGGTATGTATACACTTTCAAGCTCTTTCTTTAAAAAATGCTATTTATTATTCTTAGTAGCATTTCTTTATCCAGCTCATCATTAAAAACATTTTCAATTCTTAGAATACACCAAGTGAATTCTAAAGCTAAAAGAAAAGAATATTGCAATTATTTACTGTATCAGATATTTTGGATCCTATTTATCTTCTTCTAGCACAAATTAACACAAAAAAATTATTTATGCTGTAAAACTATGCACCATGTAGAACCATGCCAGTTCTGAACACTTTAATTTAATTAAAATGTTTTCTAGACCTCAGAAATTTTCCAAGATATTTTTTCTGAGACTTAAAGCCAAGTGAAACATTTTCTTAAATAATATTACATTTATCTATTTGATTTTGCTAGAAAGTTGCTACCTAGTTGTTCTCTGAGAAAACAGCTAATACATTACTGAACTTATACCTGTGCTAGTCCTTAGTTATAATTTATCAGGAAAGGGAATTTCAGAGAAGCACAGTGCAGTTTTTTGTAGTTTAACTTTTGCTACTGGAACAAAGTAAATCATTAACCCATCATGAAAGACACACATTACTCTGCCTCCTGCACCCCCAAAGGGCCTCCTTCCCCAGCTGCTGCTTAGGCTACTGACCTTGCCACTGGGCACAGAACAGGGACCATCACACCAATTTCACAGTTACATGCCATGGTCCCATGTGTGCTGGGGGAGGTGACAGCACAGGGGGTGGCAGGACAGTGCTAGTAAAGGCCCACTAGAAAGTTCCATGTCAGACAATAGGGTTATGCCAGTTACACAAACTTAACTAAACTCAATCCAGCAGAAGAAACAGCTCTCTCAAGAGCAGACTGCAGTTACTAATCTCTTCCCCACCTACGAGAGTTTATCTACATTGTTTGTAACTCTCAGGAATTATACATTAACTTACCACTGTAAACAGAAGCAAGTAAGAAAATGAAACAAAAAGTCCGATAAATCCAATTCATCCTAAAAACCACAAAATCATTCTTTAGGATATGTTCAATAAAGGGTTTGTAATTAGTTTTATAAAGCACTGCTAAACCTAACACTGATTTACACTTGTACTGTTTCACCATTAATTCAAAATTACATTGAAAATTACAATTGCAGTTGTGACATGCTATTTTGGCATACCTTTTAACAGCAGAATATTCACTCCTGCTTAGACTGGGAACAATATTCCACTGAAATGACATTACTAATACTGACTCTCCAGATAGTTTGGTAAATACAGTTATCAAGGTAGCAAACTAATGACTCACACTCACTGCTTCATATGCTATAAGAATTCTAAGCTTTATTTCACATGCAAAAACTTAACCTGTGAAATAAGTTAACCACAAAATACAAACCATGAAGACTCCAACTTGCACTGTCCTGTTGCTATGAAAACCTTTCACTGAATACCAGTGCATTATTGCAATAATGATTACATACCTGAACACATAATAAGTCTGGATGCATGGATCAGGTTTGCACTCTACTAAAAAAAAGAAAAGTCAACACTTTATGTTAAATATTACTAGATGCAATGCTATCTCATCTTTAATGTTTACTTTGAATGGGTACTGTTTTTGTCAATACTGCTGCTGACCTTGGGACACATTTTCAGAACATCTATCATCCACACTGCACTGGAATTGATCCTGTATAACCACACATATGCAACATAGTCTCTCTTTTCTCGCCTATAAAGTGATGATAATATTTTAAACTCCTTGAAAAATTTTCACCTCTATATCAAATTACAGAATTTTCATGGTCCCTGGATGCAATCACAAAATCTACCTGTACTTGAATATTTACAAACAAATTAAGCCGAATTTACCATTTTTTGTGTTGCTTAACATATATTAGTATTCAATTAAAATAATTGTTTTGCCTGTGTGTGTGTGTGTGAACATTTCAATTGGTGGCACAAAAGGGTTAGAACTTTTGTCCAAGAAATTAGTTTCTTCAATTTTCACTTCTTATCCGGGCTTTCCTATTCAGATACTGGGCAGTTATTCCGGTTTGTTACTGTTCTAATAAAAACACGAGCAAAAAACAAGAAAACAAAAAAAAAAAACAAAAAACAAGAAAACAAAAACAAAAAACAAGAAAACAAAAACAAAAAACAAGAAAACAAAAACAAAAAACAAGAAAACAAAAACAAAAAAACCCAAACCAACAAACAAAAAAATCTCCAATCATACACTTTTGGAAAAATAAGGTATACCATTCAAAAATGCAGAAAACCAGAGCAGCTTAACCATAAATTTTACTGAGAACATGTGTGTCATTCATGCAACATGTAGTCATACTCACGTTCATCAGAAGCTTTTGTAAGATTTCATTTTTATAATCTATTGTCTATATTTTAGGTTTTTGTCTGAGGAAGGGGCATCTTCTGCTGATGGCTGTTTGTTTCAGAAGCAAAATACCGAGGAATAAAAAAAAAAAGGAAGAAAAAAATTTCCCTAAAGCAGCAGTTCTCAGATTTAGGTATCCTTCTTTCTAAAACCAAATATCATTTTAATTAGATCTGTAAGGGCATCAGTTGGATTCGATGGTGAAGCTCAGAAATAAGGCAGAAATGCTAGTCAAAGAGAATCACAATGAGTGTGATCACTTTGGAAAATAAATGCATTTTCTTTCACGGGGCCTGCTACTCACATTACATGCTCCCATTTGCACTGCTGTGCTGTTGCTCAAGCCAACAAAGTTATTCTTCTGTACTGAGAAAAAATGTATTATGGACTCTATGATGATGAGTGAGTTATTGTTTATTACAGGACATATTTATTATAGGACAAATTATTAAACATACTGAGACAAACTCTCTGCTGGTATACGTTTCTTGAGCCTCTCTGAAATCCAGAGATTATATGATTTAAACTAGGAGAAGAGATAGAAATTTAAAGTGCATAGAATGCCAAAACCATCTAATACTCCTTAGATCACAAGGGCTCAACACATAAGTTTACTATTGGTCTTAAGTCCCTCATTGTATCAATTTAGCTGTCCATATTGTAAATATTAGCTAAATCAGGGTGTTGCATTTAGGGTTCAGTAATTCAGGTAGAAGAAATAAAAGAGCTCATCAAAGCATTTTTATAAATGAAAACATTTTTGATGATCAAAGTTCAAAATTTATTTGAATAATCTACAATACAATTAAGAGTTTGCTTCTGTTTGACTCTGCTTCATTTTGACTTGGTAGTTAAAAAACCAAAACCTGCATCAGCCTAAGGCAGTTCT
The DNA here is from genome assembly GCF_000277835.1 of Geospiza fortis. NCBI lineage: Eukaryota > Metazoa > Chordata > Aves > Passeriformes > Thraupidae > Geospiza > Geospiza fortis. Next base: position 17,976,808 of record NW_005054297.1, read on the forward strand.
TTGAGACAACATCTCCCTGGCAGTGCACTTGCTTGATACAGCTTTCTGCTGATTTCCACTGTGATCCATGCACAAATTTCATTCCTGCAAAGGTGGCAGGAATTACTGAACTGTTTCACCTCAGGAAATAAATTACTGGATTCTAGCTGATTTAGGTCTAATTCTGCCTGGCAGAATCAAATCCCGCATTTCTTATGGCAGTCCTATTCAAAAAAAAGCTTCAACATGGAAGAGGATCTACTCTCTGTGATGAGACAATACCTGCTGGTTGTGGTGTGGAGCAAGAGAAGTTTCTCAGAGGAAATGAGGGAAGGAAGGCACCAGTATGGTAGGAACAACCCAAATTTTCATTTGACTTGGCGTTATGCACACCCTATCCATTTGAATGAGGATACCGTAATAATTTCATGAACCTGAAAGTTCCAGTAGGAAAAAAACAACCAACCAAAAAATATTCTGAAGAACTTCATGGCTATCATTATGTATATGAGAAAGGAGATAGAGAAATAAAATATCAAATGCTACTAAAACAAACTTTAAATCTAAATCTCAATCTTTTCTTCTTACTATCAACAATCTAGAGCCTTTTCATCTGAGTCAGGATGCCATTATCTTAATGAAGAACCTACTGTCTCACTAGGGCAGAACCTGCTGTTTGACTTGATTCCACCCCAAATGGCTGCAAAAAGATGGATAGAATAATTTACTGATTTGTGAATGGTGCAGCATTGTGTATTGTATCAAATTAAAACCAGTTTACTAGTTCCATATGCTGAAATTACATGTCCACAATAGTCTTCCTTGAAATAGAGCCCAGAAAACACTGCAAATCAGATGTCAAATAAGAAATCAATGCAAACAAAATTCAGGACGTATTAAAGAAATAGAAGACAGTTGCAAATATTAAACAACAAATAGTTACTGGGTTTGTTATTTCAGAAGTCCTCTGTGATTTTTTTCAGGTTTTCCATTTTTTAAATAAATGGAGAATCACATTACTGCCCAAGGCCTTCCTTTTTGGACCTATAGCACCTGATGCCGGTTATTGTTAGATATTAGAGAAGACAGAATGTTTCAACATACACTGAAGGGCCCTAGAATCTTGATCAAGGCCTGTAAACCACCAACCAGTAATTCTTGGGCAAGTTTATGTTGTATGTCAATTACTAGCCTGGAATGAGGTCACTTGGGCATACAACAAATGCTGAGTCTTTTGCTAACTGATAACCTTTGCCTTTCTTTGATCAAAATATTTTGCAATTTCAATGAACACTTAAGATCTCCACAAGTTATACTCCAGGCATCAAATAGAGAAGTCCATTTGTTGAATGAAAGATAGAGTTATACTCAGCAGAGTATAACTAAGAGACTCCCATTTTCAGAAGAAGCTCAGATGCAGTTTTTTGGTTTAGAAAGTGAGATAATTTAGTTTTTAATCTTTTAATCAATGCAGACCATGAAGGTAATCTTCTAAATATGACCTGACTATAAACTGCGGTGCTTCTATACTGGGAGTTTTGTCAGGGTGTGGCACAAATACTCCTTTAGGAAGAAAATTGGAGTAGGATTCTCTGACTCTTTTAGCTGCTGGAAAAGAAGATGACACATGAGATCAAACATGGCACAATTATTTGTTTGTGGCGGCATACTAACATTTATATATCAGGTTTTTGTCTTTTACAGCATGAGGATTAAATTCAGGAAGGCAGGTGGATATCTAGTATGCACCACTAATCCACCTCTTGCACATGTCCAAAGCATGCAGCTTTCAGAGACCAAAAAGCAGTTTGTGTAAAGGTGGCTGGGAAATTCTAGTGCCTCAGGGCACCTGCAGGTGCTCTCAAGCAGAACCTTCCAACAGAGGGAGGTCACACCTTGTCTGTTGTCAGTGTTCTTTGTAACAGCTGTAAACCATGATCCAGAAACATTCACACATTCCATTTCTGTCATCCCAGTAGAAAGTCATGTCCTTGCTGACACCACACAAAAGGGATCTTTATAGACAGTCTAATCTTTTGGTTTAGAGATCAGCTGCTACCTTTATACCACAGCAGATACTTACAGCTCTGGAAGAAGATCACAAACAGCTACCATGCACACGCAGCTTTTATTACACAATATTTTATTGTCCTATTATTTTATGAGGAAACCTGCTACCATGCCATGCTGCATGCCACAATCCTACAGGAACACCCCCCCCCCCAATAAAACCCCAAATCAAACAAAAAACCCCACACGAAACTAACAAACAAACCCCCACATCCAGAGGATTGCTGCTGACCACTACCAGCAGCTACCCACCACATGATTTAATTTAATAAAAACACATTAGACAATGCAAGGTATTTAACATCTATCCAGCAGACACAAAGTTGGCTGTATGTTCAATACTGTTTTCCTCAATATTTATTTCCTTAGCAGCATCAGATTGCTTCAGAACCAATTTTCACGGCCCTTTCAGAACAGCTCAGAACACAAAGATTATAGGATTACATCAGTCCTTATCTTGGCAAAGACACTTTTTGCAACACTAAATAGGGATTTTTCACATTGGCATCCTGGTGCCAGCATTTGAGCCCACACACTTTTCATAATGAGTTTCTTTTTATAGTTTTATCCAGTTTTTGTCTCAATTATTTTCCTGTCCATTTTGAAGAGTATAAAGAAATTATAGGAGATACACACACATTTTATGAGAAGAGCATGGTACAAGAAAAAAGCAGAGTGCAAGAAAAAATATTGGTCATAATTTGGTCTATCTTACAAATATTTTCCACAAAAAAACATCCCACAGAAGGAAAGGAAGTAATATTCGTTTTCATTTGTCTTGAAAGTCCTTAACTTAAGCACATAGCTTAAGACATGAGGTACCTCTCCAGGTTTCAACTACATGCCAAATTTCTTGAGAAAATATATTCTGGATGCTAATCTTATTTACCTTGAAAATTCACACTGCCAAGTACATAAAACCATGAAATAATTCCTTAATTTCAAGTTTCTTTGGAAAACTTGTGTCATGTGCGTTATATGCATTAACATATGGAGGTGGTCTCAAAAGGTATCTCATTATAGAGAAGACAATCTTTAGATTCAGCCCTGGAAACTGAATTTTTGTTATTATACAGCAATGAGACCTATCTTTGAAAAAGAAGGCTGAAGAATGCAAGTATTACTATTGTTAAAGGCTCTTTTGTCTTAATGGTAAAATAAATATAGTGATTGTAGACTATTTGTCAAGATCTGTGATTTCATTTTTTAAACTAATTGTTACACACTTTCTTTTTAGTAGTTCCTCAGAAAATGGTAAAAACTAGGCCTATCAGAATACATAGAGTTTGGCAGGTTCAAGGAAACCTCTAATTTATTTGGAACAAATATAAATTATTTTGTCACTATTATGATATTCTGCAAGGTACAGCGGTATCCCAGGTATTAAGTGACTAAGCGTTGTAGAAAGGAAACAGAAACAGATAAGAGAAAAAATATGTAAATGTCAACAAAATGAGTAAGAAGAGATTACTCCTTTCCTACTTTGTAACACATTAATCATTTCTGGACCAGTCCATATTAGTTTTATCAGCTCTGACCTCCAGCTTCTCATCCAGTCCCCCTCTGCAGGCTGCCCACAGCCCAAGAACAACCTAAAGGCAACAACAAACCAATAGCCCTCAGCATCAAGAGGCAAGAACAACCAAAGGCACGAGTGTGGTTATTGGTGGGCACCCCTCTTTGTATGGTGCCAGGTATTGTGCTGGAGCAACACACACCAGTCAAAAGAAGCCCCCAGGTATAGGGCACCAGTAAAGCCAGACCAGGTAGAGGACATCAGCTTGGTTTAGCACCAGCTTTTTCTTCAGAGCTTGCAGAAATCATGGACAGTCTGTTCTCCAGCTGTATGGCCTGCAGCAGACTTTGACCTGTCATGAAGGTACAATCAGAAACTTTGACAGGCACTTCATTCTATCACTGTAATTCCTCCTCAACATCAATTAGCAAAATCTCTGTATGTTGCCTTCAGGGCACTAGAAGGCAAGAGCACACCGGATCATTGTTTCAGCTTTGACCAGCACGGTAAAATCTAGTTGATTGATCACCCTAGAGGAACTGATGCTAAGAAACAATTATTCATCAGCAATTTACCTGCACACAGGCATGCAATTTCAACAGGCACAATTTCAGTCCTCATTCAGGTATAGTAGGAGTTTATTCTCAAAGTTTTTAATAATACATTGCTTTTGTCATTATGAAATCCTGTGTGTAATTTACATACGGTCTAGTTCCTGCTATGGTTAATGCTTTTGGTACAGTTTGCTAAAAAATAATTCAGAGCACTCCCTTCTTACAAACTACTTTAAATGCTTACCAAGAAGGAGTGAAATGATCACAGATTTTTGTGTGGTCTTTACAGAGGCAGTCACCACCAAAAAAAAATTATGCAAAGAAGAAGGATTATCACTTGTATTTTTCAGAAAAAAAGAAACCTGAAAACCTTACAAACACTTGAAAATTCCCAGTTACTTGGAAAATGCTATGGCATGTAAGCTGATCACTTCATCACAGGCATTGCTGCTGTTATTACCATAGCTTAGTTTTTATGGCACTGTGGCAATAGAATAGTTTCATCTGAGCAGATAAGGCACTAAAATTTAAGGATTAAAGGCTTGCATTTCAAGATTAACATGAAGTTCACAAGCACTATAAAAGTAGAGCAACTAGGGCTATTACTGCATCCTTTTTAATAAAACAATAGCAACTAGTTTTAACAAATTGCTGGACTGACATCAAAATATTTGATTTTAAAATACGTCTCAGCCTAAATAGATTGAAAACTTTTGGAAGTAAACTCTTGAAGTTCCTTTTATTCTGATCCAGTATTTGGTCTCCTAGACTTCAGTTTAATCCAGATGCCTTTATTTGGACGAAGAATCAATTCTCCACATAAACCAAGCTCTTCTGGCATTTGACACGATTCCACCCAAAAGCGCCGCAGGATGAGGGCTAGAAGAGTTTTCTCCTCCATTTGTGCAAAGCGCTGACCTATGAGTTACAGGGCAGGAAAAAAAATAGTTATTGTCAGGTTGCATCAACAGCTGCTGCACTTGCATGCTTACAGGACTTAAGAACAGAACTAGCTTCAGGCCAAAATCAAGGTCACATGCATGCAAGTAACACTAGCACTTTTCTCTGCATGAAAACTCTGGCCTTCTTGGGATAATCCACAGTCCGTCCTCCTTCCCATAGTACACAGAACTCAAACAGCAACGTGGAAACAGTCAACCCTTCATATGGAACTACTACAAAACACAGCCTTGTCACATCTCTTGAAAGGACTGGGCAGGAGGGATGGATAGCAGACCAGAGCAGAAGATGCAGCACAGGGACTGTGGGGAGACAAAAATCTCATGGTTCCATATATGTGGAGAGGAGCAAAGAGATGCAACTGCAACGGAATGACAGACAGACCTTCCTTCAGTGATCATTGAGCCTCATACACACAGATGATTTGGTAGCACAGAGCGCAAAGTTCAATTTACAATTCAAAGACAGGTGAAGGCAGAAACATGAGAACAGAGAAACATGAGGGAAGCCAAACCAAGTGCCACAAGGCAGTTCACAAAAACTAAAAAATGGAGATGGGACACAAAATGCAGCGCTGAGAACTTACGTTCTCCCCTCTGTATTATACATACAGATTATATACACAGAAGTCTGTACATATGTACACACAATGCACTTTTGCAATTATACTAATGAACCACCTCTCCTGCATATGTTCCTACACACTCAGGAATTAGCTAGACATATTAGATTTCTCTTTGGAACAAGGAAAGACCTAGTTTACTGCTCTTATGGAAAAGGGAACATACTACCAATGAGACAAAAAAAAACCAAACCAATTGCATCCCCCAAGAATAGAAACCAAATAAACAAAACCAAAAAAACCAAAAGAAGTAATATTTCCCATTATTGTAATGGCATGACAACTTTTGGATGTTCCCCATCTACACTTAAAATCAGTGCATGGAACAGTCTTTCCACATGTTCTACAATATAAACAACACTGCCTCTGCTTGAAGCACAGATAAATGCCAAGTGCCTCAGTGGCATCTGACAAGTTCTGGGATGACAGAGAAAACACCAAACCAACTACAGTGTCAGAAATAAGGGAAAGAATACATCAGTTGCAGATTGCATGCTTTGGACATCCAGCTCAGAACCTGAGAGAGACAGATGAACTGTTTCCAGAGCAAAACAGGCGTGGGACATGTCTTCTCTCATTCTGTATTGCTGACACTGAGAATCAGAAATTAGGAAGCAATCATGTCCTAACACAGGAGCCCAATAACATGCTGCCAGGCTGCACAGCAGTGAGGAAGAAACATCAGCAGGATAGACACTTGTCCCTAGGAAGAAAGGAAATGCCTCGGAAGAAACAAACGGGGCAGCTCAACAGTATTAATATAAGTCTATGAATTAAGCTCTTCTGAGAGAATTCAGGTCTATCTAATGGAAGTGTGTGGCTTGCAGGACACGCAGTGCCCAGATTCAGAGGTGGGGAATGAGGAAGAACACTATACAAACAGTACTCATTGCTGTCTCAGTTACCACATTCAAAAGCAGAACCTTACAAGGGCTTACTCTCCAGATACATACCAATGCAGTTCCTGGGACCAGCTGAGAAGGGCACATAAGCGTATGGGTGCCTTCCCTTAGAATTTTCAGGGAAGAATCGCTCAGGCCTGAACTCCTGCGGGTCAGGGAAGACCTCAGGGTCTCTATGCAGGACATAAGTTAAAATGAGGACAGTTGCACCTCTTGGTATCTGATATCCCCCTAAAGATAGGAGAGAAGGGGACAAAAAGAATCAAAACAAAAACAAACAAGTGACTTCCTATACACAACAGAACAGTAAAAAATAAAACAATGCTGTCCTTTTCTTGGGAAACATCTCCACTGCAGAAATGCTAACACAAGAGAAAGCGACAAAGACAGAACACCACTTACTAATGCAGCAATCCTCTCTCAAGGTACGGGCAAACATGGGAACTGAAGGGTAGAGACGAAGAGCTTCTTTCACAACACATTCAAGGTATCGAAGATTCTTCAAATCCTCCATTGTAACAGAACGTTCAGTATTGTCTGCCCAAAGATAAATAGAGGGATGATCAAGAACAAAACTCCCCATCTTTGGCTAAACAAACTCATCCTGGATCTCCCCAGAAACTCTCATCATGCACCAAGACTACATACAAGAAGGTGTTACAAATATATTAAACATGCATATCTTGCCCCAAAGACATAAGTTTGGTTGTACACCCCAAGAGACCTTCCCACACCCATCCCAAGCACCTCTAACTGCTGAAAGCTCCAGAAGGGCCACAAGGCATGCTCTTAAATCCCCTTCTACTTCTAGGCTTTTAACAGATTTCCACTCACAAATGCAGCAAAACCCCAATGAAGGGGGAATGGAGACTTACCAAACACCTCATCCAGCTCCCTGTGAACTTTCTTCTGAACTTCCGGATTATGTCCAAGCAAGTACAAGACCCAATTCATAGCAGCTGCTGTTGTATCATGGCCCTACAGGTCCAGATTTACAAAGACATTCATTTCAACTTTATTCCCATGTACCAGTGGGCTTTGTAAATACTTAGGTGTGCAGTTCATATGAAAAGTGAGACTTATTAGTCCCATCACCATGATAAAAACATGAATCAAGAGTGAATGATTCAACTCACTAACTATCAAGATAAAAGGTGATCCATGATTGTTCTGACAAAAGGGGAAAATTTTGAAATAACCCAAGAAAAATCCCTCTTTTCTGATTCTCAGGAGCTGCATGAACTATCAGTATCTACACAATGAATCAGATGTATATTCATCTTTTCGGTTACTGTCCAGTCAACATCTATGGGGGCCAGTGACTGTCACAGGAGAGATACAATGGAGACAACTTGTAACCTTTTCAAAAGTATCTAAAAATGGTTTTATGAGACACAATACGGAAGCCATAGAAGAAAATATTTGGTTTTCTATGGGGAGGGAATCAACTAATAGTTCCCAGCACTGTGGGAAGGAAAGGAAAATAAAGGAGAGATAAAACGTGAACCAAAGAAGGGAAAAAAAAAAGCCATAAAAAAGGGAGGAACAGAAAAGGGAAAAGTTGACCAAAAAAAGATTTTGATACTAAAAAAGCACACTTGTGGTGAAGTTCAGGATGCTGCTGTAGTACAGAAATGGCAAGATGAGAAGACAGTTTCTCCAGGTTACAACAGTATTAATATGATTCTATGAATTAAGCTCTTCTGAGAGAATTCAGATCCATCTAATGGAAGTGTGGAAAACTCGCGAAAATCTTCTTCAGATCCTCCCTTAGGTAATCAGACAAGAAGAAGGGCCTTGAAGATAATCAGAGGGATGGGACACATCTCCTATGACAACAGGCTGAGAGAGTTGGGGTTGTTCAGCCTGGAGAACAGAAGCTCTGGGAAGATCTGATTGTGGCCCTTCAGTACTTAGAGAGGACTTACAAAAAAAAAAGAGGGAGTGTGACATTTTACATGAGCAGGCACTTATAGGAAAAGAGAGAATAATTTTCAACTAAAAGAGAAAAAATTTAGATTAGATGTTAGGAAGAAATTTTTTACTCAGAGATTAGTGAAGAATGTGTTGGCTAGAGAAGTTTTGAATGTCCTGTCTCTCAAGGTGTCCAGGGACAGGTGGGATGGGGGCCTGGCAACTCAATCCAGTTGATGACATCCCTGCCCATGGCAGGAGGGTTGTAACTAGATGATCTTTAAGGTCCCTTCCAACCCAAGCCATTCTAGGACGAGTTTCTACAAGATGAAGCACTGATGCACAGTGGACAACAGAACCAGAAGACTGCAGGCAATGTAGCAAGGGAAAAAAATGTGAGGAGACATGACAAAATGCAAGTCAAAACAGTGAAACTATTTAGAGCTCTCTTCAGTGTTAATGAATCTTGCAACAAAAGGCAAGAGCCCATGGTCCATGTCAGCCTTTAAGCTTTCATTTCTCTCCTGCTTTCATGAGTAGACCCTGCTCACACAGGCAGGGTCTACCACATGTGCATTTTCCAAAGTTTTTCCAGGGCATACCAAGGCTTCTATCTTACCTCTGTAGAATAGAAACACTGAGATTTTCTCTTAGGCTTCCAGGGCTTAAATAACATCATGCTAAAAGCAACATCCTGAACTAAGAGTCACCACTTGAAAATTCTGAATCTTGGGTTTGGAGGAAAAAAACAAACAAAAAACCCTAGCAAATAAAACCTTCCAAAATAACAACAACAACAACAAAAGAACAATAAAGCAATGAATTCCTTGGTTACCTCAAACATGAAAGTATCCACTTCCTCACGAATGTCCCTGTAGCTCAACTTTTTCCCTTCATCATCTGTTGCATTCAGCAGCATGTCCAGGAATGCTTTTCTCTTTTTGGAACCACTTTCTTCAGAGTTACCATCATTATCATGTTTATTTTGCTGGGTGTTTTTAAGTTCTTCAGCTTTTTCTACAATGACCTGAGATTAGAACCATTACATAGATATGATGAATTCAGCACAAGCGCACTGTCTGCCTCATACAGTTTTGTCCTAACTTATCAAAACAACATCCATCTGTAGCACTCTACACAAGCTAGTTAGCAGAGCTGTCAGCATTAGGTCATGAAATGTAACTGACTTTTTATTAGTACAGAATTATGACCAACCTTTCTTGCCCTAAGCAAAAGAATAAACCTTGAACAGCCTTTGTGCAATCAAGAAAATAGACAGCCAAGCTACATAAACAACTTGGGGGCCATCAAGAAGTGTAAACATAGCCAGAGTATCTGGAACACACCAATAACGAATGCCAACAACGGCAACAGCATATCAAAAAAATCACCACAGTGTGATCACATTAATCACCAATCAGATCTTCTCTATCCCATCTGAGAACTAAGGAAAGATCTCACTTCCAACCTCCAAAAAACTCAGGAAACTGAAGAGAAGCCAGGGGATCCCAGAACCATGTGTCAAGGCTACACACAATATTGCAGAACCCACTACACTAAAGCTTCCCAAATTTTCCCAAGTATGAGAGCAATGGCTGAATTTCCCTTTTTTAGGCCAAAGTACAGACCCAGTAACAGACATAAATTTCTTATTGTTGCCATTGTTGTTGCAAAGTCAAAACAGAACCCTTCATAAAACTGGCATTGCTCTTAAAAACAACAAAATAATTTAAAAGGATGTAGAGTATGCATTTCTGTTTGGAGGAATCACTAAATGGAAGAACAAAAGTACAGTTTCATGCACACACATTGTTTTCCTCACTTAACATGCACATGTGTGACATTGACTCATCCTTCACCTCAGTGCTTGCTCTCAGCACCTACACTGGTGCAATTATTATTTATGGTCCTTTGTCATCTTCTATGATTTGGTTGCTTATATTCTTCAGTGCACTAGCCCAGCATGAGAAGAGTGCAAGTGTTAACAGCCTCTCCCATGACTCACTGCTGCAATTTCCAATGAAAGGAAGCAAGAAAAAACAACACAATGTGGCCAAAGATGAAAGATTATTTCCTTCGTCAAAGACATTGATACAATGACATCATAGGGTACATGCATAGGGAAAGCAGCCTCTATGATAACATCCTAATAATAGATTTGGGAGGGCAAACTTTGGTAAGAATAAGATAGGAATTATTTGGTGAGAGAAAGGGCTGTTACTTCCACAGTCTAACAAGGCGAGAGAACGCTTTATTTTATGCCAAGTGAGTAATGCATGCCTAATGATTTCTGTATCAGAGTGCCTTACTGCTGATGTGAGGACCTGCGTGTGTTTGCTCCTCTCAGCAGTTCTGTTCTGAATAGGGGAAAATGAACACAGGCTTCAGTTTCTGACGGTTGAAACCAGTGGCACTACCATGCAGATACCTATGTTTACTGCTCCAAACTTGGAAGTGAGCTGTTGGATATCATCCAGATGTGGAGCTTTTCAGGCAGAACAAGAGTTCAATGAATTTCTGTTGTTTGTTTCAGTTGTCAAGGACCTGCAAGTTCTGGCACTCCCTTGGAGTAGTCTACTTTCTTGTTTAAATTCAGCAGAGATCCTAAAAGGGAAGTTAGCTCTTGTCTTCTTTTCAGGGAATTTCTCAGCATCACAATAGAGTGACAGCATATCAAGGAGGCTGAATATCATCCCTATTTGGAAGATCTGAGTGCAAAACTTTAATCCAACAATGAAAATTATCATTATAAATATTATAAATAATATTTTCTTTCAAACACTCTATACCGTATCTGTAAAATTGTGAAGGATGTTGAGCTTCCTCTTGTGCTCTCTTCCTTCTTTGAACAATACATACAAAAAGTCAGGCCAAAGCCAAGGGCTCATCTGTCGCCTTTGGATTAAATCACTCATCCTAGGGACAAAACAATTATATCATGTAACATTACTCGACAAAAACACCAAATTATAGCATATTTCGAGAACAAACCAAAAAAAAAACCAAAAAAAACAAAAAACAACTTCTATGTACCCTAATGAAGTAGAACTTAACATATTGTGTAGGTTTAAACCCATTATTTGAAAGGAAAGCCATTCACATTTGTGTCTTGATTTTACACCATCTCAAAATTTCTGTTACTTATCCCAGCATCATCATGTTTTATTTAAGTATTGATCTCTGAGAAGGACAGCATAATATTTAGTCTGAACCCTCTTGAAACAGTCCTATTAAGTCATCCAATCCCATCACACCCCACTTCAGCAAAGCATTGACAGTGTTGTAAAGACTATTAATGACAGGCTCCCAAAATATCTGCCCCAAGAGCTCAAACAGTTTCTGAGAGCAGTGCATTCCTACTTGAACGTCCAGACACCAGACTGCACAATAAAGGACTTAAAATGTGCTTAAAATGAAAAATATGAGACTTAAGTATGCTCAAACACAAGTGGAGTACATTTGGAAGGGCTGATTGTCATTGCTATTCAGCCCTTGCACATGCTTTAGCTGCAGAGTAATTATTACTGACTTCAAGCACACTTGTACTACAGTTTGGAAAAGGCCAAGGAACCGATGATAATCAAATCCTTCAGATCTTCCCCTGTTTTTCATCATACCTGTCTCAACAAGCTCCATCAAAAGTTAAGAGTGAGATCATAGAATCACAGATTCATTTAGGTTGGAAAAAACCTTGTAGATCCAGTCCAGCTGTTAGCCTACTGTTAACCCAGTCCATTGCTACACCACGACCCTAAGGGCCACAGGAACATGTCTTATCAAACACCTCCAGGGTATTTAGTGACTCAGGGTTATTAGTCTGTTCCAATGCTTTACATTCTTCCTTCTGACTCCCTGGCCTTCCTTCCTGACACCAGCAGCATTAATTCCAGCTCAACTAAAAAATAACTAAGAAAAATGTGCATTTACCTGTAGGTAGCAGAAACATAGTCAGAATCCTTATTCTTCTGGGCACCCACATTCCTGCCCATTGCTGTTTCTAGGAGGAAAACATCAACATTTCACAAGTACAAAGTGAAATGCAGTATACACAGTGAGTTACTACTACTCCCAGCTTCTGACTATCACCACCATCCCTTTGACAAGTGAATATGCATATCCCTTTGCAGGGAATGAGCTTTCTTTGTATTTCCATGCTCAGGAATCCTGCTCCTCAAGAAAACCTCACTTCAAACTGCTACCTGTCCTGCCAGTCCCAAAACTCAGCTGCTTAGTTGCAAGTAGTAAATCCTGGGGAAAAGGTTGGGAAGGATGGAAATGTATTTAGAAAATATGCAGGGACATTACTCTTCAATCATCTTACACAAACTGGCACAGCTAAACTCATGATCTTCTGCATCCTTCACAATTCTACCACAATAACTGAACAAGACTTACAAGACTTACCACAAATAATATCAAGGGCACATAGAGTGATGTCCATAAAGACATCAAATGGCTCCTTGTCAACATGCTTCTGAAGTTTCTTCACCAAAATATTTCCTTGTTCATTCATGACTTCTAGAAAGTCACTCAAGATTGCAAAGTGGAATGTGGGAGTTATCATCTTCCTCCGTGACCGCCACTTGTCTCCAGTGCTATAAAATTAATGGGGAGAAGGAAGGCTAAAGAACTCCAAGCCAAAAATAATATCCTCACCATTACAGAAAGCACCCAGTGAATATTGCAGCCTGGAAGAGATGGACACACTGTAGATGTCTCTTCAAGCTGTTCATAGCACCCCACAGAAGGAGCAAATGGAAATATTTCTTGCTCCAGATCTCTTGGAAGCAGAAGCCACCATTTCTCCAGCTGATCTCAACCAGTGGAGATGCCAAAAAGCCTCCAGACAGTACATTCTTGTTAGTCAGTGCACAGGCCCAGAGGGACCAAGCAAAAGCCAGCCGGAGGCCAAACCAGCTATTCAGCATCAAGGCCTCAACCACCGACCCTCTCTCTGAATCAGTGATTGTGCTTGCCTCCATCCACTGACCATGAAATGAGGCCTGCAGAGAACCAGGGCCTAGAGGCATCATGAAAATGACTGCCTCAAGGCATGGCTACAGTCTACTTCCATGGAGACAGGCAATCACTTCCCACATGCCAGTGACAAGCATGGAGCCACAGTGAGTGTCACCAGCTTCCTGGGGATCCATGTTCACTTTTTCTAAATAACATGGCCCAGCTGGCACTTCAGCTTACAGGGTAAAACTATCACACCACTGCCCCTGTTAACTTGCTATTAGGGCACTCCACAGGCCAGCATATTGGCTTGCTGTCTGCCACTGCTGCCCATAATCAGCAGAGACTGGAACATTCTCCTCCATTATGTTTTTGCAAGCACAACAAAGTCAAAATACCTCTCTACATCTATGGAAGACAAAATAACCAGTAAAGAAGAACAGTGAAGATACACCATGCCTGATGCTCATGGACTTCATCTCTGCACTCTGCTACTGATTAATTACTGCCTTCTTACATGAACAAAACTCAGGATAAAATGCATGCCTTCTCCTCTCCCATGAACTTGTGCTTCCCACACCACACGATCACAGCTGGCTTTTACAATACCATGGTCCCATAATAAAGCAAGAGGATTCCACCTCTGAGGGCTCCAAACAAGCAACAAAGTTAACCACTAACACTGGGACCTGGACCTCTTTTCAAAAACCCAGAAGACGCTCAAAGGTACCAAAGACACTCTATACTTACCTTGCTCTGACTATTGAATATCTGCATCATCCAGACCAATCCTTCCTTTGCCCTTCCAAGACTGGAGGACACCAAACCCTTATACCACTGCTCCTCCCTTTCTCCACTCCTGATTTATGCTCCTACCCAGGCTCATTTCTCCCGATCCTCTACTTCGTGAATGAAATAAAGGAAAGGGTGCACATACTCTCCGATCCTACCCCAAAGTATCGCCAACCTCAGGCCTGTCCTACTGGTCTGCAATATGACCAGCTGAGATAAACTGAGATAAGCAATGCATACAATCTCTTCGTTCAGAAATACATACAGTATTCCTGCCACCAAGACCTCTTCTTATCATATACCCTGAAAATTTCAAAAAGGCAGCAGTGCACCTTCACTTGAGTTTACATTATACCTTGTCAGAAGTCCAGTGCCCAGCCATGGATGCAGGAATTTGTATAGGTATGATTTTTCTATATGTTTTGAATTGTTCAGAATAACCTGTCAGAAAAATGAACAGTGAGGAAAAAATATTACTTGTTAAATGGAGAGAGATTTCTTCACTATTTCTTCAATAAACACTCCAACAGAGAAACAACACTGTCTTAGTAGATCAAGGACAATCACTGTTGGCAGAAAAACTTATGACTACCTTTCATGGCATCAAAACAGACCCACTAAGTTTTCATGCAGAAGTCTGTCAAAGAGACACAAGCATTGCAACCTGAATTTCATAATGTTCTATCCTTATTTCAGTGGTCCCATATTCCCTGCTATCTGCTTGTTTGTTCTGATCTTGGGAGCAGAAGCTTTCACATATGTGAAAACCAAGCTAAAGGAGATGCTTCTTTGATGCTTTCATTTGCAGGTCATCTTCAGTATTCCCCCCAATGCCCTCTGACTATGCCTTTTTATAATCCTTTACTTTAGGCCTTTGTTTACCACTAACTCAGAGGACTATCCCAAAGCAAATCAGTCCAAGCCCCTTTTAACAAAAAATTACATTGAGGTAATAGAAAGTAACATGTTGGGCACTGCTCTGCATCCCAGTAGAATAGACAGGAGACCATCACACTCACCTCCACACAGTCAGGGTGATTCAAAAACATGACAGGCACTGGTCCTATCCAAAGTTTGAACAGTGGCCAACTTCTGAACTGTTCACTATAAAACTCTATCTGTTTAAAAAAATCTGGAAAAGAAAATCAGAGTAGAGCTTCAACAAGGGGTGTCACAGACATTTCTTTTATGAAAAATCCTCTCTTAGGATTTTCCTGCTGGAGCTGAGAAGTTCAGCAACAAGACATAAACAATAGGTTATCTGCTGCTGTGGAATGCAACAGGTCCATCTGGATTGGCCCATCTTGGATGTTTTTAGCTAGTGGCCAATCCAGGACTGAATTCTCTCAGACAGAGTCGGAGAGAGCTCCTTTGTTTTCATTCTTTTACTTTTCTATTCTTAGCTTAGCAGCAGCTTCTGAAAAGCTCTCCTGCTTTTTCTTTTTAGTATAGTTTAAATAGATGTATATATCATAAAATAATAAATCAAGCCTTCTGATAATGGAGTCAACCATCTCATCTCTTCCTTCACCCAAAAACCCTTGTGACCCCCGTCACAAAGGGGGATTTACAAAATAAGCAAGGCTTATGTAATGAACTCTAGCACCATGAGCCCTGCAACTATTTTCTTGTAGTTTTAACCTGCTGCTGTGACCTAGCAGCATATTTTACACCTGTGGACTTTACAATTCAGGTATCCTAATCTCTTCAGGCACAGAAGAGCACCATTTATGCCACAGATCAACCTGAGGGATATCACTGCTGTCCAGCTGCCAGTTGGACTTCACACCAGTGAGCTCAGCAAATCAGCAAATACTCCCCCCACATTCTTTTGCAATTATCCAGTCCATATCTTGTCAATTCTGCTATACAGAAAGCATGGGAGATAGCTGAATATGTTGGCAGAGTAAGAAGAGTCAACGGTGTTTGATTTAATTCAAGAAGGTCTTTGACACTATCTCATCATAGAGCACAATCAGGTTCATTCCACAATATTAGAGTGGGGTCCACTCTCAGGATGTTTAAGGATTAAACACTTCTTTGCCCTTTCAGAAACAAGCTTAAACAAATGATACCTTTACAAGCCTCTGCAGAGTTGAAAATTCAAAGGTCCCCAAATCAAAGAAAAAAAAAAAGAAAAATAAAAAGATAGTTTCCTAATAGATGTCCAAATACAGCTTTCCCTAGACTTACAAAAAGTTCTAATGACACCTCATTCAATACAATTCAGTGTCAGATTATTTTACTATTTTTAAAATATTTTTCCAAACTTTGCTGTGATTAAAATAGCACATGTTCCAGCAACTGTCTAGCAACACCAATTTAAAAAATCCTCATCATATGAAATGTTATTTTCATTCCTGTTATAGAATGTTACCCTTTTTAAAAGTTTTTTTTTTTGTTATATTTTTAATGAAAAAGATTATAAACCACAAACTTCACCCATTTTTAAATAAACCAAAACAAAGAAGGCTGGACATGGGAGCTATGTGATTCCTTAACTAAAACACGGGAGCTATGTGATTTCTGCTAACAAATGAGATTAGGGACTACACAGAACATCAGAGTTCACATCAAATTGCTTTCTGGAGACAGAAGCAATGTTCCAGTTTGCTTTGGACTTTTAAAGATTTTTTTTTAGAAAAGAGGATAAGAAAAAAAAAGTAATCTCTCAGTCCAGCTCATATAAACATCCTATCATCCTCCTACTGCTTCCCCAAAGTCAACTTTGTGGAAATCTGCCTGCCCTCACATCCACCACAGATGTCTCATATTTGTCCTTAGATATGGGACCGGATCCAGAGGAAAGATATGACAGTGTGCCTTGTGAACAGAGGCACCTTGTCTTAGCATGGGCCAGCACTGGGCAATTTGTGTTCCAGTGCTGTACTCTCACTTGATTTCACCATGCTCCCATGACCCATTAGTCTCTCTCCTGGCAGCATACACAGCAGCACAGCCAGCAACACGTGCACAGAGCAGAACTGGCATACACAGGCATCACAAATATACACAGAGGAGTGTGGCAGCAGATTCAACACTTTCATACCACAAACTCCTAAAGAAGTGTTCCTGTTAAAATATGAGTACCAAATGGAAAGGAAACATCTACCACATTAGTGCTCTCTCATGCACCTGGCAAAAAGAAGGTCCCATTATCCAGTTCAGAAACAAAAGGATTTGCTTTTGTGCGATGTACCATAAATGCTCAGCAAATTCTTTCACACTCAACACATAAATCTAAGTCACAGATGATTCAGGAAGTGAGCCCAGATAAAAACAACTTGACATGCTGAAGTCCCTTGCACATGCTTGCTTGGGGGAAAGTAATTGTTTCAAGCTTTGTTTGGATCACAGCCAAAAAAGTCATGAGAACATGGAGTTCAACTTTGTGAAGCAGCATTTCCTGCAAGAGCCCACAGCACACCGCCCTCTCACTCAAACACATTCCACAGTGTTCATGCTCCGCCCTACCAACAACTTAATGGTCTGAGCCCAGCAGCAGCTGCTGTCAGAGTTAACCTCCAGTTAATCTTTGAGACCAATAATAATGCCACGTTTATGCAGTTCCTCTCCTTTCCTCTTCACTGCCCACTCCTCACACTGTTCCCCTCTGCAGACTGCCCAGAGAGACTTAAAAGCAACAGCACATCCTCTGATACCCCACTGTCCTTCCACAGCTCAGCCACAAAAGCACCTCACCATCACTGGCTCCTCCAGCAAACCCCAGGCAGTGCAGGGACCTCACAGCTGGGCTACATTGTGAGCTGGCATTACCTTCTCCTTTCCGCTCCAAGAGCAGGGCATTTCCCAGCACAGGATAGCAGGGGCTGACACCCGGGATGGACTTCAGCATCCACCATTGCCTACAGTATTCCATCAGGGAGGGCAGGGAGCACACAGTCACTATTGTCACAAGCAGAGCAATGATCCCAGCTCCCCATGGCAGCAGCTGGGGTCTCCCTGAGAGTCCTTCCACAACATCCATCATCACCTCTCAGCCTCCTGCTCTGAGCCTTGATCCCTGTTGCAAAACTGGCGATGCCTGTACTCGGCACTGCAGAAAAGTCGGCCAGAAGAGCAGGAGGCGGAGCTGCCACACAGGCCATGGGCGTAGCTTCTTCCCAGGAAAACAAACAGAGTTGAAAAACACTGTCATGGAGAGGCTGCTTTCTATCATTTCCTGGTGGCAGGCAAGCCAGAGGGAACAGTCACTGTCCTCATTTGGTTCTAGCCAAGTGATGAGTGAGAACCTTCTTTGCAGGCCATGCAATACCTCACAAGGAAAAAACAAAGCACCATCAAGAGATAAAACACCTTTTTGCTGATTTGGGATAGATGATTTTTCTCAATATCATCTTTCTCAATCTGTTCTCAGGTGCTCAACACCATTTTGCCCTAGAGAACTGCTCCAGTGCTGTCCAACACGATAACTGAATGGCCAGATGGAGAATACCCTTTTTTCAGCTGGTTTGATTGCTTCAAAGGGTTACAAAATCCAAAGCCCACAAAGACCCCTGATCAAAAGCAGCACTGCAAAGCACACTGATGCTTCTCAGCTCAAATGGCCTTTACTGATCTCGTTGAATGCTCAGGCACAGGCTAAAGGGTGCCAGTAAAACAACGGGCAGCACCAGCACCTGTGCCCCAACTTGCAAAGTGCCTGGGTACTCACAGTACTAAACCCACCATATACACTGCTGCCCCTCCTGCCTCAGGAGGATACAGGGTCTCTTCTCACTGCTGCAGGGCTACTCAGCATCTGTTTCTCAAAGTGGGTGCTCAGAAACT
Organism: Geospiza fortis; assembly: GCF_000277835.1. Lineage (NCBI taxonomy): Eukaryota > Metazoa > Chordata > Aves > Passeriformes > Thraupidae > Geospiza > Geospiza fortis. The sequence continues at coordinate 17,995,867 of NW_005054297.1, forward strand.
TTTTGGTCAAACAGAATTTTTGGTAGAGGCAGCACGGTTCACAGCTAATTCACAAAACTTCACCCCCCAAATAAAGCACAAATGATGTGTGCCTATGGACATAATCACATTTATCTTCTTTGCTTTGTACCAAAAAAGACAGCACTGACTGCAAAAGCATTTTTAGCAAATCAACAAATAGCATAAACAAAACAACTAAGATAAAAAAAGCACAAACAGAAAGCTCAGAAAATCAGAAGTTAAGTAAGTTCCTGTGACCCTTGGCATCAGAGGGGTGTAAATTTTGGCACTTTGTTCTTGCAATCTCCCAGCAGAAACTTTATCATAAATGCTGACTGTTATATCTTTCTGCACAGTAAACAGCTAGAAATGAACTTTCCAATTCTTGCTGTTATTTGCAATGGCTTGTGACAGAAAGCAGCAGATATATACCCAGTCTTGCAAACATATAAGCAAGTTAGACAATCATCAGTCCCATCTTTTGTTCAGGTGACAACCTAGGAAGGAAGCAAGTACACAGAGACAAAGAGACTCACCTTTTGTATTTTTAACATGGAGATCAGCTGAATAATTATACTCTCATATTTACAAAAAGTCTTGCAGCTTGTTGCCTTAATTGCACCAATAATTAGAGGAAGTGGCTATTTGTGCTCCTGAGTCACAAATCTGTACTTCTGACTGCTGATTACTCCTTCTACAGGAAAAACAAAAAAAACCCAAACACTAAAAACCAAAAAAAAACCCTGTGAAACAGCAAGGAGAAGGTGGAAAGGCATTGGGAAAGCAGTAGGGAACACTGCAATGCAAACATTGTAGCGTCCTGCCAGCAGCTGGCAACGGTGATGATGTTAATAAAAGGCAGCAGAAACACTGGAATGAGACACAAAAGATATATACCCAAGAAACAAGAAATGAGAGGTCTAGCATCTTTGAGGCCTAATTATGTCACCAAGACTTGGAATCATAACAAAACTTGGAGGATGTTCTGTAGGAAATGAGTTTTCTACCAGCATTTCTTTTTTACCCTGAGAGCTATTGTTCAGTGCTGGATTTCTGTGAGCACTCCACTGGTTAGTGAATCTTTATTTTTACAAATGCTTGTAACAGTGCAAACCTGCTCTTCTTCACCCTCTTGCCTAAGTGGAAGCCTATCTACCTGTGCTGGCAAAAGACAAGCACCTGTTAAGCAGCTGTGTCAGCCATGAAACACAATCATAACACAGGCTTCTGCTGGTCCCTAGAATAAAGCCTGGATTCTTCAATAAGAAAAACTAATAAAATCATCATTAGCAGCAAGAAAACAAAACAAAACAAAACAAAACAAAACAAAACAAAACAAAAAGAAGTAAAGCAAGTCTAAAGCAGATCTGAGACAACAGGGATGGGGGGGGGGGCGGTTCCTGCCGGCTCCACTCTGGATCCACTGCAGAACATAGCTGAGCTCAGCAGCCAAGCTGAATAGTTCAGCAGCCAAGCTGGACAGAAAAGTACACAACCCATTCTGAAAAACTGGTTTTTTTCTTAAGAAAGGCTTTCTTAACAAGAGCTTCTCTTTTTCTAAACACACACCATTGCAACATGATTAACCCTTGTGCAGAAAGCTACTCTAAAATAAAGAGGCTATTTGTAGACATCAATAGCCATCACCTAGATAAAGAAAACATAACACAGTATGTCTCCATTTCAAAATATGTCATCAGCTGGACCGGTGGAGAGCTCAGAGATCTCACCAGTCCTCAGAGAGGAATTTTAGGGCCTGATACTAAATTTCATGCCCAAACAAGGGTACTAAAGCTTCATACCCAAAATCTAGGCCTCCAAGAGCTGTTTTTCAGAGACAACGACTGGTTTGATGCCACCTCCATCAAGCATACCTTGCCTGGTTTCTACAACCTGGTGTTCACTGTACAGCAGCAACTGTTTAGTTCCTTCACTACAAGACATTTTGCATTAATGAATTATCCCCAACAGAATACAAAAGCCTGCCTGCTAAGAAATCATAATCTTCCCTACCAGGATAAAAATGTGACTTACAATAGCAGAGACCACCACTCATGCCCCAGAACACAGACTACTGCTTCACCAAAATTCTGATAAGGTTTTAGTTATGTTTGCATAACTAATAGACAATTAACACTAAGTAGCTACCGGAGCATCACACTTGTGTTTATTCATCAATTTTTCTAGGAAAGTGCACACTCCCAAGCTGGATGATCACAACTCCTCCAAGGCCACAAGTGAAGACTCTACCCACTTTTCTGTGATTTGGCTAGATTGTACAGGGCCTCCTCCTTGCTAAACTCCAGCAAGTTTAAAGAAAGCATTTAGCAGCATACAACACACTACATGAAGTGAGCTGAAGTCATGAAGAATGAATAAACAGGGGAATTTAAAGACAGGAAGAACTTGTGGGACACAGAAGCACAGCACTGCAAATCTGCTACCTGTGTTCTTGCAGCATGGAAGATTTGGTATCAGTATTTGCTCTAGGAAGTTCTTTGTCCACATTTCATGTGCGTGCACATAACACAGTCATAGCTGTACATCCTCGTAGAAGCTGTGGTGGGTTAGCCTTGGCCAGCAGTCAGACACCCCATTCACTCCCCTCCCTCAACAGGACACAAAAGTTTATGAGCCAAAATAGACTGAAAGATTGCTTAATGGTTACCATCATGGGCAAAACAGAGCCAAATTTGGATATTCAATTTAATTTATAGGCAATTAAAAACAGATATAGAGGAAGCTAAAAACAAAGACAAAAGTTCCTCTTTGCTGCTCCCTCATCACTCTTTTCTCCTACTCCAGCACAGTTTCTCCACATGCTGCTGAGGAATCTCTGCTCTGGAGCCTGGACACTCCCTCCTCCTCCTTCAGAGCTTGTTGTTTGCGCTGCTGTTTCCCTCTCTTTTCCCTCCCCACACTTCTCTGTCTGTTTAGCATTTTTTTGTACACTTGTAAATACTTTTTCACTGAAGTGCCACTGGCTTAGCTGCTTAGCTCAGCTGTGTCCTGCAGCGGATCCAGAGTGGAGCCAGCAGGAACTGTGTTCTCCTCTCTAGCCTTTTCTCAGAGAGGCCACCCCAGTAGCAGCCCTGCTACTGACACCATGACATCTACACTCAGCTGATAAGCTTACCATGAAACAATCACAAGACTGAAAGGGAAAATAGGGGTGAAATGTCCTTCACATCAGCTCCTAGTGAGACCAGAAATGTCAGTTACAAAGTGATGGATGCATGAAAACTGTCAACAACATTAAATATTTGGAAACTATACAGGTGCTTTTCCTTATAATGTTCAGGGAAGAATCACTCAGGACTAAACTCCTCCAGGTCAGAGAAAATCTTGTTAGGGCACAAGTTATAACAGGAATATTTACACCATTCAATAATGTTATCCTTCACCTAGGAGAAAGGGGAAAGGAAGAAGGATCAAAACAGCAAATAGGTGGCTATCTATAACTGCTTTACCATAAAATAAAAAAGAGAAAAACCCTACCCTTTACCTGGAAAACTTTCTAAGTACTCTCTCCTGCAGACATTCTAGCACCCATTCCAGCCACCTCTGGCTACTTAAAACCCTAGAATGGCCACATGGTGCATTCCTATCTCAATTTCTTCAATCTTGATAAAGGAGGAATGAAAAACTTACCAAACACCTTGTCCAGTTCTCTGTGAATCTTCTTCTGGGTTTCAGGACAACATCCAAGTAAGCATAAGGCCATGGCAAGGGTGTGCAGAGATGAAGTTAGAAAAGCAAAACCTCAGCTCAAATGGATTTTTGTGAGATGTCAAAAACTACAAGAGTTCTTCAAGTACTATTATGGCTTAGACCATGACGAAGTACCATGCATACACTCCACCCCAGTGGAACAGAGTAGAGTATCAAGAAAAAAATAAAACCCATGGCTTGAGAAAAGAAAATTTTAATGATTGAATTACAATAAAGTGAAATGAAAACAGGAAAAGCAGAGAGAGGAACAAAACCTAAGAAACACAAGCAATTACACAAAACAATTCCTTACCACCCACTGACCTCAGTCCAGCCCCAAGCAGCAACAGGTCCCTTCCAGCCACCCCCCACCCCAGTTCATGTACTGAGCAGGGCCTTCTGTGGTACGGAATATCCCTTTGATCAGTTGTGGTCCGCTGTCCTAACCATGCCCTCTCACAGCTTCTTGTGGAGCCTGTCACTGGCAGAGCATGGAGCACTGAAAAGTCTTTGCTGTTGGGCAAACACAACTTAGCAGGAACTAAAACATTAGGGTGTAATCAACATTATTCTCAATTTAAAACACAGCACTGTGCCAGGTACAAGGATGAAAATAAATTCTATGCCAGGTGAAACCAGGACAGGTATGTAAACAAGAGGAAACAGAAGGAAAGTATTTTCTTTCCTCAGGAGAGATTAATTAGTCACCAACAAGGCTGAAAGGCAGAGGTACTCAGCACTTTCTTCACCCTTGTCCTTCCATCAGCTCCAGGCCTTGAGAAAAAATCCTGGCTGATGCAAACACAGACCCAGTATCTGTGAAGGAAGGGTTGGTGTGTGAACTATTAAAGGAGCTTGACCTCTACACATCGATGTGCTCTGACAGCATCCAACCAAGGAAAGTTGGCCAATATAGCTGTGAGACCACTCTCCATAATTTTTGAGTTGTGGTATTTGGGGGACATCCAAGAAGACTAAAAGAAGGCTAATGTCACTCCTGTCTACAAGGACTTCAGAGAGGACCCAGAAAACTATAGGCCCATCTGTATTACTTCACTCCCAGGGAAACCTATGGAAAAAATTTTCCTGGGTGCTGTTACAAGTCAAATGGAGCCCATGATTAGGAAAAGCCAGCACAGATTGACCAAGCACAAATTTTGCTTGACAAACCTGACTGCCTCTTACAACAAATGAACCTGCTTGGCTGATGTGGAGCCTGCAGTGAACGTTGTCTACCCGGATATCTCCAAGGCTTTTGATATGGTTTCCCATGGCCTCCTCCCACAGAAATGTGTATGTGATGGTGTGGATCTGTGATCCATGCAGTGGGTTGGAAACTGGCTGCCCAGCCACACCTGGGGGGGGGTGGTAAATTGTTCCCTCTCACTCTGGCAACTGCCACAAGTGGAGTCCCCCAGGAACAATACTGGGCCCAAGGCTGTTTAGTATCTTCATCAGTGGTTTGGATTATGGGATCCAGTGTACCCAGATGAAGTTTGTCAGTGATACCAACAGAGCGAGGCAGTGGACACTTTGGAAGTAGGAGCCAGCCTGCAGGAATACCTGGACAGGCTGAAAAATTAGGCTAACAAGAGCCTTATGAAGTTCAGTAAGGACAAATATAAGGTCCTGCACATGGAAAAACAATCCAGGAGAGCAGCACAGGCTGGGGATCTATCTGGCTAAGGAACAGCTCTACGGAAAGGGACCTGGAGGTGCTGGTGGACAAGCAGTTCAGTGTGAGCAAACAGTTTGTTGCTGTAGCAAAGAAAGCCAATACAAGACTTGGCTCCATCAACGCCAGGAGAGATAAAGTAACTATGCCATTCTACTCAGTTCTGATCAGGCCACATCTGAATATTGTGTTCAGTTTTGGTCCCTGCTATACAAGAAAGATGTGGACAGGGTGGAGAAGGTGCAGTAAAGGGCAACAAAGTTGACCCAATTACTGGGTAGCCTGTCACATGAGGAAAGGCTGAGAAAACTGGACTCCTCCAGCTGGGAGAAAATAAGCTTAGGCACACCTTATTACCATGTTCCTGTATTTAAAGGGTGTCTACTAAGATGGACATTCCCTTTTCATAAGGAGTCTTATGGAAAAGTGAGGAGTGATATGTGCAAGTTACGCTTGGGAAGATTCCAACTGGACACAAGAGAAAACTTTTCACAACGAGAATAATCAGCCTTTGGAATAATCTCTCCATTATGTGGCAAGTGGTGGAGACTTAAGCATTGGAGACTTAAGATTTGGCAGGACAGGGTGATGGTGACTCATCCAGACTGTGCTTTCACCAGCAAAGACTGGACCACATGATCCTTGAGGTCCCTTCCAACCTGGAATGAGTCTACATGATTAACAGGATGTAAGATGACGAGTGATTGTCAGGTGCCCAAACATTGACCAAAAGGGATAAGTGTTAAAATACTTCTGGTAGATAGTAAACATCCCTCTTCCTCTCTCTTGCCACCTGAGAGCAATCCATTGCTGCTCTAGTAATTAGCAAATCTGTCTTTTTAAGCCCCAGAAGCTTATTGTTCTGTTCTTCTCTTCATTTGTGCAAGAAATCGCAAAAAGTGGGAATGGTCTTACAGATTTGCAAGCATGTGGTTCAATTGCTCAGCATCTATAAATACTTGGCTTGGCAGGAAAAACATTACTTGCTGTAAACAAGTTTGTACTTGCTGTAAACAGTTCCTGCAGTTACTGGTGATCAGAACAGCAATAAATGAGATTTTGAAAGAATTAAAGGAAGAAAAAAAGGTTAGTACAGATAATATTTGCAAGAGATAAAATATAATAATATAATAATAAGCAGACAGACTGAAAAATGGAGAAATGTTAAAACAGCAGTTAAAGAGGAAGTACTCCAAACTTCTGTTTAAAAGTATAAATTTTATATATGACTAATATTTAGATAGACTAGAACGTCTTTAAGGAAACAAAAAAGTGGGAACACTACCTTGTATTCTAAATGTATCTTATTTGATAGGTAGAAAAACAATTCACTAGGAAAGGCATAAAAAGGAGGAATGCCTGAGAAGAAAGTGCAGCCACAGTCTCTTATACTGCAGAGTAGACACCTCAACCATTTATTTCCTTTTGCTATAATTGTTAATCTAAGCTCTGGTCAAATAATTTTAAAAGAAGGCAGTGCTGGCATCCTGAGGACTGCAAGGTTCAGCAGACACCAGCATATGCGCACCTTCTTTGTTACACAAGATACTAAGTGGCAAATTTAGTGTTCAGTCTTTCAATCAGGGCAGAGGGTTTCGTTTCTTCCTAAAACAGGTTACGAAGCAATTTGAAATCTCTTCTTTGAGTTTGGAGGATTTCTCTGAAAGGATCTGGAGTAATTCTGTGAGCCTGAAAAATATAAAATATTGCTAATTGTTGTAGTTTCTGCAAGTTTCCAGGATTATATATGAATTACCTCCACCAATGTGCTCAGATCAATATTTGCTAACCTGCCCTTATTCTTACATCACCTGTTACATAATTTTGTCAATGATATAATTATTTAAACTCAAGGAACTTCCAAACAAGTAAAGATTACTTTTAAGAACTTTTAAGAACACCAGGAACCTAGCTAGTCAGCTTTATTGTAAAAATAAAACAAAGAGCTACTGAAGGTTGCTCTCTTTTTTTGGGGCTGTAAATTCAAGACAGAGATGCAAATCAATACTAATTTGTTTTTTATGAGAGCTTTATATTTTTATTTAAAATGCACATTTTCAAATCTACTTTTTCTACAGAAAAGAAGTATATTAATTTCAGACCTAAAATAAAATTTGTCATTAGCAGTTCACAAGCATGCAAGTGTGGTACTACTCTAGGAGCTGCAAAAGTATCTTGCCAGTACACCACATACTCTTGCTATTGTTGTAAATATGTCAAAATGCTAAAAAAAAAAAAAAGATGAGATTATGAGACTGAATCTTTTTCCTCTTCCCTTTCCCTTTCATGTCATAACAAGAAAAAGAAGATTCACAGGATTCCTACCCATAAGAGTTAGGACTACCTCAGAACAAGTGAGAAGAAACTTCAAAACCAAACTCAAAAGATCCTGCCAAGAAAACCTGTTGTTCTTTTATGCTGAGATGGCTCTTCCTAGACACTAGACTTTTTGACAGTATGATGGGTTAATAAGTTTTGTTGGCCTTTTACCTTTCAAGTCATTCTCCTTTGCCTACCTGTAATCAAAAATCCTTGACCAGTCCTTCTGTGATTAGCAAAATCCACAGGAGTCAGTGACTTCTGAGGTGTGTCTCTCTGTAAAAAGGAAAGACATACTCTTAGCTAGTGAGATACACTTATCTACAGAAAGAGATTGATTATGGTTTTACGATCTAGTCCAGCAGACTGGATCCTACCAAAGTGCAAAGCTCAACACAGCACTAAAACTGCACACTTCTAGCACACACACCCCCTCAAAACCTGAAAAAAAATTCTTCATACAACAGTACCACACCCGCCCCAAGACTTTTAGCATCATCCTCTCTACAGATAGCAGGAATCCCTGTACATCAGAAGTCAGGAGGCTCAGAAATGAGACCTTCTGTAAACCAACAGCAGGCATGAAAGAAAACCTCCTCCCTTTTTCCATGTCTCCCCTTACACTATAACATACCCTGAATGTATGAGTTGTGTTGGGTCTTGAAAATTGATCAACAGTAACAGTTCTTTCTCTGAGTGGCTGTTGCTCTGCCCTGCCAGCTACTGCACTTGACACTCTGCTATGAGTATATCGTTCTTGGTGCTGAGAAAATTAAGAAGAGCATTAAGAGAATGCAGCAATTGAGTAAGTTAAAATATTTTTTTCTGTTGACATACAAAAGTTTACAAGAAGGTAAGAAAAACATGTTTTCAATAACCAAAAGCACAAATTTAAGTGTTGCCTGTTTTTTAAACAGATGCAAGACTGTTTCTATGTTGGCATATCAATATATCAACATGCTAATTTACTTTCATTCTGGTGATTTATTACTGCCTCAACAAAACTAGCCAATATAAGATCTGGCTTTTTTCAGTTATTAGCCTTTTCCACTTCAGTCAGCATAGTATTCTAATTCCTACAACCTAACATTAGTGAATAAAACAATGAAAAGAGCTATTTAAATCCAGATGCATAGAAAAGCAAGGTTACTATCTTGTCATCTTGTTGGTTGGTTCTTTTTATCTTTTTTTTTTAACCAGATTTTTCTGTTGTCAGACAAGTCTTTCCACTATGATCTGTCTGTGACCTAAGGTTTTGAACTGCCTCCTCTTGCATTGCAATTGCACTCCAATGTAACACATATTAGCACGTTAAAACTATGTATTAAATACAAACCAACACAAGCTGTAAACTCACTCACTTCAACAAGTGACATAGCATAATTTATTTCTAAATAGCTTGAAGTTCTTCACTGGTTAAATAACGAACACAACTTACAGGGCTCTGCTGCATTCGAGGTACTGAAACACGCTGTTCAACAGTCTCGGAGTTTATTGGTGGTAACTTGTTCCGGGTCGCAGGCGCACGAGCAGAGCATAAACTGCTGCCACCCCTACAGAATTTTAAGGATTCCTCTTTTAGGAGCATTCACATTACACACTTCTTCATTGAAGTAATATGAAATTATTAAGTAGTACATTTCTTTATAAAGCTCAGCTACAGAAAGTAACAGTGCCTAATACAGCAATTAAGAAGTAGAACAAATGCCTTTCCTCAAAACCAATCATGGCTCTGCTTGTTTCTTCTTCCCTCTGAATTCTACAATTAATTATAAATCATGGGTTAGTTCTCAAGTAGTTTTCAAAATCCTTCAGTGGTGAAATTTCAGTAAAGTTCTGAGAAAAGAATAAAATTTAAAACTCACTTTTTTTTTCCTTTACGGATTTCATCATTGTGCATATTAGGAACTTCCGAGCAGGGATGGTCAGAGGTGAGAGAAGGTAACCTTGGTACTTTCCTAGAAGATGCCAGCAGAGCCGGAGATGGTGAGAGAACACTGTTATCAGAAATTCTCCCCAACCTAGCATGTGCTGAATTTGGAGTGCTGGAGGTACTGGTATGCTGTTTGTCT
>NW_005054297.1:18005699-18008893 GCF_000277835.1 Geospiza fortis
TTAACAGTGCATCATTTCTACCTCTGCAAATTACTATCATATCAGTGATCACAAGATCACACAAGATCACTGCCTTTTTTACCATTTTTTTTCTAATTGTAAAAAAAATTTTTACATATTGTGAATTATGTCATATTTTTAAAATGTCAATGCCACCTACTGTTTTTTTTCTGCCACAGCAGCATGCCTCTGTTGGAGTGGTTTTGCTTGAATTGTCATCACACCACTGAGATCACTACAGAAGTTGCTGGAGAAACGGTAAACCTATTAAAAGCAACAACTATGTGTTAACCTTTACTTTTTTAGAAGGAAGATCTCAAAAAGCACATAGTTAAGAGGTATTTTACTTGTTTTTTATTTATAGTTCCTTTTAAGATGGTTCAGTATAATTCTCAGGAGTAGATGGGGCAACAATGTTTTTTCTTTTGCTTATCTTCAACATGTTTTTATAAACAATATTTGTGTAATTTAGTTACTGAATTGCAACTTGATTTACAATATAAATTTCAGTTGAAGCCAAAGATTGATTCTTCAAACTTTTCATTTTCCCTCAGCACAGGGGCATGATTTATCAAAGCATTTTACTTCTCCTGGCTGCTGGGACTGTAACAGAACAAAGCACACCCATGGGGAGAACCAAGACTGCTGTGCTATCTTTCCTGTGTTCCTTATCTCACTGTTTAGCAAGCATGGAAAAAGAGCCAATGGAAGAAAATTAAGTCACTTGAACTCAGTAGTGAGAGACAGGAGAAAAAAAAAACCACAAACAGAAGCAGTGGCTGAAAAAGGAAACAAATGTGCAATACGCTAATCAGGAGACAGAGGGAGGAGACAGCAAGGAGGACAAAATAGGACATTTTATCAATATAAGCATGAGCTTCTACAAAGACAGGTAAGACCTAGTGCCAGTGTGCTAGTGCATGTACTGCAGAATCCCCTCGCACAAGATGCAAAGAAAATGAGAAGGAATGGGAGAGTCTGAAACTCGCAGTGTTGTGAGAAAAGCACTTCAAATTGCAACTTCACATCTTGGTTTATCTTCTTAATTCTAGCATGAAGAAATTACTGGATCACGATAAAAGCATAATTAATTTTTAAGGACAGAATAGAATTTAACAAGACTTTGCAAATCAATGGCAGCAATACCTTAGAGGTAAATTGTACCTTTAAGAACCACCAAAGAAAAACAATTGACAATAAACAAAAAATGAACATTGAATTAAACCTCATTTTAAATCAGATTACTTAAACTACCCCTAATTGGTATAAAGAAGAAAAAAAAGAAAAACAGAGGAAATAAAGAAAAAGAGCCTTTTCAAGTTTCAATCAAGACTGTCCAGGGTTTGACGAAAAAAAGAACATTTGACAGAAAGGTTTGCTTTATTTTTACCTGTGATGAAACTGAATGAGCCCCAAAAGATACACTTTGTGCTTCAGAGCCTCTGGGAAGAGGAATGGTCCCAGCATCTGCTGTAATATGAATGGCTGGCAAATGCAGCAATTTTGCTGTAACAGTTTTCAGTTTTTCTATTTGTTGGTCACACTCTGCACAACAGCAAAAAAAAGTAGAGGGAACGAGAAGTATTTTCTATGTTTACCAGCCATCATTTCTTGGGGTTCAAGCAATATGACACAGTAAATAAAGAGTTGCACATAGCTTTATATTTCCATGCTATTTTAAAATCTAACATATATTATGAGTTTTTGAAAGCATTTCCATTTGTCTTTGCTTTCTCTGACACTGACATACAAGCTGGCCTATACAGGTAGATTTGGAGGCTGTTTAAGAAAATACAGCTAAGACCTTTGAAATGTTGTCTAAAAGTCCCCAGAGCTTTTCCTTTCTAAGTAGTAAAAAAAAAAAAAAATATATATCTATATCAAATAAAAATTCTATTGATACCAGCCTCGTCTGACAGCACTGTTTTATTTTGGGTATATGTTACCATCTTATTTCTATTTTAAACCCAAATTATTTTCCTTCCTAGTTTAAATACTAGCTATATGACCTTTAAAATATAAAAGGGCAAGCCTATCATAATATTGCTAAATGATCCTCCCTAAACTATAATACAGAGAGCTAAACAATCCACCTGCACTGTCAAAAGAACTTTTAAATTACAGAAAAACTTGAAATGTTAAGTTCTGATGCTGCAAGCATTCAGAAAAATTTTGCCATTTCTTACTTTGTTGTATTCTTAAATTTGAGGTCAAGTGCACCTTACATTACAGGAAACTTCCAAGACCCACCGTCAGTTATTCTTCTGTTACTTCTGTCCTTTTAAAATACATTGCCAGAACTGAAATTCCCCTCAGTCTCCAGAGATAACACATTCACACTAAATAGATTTTCACTTCTACTTATTTTTCCTAGCTTTTTCTTTTCCTCACTACAGTCTGTTAGAATATGAAGACATAAAATAAAATTACACGTCACCTTTTCTTCCTCCTATAGTCAAGTCATGAACTCCTGCACATCGGACAGTAAGACTGTCTGTCTCACTTTAACATTCTGACCACCCAAGGGTTCTAAAGCTTAAACAACAAGGACTAGGAGACTCAAATCCCTAGGTTCCAGATCACATTGTCAGTAATCCCCTGACTAATGATGACTAACAGCATCAAATTGCATCTTCAAGCCAGTGATTAATATTTTTGTTTTTTAAAACACGCTCTCTTGCAATGAAGCTATTTCAGTATTTTTCTTTTTACACGTCTCATACAAAACTCCCTGAAAATTAGAAAGAAAATTTTATTTTAGGTGCATGTGTGTGCACACATTCTTGTGGCAAGGCATTACATATGTTACAGTTCTACAGCACTGGTTATCTTAACTAAAGCTTGGAATATTTGCTTAATTTAAGCAGATAGGGAAGGATGACTTTTCTGAATTAGATTCAACAAATACTGTATTTTCAAATGAAAATATCAAATACCTGGGATACTAGTTTCCCAATTTTTTTTAATCAGTTCCTCCAATATTCCAATGACATTGCTCCAGATATGATCAAACACTTCAGAAGCCACAGCATCTTTGATACAGGCATTGGGAGAAACAGGGGGAATGCCACGCTTACACCTCTTCTCAGAAAGACGCATTTTCTTTTGTTCCCAAATCTCATCCTCACTAATAAAGGAAACAAATTCAAAAGAATTCCCATGGGAATTGACTTCCCCCCCCCCCGCCCCCTCCT
>NW_005054297.1:18008903-18016526 GCF_000277835.1 Geospiza fortis
TACATATGGAAGAAAAGGCAGTCAGCTGGAGATAACCAAAAAATTCAAACCAAATTCACCTAAAGGAAGAGAACCTATCAAATACATATACTGATTTCTTTTTCATTTGCTTGCCATTGAAAAATTTAAAAATCCCATTAGGGCATTACAACAGAAAGATCTACAGGTCTAGGAAAAAGTTTTGTATGTGGCACACAGTTGAGATTTAATCCTATGCTTTTTACAATAACATAGGCAACAACATCTGTTGTATTTGTCAAGAGGACTCTCACATGAAAATTTCTTTCTCTGCATGCCCTGTGTACCTGCACACATCTGCAATTTTCCACCACTGATCAAAGATGAAACAACTTTAAAGGATTTCTGTAGTATGACAACAATAGTAGAGCCCATAGCCTTGCACATACCTTCCTCCTATGCCCTAGAGTAAGAACAGCTACGCCTTTTAATTTTTTTTTTTCTATTTCCTCTGTTTCTAGGGAAACATGTTTTAGCAACATCTCCTAACTTGGTCTTCTACTACACCCTCTCAGGAAGAATGTTTTAACTTTTTTCTTTTTTTTAATGCCATTGTATTTTTTCCCAAGGAATGGGGGGTTTTGGGAGGGGGGTTGAGATCAAAAAGATACTTCCAAATTCCTACAGGTTTCTACTACCTCTCTTTCTCTTCTCTGTCACTTCTTCACTTCTTCCTCAAGCCACACTGCATAATTCTTAACTGTATGTGAGGTGTGGCTGATTGGTCCAACTCACAAAATGACCAAGCTATTCTCCTGTCAGGCTTTATAACACCTAATGTTTTAGTTATGGAGAACAAGGTATCTCAGAACTGAAGGAAACAAGAAGCATATGAAGGAGACAAGAGAGAGAAACATACCTTCAGACAAGTCTCCCTCCCAAATTAAGTTTGTTTACTTATTAAAACAGAGAAAACTACTGAGAGCATTCTTAAACCTAAATGCTTCCTAAAAAGGCAGCAATCACAGCCGTCTCTTTCAAAAAGAGCACTGAAATGGTCTCTGTCTGAAAGGTTCCTCAGGTTTTCAGAACAACCAAGTCTTTGTTCTGAGTGTGCATAAGGTCTTAGCACAAAAAGCTGTGCTTTGTGCCCATTGAGTCCTACCAAAGCTTTCCCCTTTTAGAGGCCTTTTAGAAAACAGCACATGATGATCTTTCATCCACCCAGTAGCCTAACTGCTGGAACATTCAACTAGCTCACAGGAAACCTAGGCTGCACTGTCAAGAAGAGGACTGAATGACTCGCTGCTCACAAAAGTGCTCTAAATGCAGGCTGTAACCTGCAGCTCTCCTCACAAAGCTGTTGTACTCTGCACAGAAAGAATTTAAGACTCCTTAGGGCAGACAATGACAGTACAAACAGTGTAATGACACTAAACACCCTGATGCTCAAGCACTCACTTGGGGAGAAGGGATGCCTTCATTCTCAAAATTAAAACAATCTTAAAATTAAATATTCATTTTATTGAATCTCCATGCATCAAATACCTCAAAACAACTAGTTAAGACATTCCTCTGAAATGGGAAATGTGAGCTTTAAACCACTAGAAAGACAACATATTTAAATCTTCCACATGCCCAGTGAGTGTCCTGACTACTGTGCTACCGAACACAGGGACAGAAGAGAAACACAGTTTAGTAACCCTGACTCAGTTCATTGATATTTTTTCATTACATTCTTCAAAAATACATATATCTGTTATTTACAGTTCCTTGTTGTCAAAGGCAAGATATTCCTCTATTTTTCCATCCTCATCGTAAATTTCTTCTTCCAGGAAGGAATACGTGGCTGAGTCTGAAGCAGAAATCCTATTGGAACTTGAATGCAGTGATGTATGTATTGGAGATACTGTTGGGATCAGTTTAGAGCCTGAGATGCAGAGCCTGAAAAAAATACCAAGAAAATGAGAATTAAACATTCAAAGAAAGGAGAAAGCACGTATTTAATTTTACTGACATGTTTCAGTAATACCAAAGTAATATTTCTACATGTTTCTGAAGAGGGAAGATAAAAGTGAAAACTTTTAAAAATTAACATACTCTTTTGTATGACCAGTACATTCAAGGAGGCCAGGCACACACTTAGTATCTACATGGGCATCATTTCTGCTCTGAAAATGCTGAAAGCCTTCCTCCTTTGGCACCAGAAGCTGCTTTCCTAGAACTCTGAATAAAAAGGAGAGAACAAGCAGTGTCATAGATGAAAACCTTAGCCATACCCAAATATCCAGAATGCAAGCACCTGCAAACAGTAGGCAATGCAAAAGCACAACTTATATCTGCTTTGAGGGGCCAGAGCCTTGTGTATTACCTTAATATTACCTATTATTTAAGTCATTAAAGTTAAGCTGATTTACACAAGAGGAGATTCTAGTTTATAAATTTTAAGAGCAAATAGTAAAACTTGTTAGATTGTTCTAAAGGCAGACAAAAGTAAACACACTTCCTTTCTTATGAAAAAACTCTGTAAGATACATTTTAAAATGGATGCAGAAGACAAATAACATCTGCTGTGACTTCACTTATCCAACTCCAGTATCCACCAATGTGAGTAAAAGTGCTAATCAAAAACGTTTACATGGAAAGTTAAGGCTACAGTTAAAGTTCAGAAAATGTATGAACTCTGACATGCATAATGTAGAGAGGAAGAGCAAAAAGGTAAAAGCAACTCTAATAAATTTACACTAAATTATATAATAAAATAATTTCTGAACAACTTTGCCTGCAATCATCTTATTAATCAAAATGAAGGGCATCAGTTGCTAAAGCACCACTGCCCAGATTGACTGACAGCTATGGCACAGCTCAGTCCCAGGGACAGAGATCTGAATGCACAATGTTGCTGATGCCCAAACCATAAGAGGGTACCCCAAAAATTCAAATTACAATGGCAACTGATTTAAGCTACTACTACCAAGAATTTCCTTACCTTATATGAGGAAATTGTTCAACCCAATCTGCACATTCTGCCTGCAGGTTCTCTGTTTTTGAGGTCACTTTTCCTTCAAACAGCATTTCATCAATCTCCCAAAATAACTGATGCACTCTCTGTGTGTTGATTTTATCAAATTCCTATATATTATAAAGTTAATAGTTGTTAGCAAATATGTACGAATACTAAAATTTCTGTAATATTTAAAGAACAGAACAACACGAATCAACTTGGCTGAGCATGTCAAAATGCATGTTCAGACTACATATTTTTGACACAATTTATATACCACAACGCAAAAAAAAACCCCAAAAAACAAACACCCAAAAAATCCCATACAGCTGGTCTGAACAAGTTGATTTAGCAAAAAGGAACTACAAGAATGTATTTCTTTGACATTAACATATAACATACAGCTGCCTAGAATTAGCCCAATTAAAAAAAAAAGAATAAAAGACACAACGGTTACAAGTTGTTTAGACTCCCAGCTTATTCTCTGTGCCAACGTGAAGCATACACACTGCATCTCCAGCACCCAGGGCACCCTGCTCTTTCAGGAAGTGCTCTTCTTCTTCCTTTCTAAGTACAACAGCTACAAGGGCAAAGAGGGAGCAGCTTATGCCTGTGGACCTAGTCTAAGGCTTAGGAAACAGCTGTCAGTGTGAGAAATGCCCTTCCATACTTCTTCACTGAACCTACAACTCAGTGCAACTAGATAGTAGGTTAACAAAAAGGCAAATGAAAATAGTAGAGAAATGCCTGATTTTATCCAGTGATGTGGAGACAAGCACTTAGCTGAGGGTTCCTCAGCTAGGCACTGTCTGTAATGACATTAGACACTTTGATACACTAAAAAAAACTGATAAAACTCAAGGCCCAAATTATGCTTGTTCACTTCCAGCTGAATGCGTCAAAGCACTTTAAGCCACAGAAGGGATCACACTGAACAAGAAAGTAACTCTCACACAGGTTACTGTAATATCCAGAGTCAGGCTTTCTCCTGAAGGGCTGGCAGCGACAGATAGGGTCAGTACCCTAAAGATTAGGGCATTATGCAAAAAGAATGGCAGAACTACCACTACCAGCCACAGAAGGTTTTCTGAAATGAAAGTGGCAGCAACTGCAATGCTGCAACTTCCAGCCTGCACCAGGTACACCTCAGAGGTCAGCCTTTGTAACAGTAGGACCTCTCTTTGCATCATCTACAAAAAATAACTGAGTTCATGTAAGAGCTAAATATTTACCAAGACTGGGAAATTTATATGCATGTTCATGAATGTACTTCAAAACTGAAAACATAGAGAAAAGTTCAATTTAGACATTGCCTGCGCTATATGGTGTTTGAAAAGACATGTTTTATCATTTGCTTGCACTCAAAAGCCTACCTTCTTCAGTAAAACAGCTTTGTTTTCCACAAACTTTGTCATTTATCATTTTATTCCAATTTCCTTTGTTAGACATTAGCTGCACCAATACCAACATGCAAGTAAAATTCTTTTTTAAATATTCAATTAATACACTTATTCATTAGGCTATTATGGATGAGGTGCTGCATGTCCAATATCAGTAAAAACCAAGTATTTCGACTAGTATATACTACATATATATATACTTATATATATATATTAGTGTGTATATATATATACACTATATATATATATATATAAACAGAGATATATATATATACACACATTAATATTTAGAGAAAGGGTAATATAAAAGTTTCTGTGACATACATCATCCCTCCAGGAGTAAATCGAACTTCTTTCAGTAGACAAACTAGTAGTACAGCTGTTTATTCCAGACCAAGAATTATTCAGCTCCGTGGGTGTTGTGCAACCACTAGGTGAAAGTGATGAAAGTGTCTCACTGAAAAGAAGACAAATTAAAATGAAGAACACATGTATTTTCTGTATAAACATATTTTAGATAAAGCAACTAATCAAGTAAATGGTGCAAGTGGATAGTTTAAAGTAGAGTGAATACATGCTCCTATTAGTACTATTTACTGCCTCAAAGGCAATTCCTTGTACAATATGAAGTTTTTGCACGTATATAGACCATTGCAACTGTACGGCACTCTAAAATATGCATATGAATGCGTGTATGTATTTGAATATAATTATATGCATGTATCTATATTTCCAGCTCAAACAATTATTTTGGTTTCTCCATGTCAGCTAGAGATCACATGAAAAACAGATGAAAGATAACATAAGCTTTCTTTACCTCTTTTGCATTAAGTCTTCCACAAGAAAACTTTTGCAAAACTAAGCACAAGATCTCTACAGATGTTTTAAATAGCAGTGATTTACACGTCCCTATGCAGTGCTTTTTATGTTGCTAAATCTGGTGCACTTTAAAATCTGAGCCACGGCAACTCAAGGCCCCAAAGTTCTAGCTGGTCCCTGCCAGCTACCACCCACCCCAGGGTGCAGGGAAAGCAGTGGTAATTAGATGTGCAGGCAAATCCTAACCAGTGTCATCTGCAATAAAATTTCTTGAAAGTTAACTAACCTGATTTCCTTTCCACACCGAATCAGTGCCCTCCACTATGGTCTTAAAATACTTAAATCCATATCACAAACCATTAATAATGTTCAAACCCTTTAAACAGCAGGTTAGGTCAATTTGTATCCTGCATTACATTGTGCAATAGTTATTATCCATGAGAATGACTGGAAGAATGATTAGTGAAAATTAACGCCAATCTGGAAATATCTAAGTCAAAAGTAAGTTAATTAAGTATTATTTCAGAAGTACATGTATACCAGTTATAATTGTCAATGGCTTCTTGAACATTTCTTGCAAAAACTGATGGAAGAGACACTCCACTTTTTCCAGAGAGACACCGATTTGGGGAACCTCTGGACAGTCCCTTCCTATAAACACAGAAATATAACATTCTATAATCTTAAATACGGTTAATTCACATCTCCACTGGAAGGGGGGGTGGTGAGGAGGGCAGGGGAAAGGAGAAGAAGAGGAAGACAACGACTCTGTTGAATTTTTCAATTTTTCAGTCCTATCTATCAAGACAAACATTTGCTTGAAGCAAACAAATAGCTTTTATTTGCCTTACTTACAAAAGTATGTTTAAAAAAATGTACTTTTACTAGGAGACTTGCTTTACTCCACTGCCATCCTCCTTGGATTTTGCACTTCAAACTTTGCAAGAAGCACACACAAATGAATCAGCACCTCACTAACGCAACAACAGAGCAAAGGCACAAATCAGTAATTGCCCATACAACAGTTTAATGAAGGAATGTTTTTTTCCTTTATTGGGAGAGTGGGGCTTTTTTTTTGCGGGGGATTTTGGGTTTTTTTTAAGATGGAAATTGTTTATAATTACCCAACTGTTCATAATTACATATTACCTTCGATGCATGCAGTTGGGTTATTAATATGCTAAACCCACCTCTTCCGAACATACACAGATGTGTGAAGTGCTCCTTGGAAGCACTTAGAACAACTGATTGTTTCACCTATTTTCATGCCATAAAACCCTCACAGCAGCATGACTGCATCGAAGTACATTTGTGAATGAGTAACTATAAGAAAACAGCTCACAGTTCCAAGAATTTTCTTCATTTCCTTAGACAAGAACTGTAGGTTGGTCCTGCAGCAGTTAGGATTGCTCTGTCTTCTTTCTATCCTTTCTGATATTTTCCTTTCCACTACACATATTACAAAGACACATATGTCAAAATCTAACTCCCCACTCAAATGGACCACATCACACATCCTACTGCTATGTCTTGGTTAAGAAAACAGCAAAACCTATCATCAGCTTGAACTTCACATCAGGGAAGACCTTAAATTTAAAATTCTTCAAGGCTAGTAAAACAGCAGTGGAAAGCATTTCCATGTGTTTGCACTTCATATCCTATCTCTTACCTAGGAATCTGCTTTTGGCCAGTAAGCACCAGGAGGCTCTATGAATATTCATAAAGTCCAGTCCCATGACTTGAGTCTCATTTTGTCCTAACACCAAAATCCATCTCTCAGGAAGTAACAGTGAGCCCACAGTCTATCTTCCACATAGTATGCTGTTTCCTTCTGTTCGCGTACATCCCTCTCTAACATTTGCCATATTATTTATCGCTCAGGGAGCCTTATAAGGTCTTTCAATTTTTTTTCATACCTGACCCTTGCTCTTAGTATTTTTCCACAACTTAATACCACCACCAAGGTTTAACACTTCACCGCTCTTTACCTGCTCAAACTGCTCAGGTCGGGTTCCTATGAAACATCACTGGAGGAGGAAACCACTTACTGTTACCTTCTGCTTACATATAATATCCAAGCTAAACCTCCCCGGGCAAAACTTCAGGCTGCGTCCTCTTCTCTTGATGTGAGCTGGAACAAAGTAGTGTTTCTGCCACATTTTTCCACTGCATGTTGTTGTACTACGTCTCCTGACTCCTTGGATCACACGCCCTTAGATGCGCCGGTAAATTATTGCAACAAAATAAATCTATAGGAAAAACCCCTCCCAGCACATCTATAGCATCACTTCCCCTGCGCTGGCAAGCGAACACCAGAAGCTGGAACAGCTCCCAGCTGCTCACCGAAAGCTCTGCAGCGACGGGCATTACACGGGGACAACAATACCGCGGCAGCGCTCTCGCCGCCCCGGCAGGACGGCAGGCGGGCCACGGACACCGCCC
>NW_005054297.1:18017045-18026196 GCF_000277835.1 Geospiza fortis
CTCACCGCGCCGCGCCACGCCCCGCCGCAAGGCCTCGCACCCCTCCGGGCCTCCCCACGAAAAGCTAAAGCCTCAGCCTAGGCGGGAGCGGTGCAATATCCCCATTACTCGCCTCGCAACACGCAGCCAAAGAACGCCGAGCTTGGTCTTTCTGACCAGAGGAGGTTTCCCTCGCCTTCGTAGATGAACAATGGTTATGCGATGCTGGCCAGCCACATAAAGATTTTCCCTTGTTAATTCAGTTCTCCTCCGCACTACCTCTGTGCACGTCACCGATCTTTAGCACGGGCCAGGGCAGAGCATAGACTGTCAGCTGCAGATTTACACTAGCTCCAGTAATCCACTAGCTTCATTCATCTCTAGCTCCAGGACATAAAAACTCTGGTGTCTACGTATTTTGCAGAAAGCATCTCTTAAAGGAGGAAACAGATATGCTTATAAGCAAAAAGAAAATACAAGAAAGAGAAAAAAATAAAGGCAGCATTAAATATGCTGAAAATTAAGACTGAAAAAGCAAGACATATGAAGCCTCACCTTACAGGAAATCAAACAGCAGCATTTAAATGGCATTTAAAGTTTCATAACCAAATAAAATATTGCTCACTAAGAAAGGCATATAGAAAATGCCTAGAATTTTTTCTCTGATGATAAAATATTTTTTTAAACCTGTTCAGTAAGGAAAGTTCCACATTCTTCAAAGGCCCGTTCTTCCATGTCAGTAAATCATTAAGAAACTGCATGCATAATTACAACTTTCCTTGTCCTTAGCAATCATTCTTCATAGGAGCAGGTTTGTCCAACACTTTGGACACATGCACACACACAAAAATAGAGTGCTTTGTTAAGAAAAACTTATCCAAGCAGATGAAATCTAGAATAGAAAATTATGTCCTGGTTAAGAAAATGCAATTTTAACCTTCCACCTTCTCCTATATTTCCACAGTGGAGAGCAAGAGTTAAATTTTGTGCAACCGTTTTGGAAGGCTTTTTTGTCATTGCAGCAACAAGATTCAGCCAGTGGCCCCCTCCACACCTTACCACTACAAAACCCCACAATATCATTTGCATTTCTCTAAACCAAGCCCCTTCTTCCTTTCCAACCAACACAATGATAATTATATGGATAAATAATTGTGAAGGAGTATATTATTAGTATTAACACTACTTCCATCACTCTAATTTGGAACTGAGGAGAACTAATAAAGGACATGCCAAAAGACATTCAACCAAAGGAGTTTAGAAAATTCAATTAATAGAGAAAAATGCTAACTTTATTATCTGTCACACATGCTATGAGACCTCTTTAACAGATGATTCAAAGTCTGTTTTGTAGCCACAGCCCCAATAGAAAATATTATGCATTGCTCCCTTGCCAACAAGTTATAATATCCTAATTTCTAATTAAGCTGCTGCCTTGTTGTCTGAAATAATTCATTTTCTTAGATTTCACATCTTTACATGTTCTTTACTATTTTAGAAGCATGATTGGTAACAAATGTAAACATACTAACCACATAATGCTCTCATAACAAGACGTGCTTTATCTTTTAACCTACCATTTACAGATGGGGCACTTAAACCTGGAGAAAAAAGAGGGTTCAGGGGGACCTTATCACTCTCTACAACTACC
This sequence comes from Geospiza fortis, assembly GCF_000277835.1. Lineage (NCBI taxonomy): Eukaryota > Metazoa > Chordata > Aves > Passeriformes > Thraupidae > Geospiza > Geospiza fortis. The sequence continues at coordinate 18,018,676 of NW_005054297.1, forward strand.
TGAAAGGAGTTTGTAACCAGCTAGGGGTTGTTCTCTCCTCCCAAGTAGCAAGTGGCAGGATGAGCAGAAGTAGCCTCAAGTTGTGCCAGAGGAGGTTTAGATTGGATCTTAGAAAAATATTCTTCACTGACAGGGTGGTCGAGCCTTGCAGTAGGCTGCTCAGGAAAGTGGTGGAATCACCAGCCCTGGAAGTGTAGGTGTGACACCTGGGGACACAGTTTAATAGAGAACACATCAGTGCTGGGTTAATGCTTGGACTTAATGATTTAGGGGTCTTTTCCAACCTTAATGGGTCTCTTTATTAATTTCACTCATATTCTCACTTTCTGCTTGTTTGTCTATCCCATTCTTGGTTTGTAAAACCAAGACATTACTATTTGTATGCCAGACTTCTATAAAACTTTGATGTGAGAGTATATTAAAAAAAATTAAACTATAAGCTTTCTCTAGCATAAATGTGGAAATACATCTGCAGGAAAAACAGATTTTGAAATCACACCAATCTTTCTTAAACTGGTCTGGGACAATTACCATGAAAGCCTATTTCTCATTCTTCTGTGAAGTGATATAGCAAACAGAAGCGTTATGCCACGAATCCAGCCCGCTCAAATATTCCTCTTTAAAAGGCTCACTCAACACAGTACCCACCTGTCAGGGGCATTTTCTTGGAAGTGAATAGACACTCCTGGTCAGTATCATGTTAACTGAGCAGAACATACAAACTTTGTTGCAAACATCACTAAAAAACTGTCACTGCACAAAATGATGCTTCCACACATTCACCAGCTAATGCTGCTCCATCTTCAGAGCAAGCAAGAAACAGACACAATATGGCTACTTTCCACATTGATAATGTACAACATTCCAGGCATGCACTGCAGTATTGTAGTTGAATATTTATACCACAGAAAATACAAAATTCTTAAGAAATATACACATCCTTTTCCTTCTAGATCAGGTAGTCATCTGTCCAACTTAGTTGCAGTCAGCCAAGTTAAGCTCTCCCTCTACTGCTTGATAAAACACATCTTTTTCAAGATTGAGAGGATCTTTGGGAAAAGCACTTTTAGTCTCTTGTAACAACTTCAGTGACCACAAACTTCCAGGTATAACAGACAGGACTGAATGTCATTGGCAGACCCCAGAGGAGGTAGTACTATCTGAAGACTGCTGTAACAACTGTGCCAGGGCTTACACTTGGTTAATACAGCAGCACCAAGTTCTTCCTTCAGCAGTCTGGACCTTTTATGAGACATATCCAGTGACTTTTACAGCTCATGAAAGCAGTCGGTTTGGCTCAGCATTTAATCACTTACTGCAGCAATACAAAGAAAATCCAGGTACATGACAACAATACAACAATGCCTGTCCCTGCTTACAATCCCTGTGCCTCAGTTTTCTCAAAATCAGACTCACTGTGGCATATCTTGAAAAAGCATCCCAGGAATAGTTTAGCTGACGTAACTCCAGTAGGTGCATGTAAATTAAACAGAATTATGAGAAATTTAATAGAACATTCATCTAGCCTTCTGCAGTAAATTATTTTAAGGCAGTTATAATATGTTTGGCTAGTTTGTTTAGAAATGTCATGGCTTATTAAGGAGAAGGAAAAAGAAAACCTGCCTTGAAAGGTAATACAGTAAATGTTGACCTTCTTAGCTTCTAGCAACACATCTTTATCATTACTCTTACTGAACATGCAAGAGGCTTGACAGCTAGCAAAAATACATTCCCAAAATTATAGCATGTCTCCATTTGAGAGTGTCACTCCAGACTTGGAGATAATTTTCATTTTGTTCTCATCTTTATTAATGAGCACTGCCAGAAGTGTTTCAATGCTTTCAGTCATCTGGTTATTGATCAATGAATGAAGTACTGACTATATCTGAAGCATGAAAATAAAAATCTTTATCAGTCTTTCCACTGATAGTGTTTAATCATACCACCGGATTGGCCCTTTCCTCTTACAAAAATGTCATTTACTGTCTTTGAAGCCATGTAGGAGTTACTGATATGTTGATGATCAAACTACCTTGGGAGCATTTGTACAGTTGAACTCTTGGTGAGTTTTTCCTGTGTCTACCTTTTTGATCTGACAAAATTACCATAATTTGCCACAGTGTCAATTTTCTTCATATGTTGCTAAAATTCTATTTGTAAATAAACATAAAGGCCTCACTTGCTTCAAAAAGTAGGTAGCATTGGAACAAAAGCATGAAAGTTTCTCTGTGCTTGCCTGCATCAACATCTACAGTTCATCAGTCCTCTGGCCACCTCCTGCACAGAGTGCTCACTAGGTGCACTCAAAATCACCTCTTCTACCCAAGACCTGCTTCCCCTTAGGGTCAAAGTTTTCACTTGTTATCTCATCTGGAGTGAAGAAAAATAAGAAGTGAATGTAATTATTTTCGTAAATCACTCACTGACAACACTGAAAGCAGGCCATCATTTCCATCAAGTGCAGTGCCTCTATTAGACATTTTCATATTGAATTCTGAAGCAAATTTAAAGCTTTTCCAACTATGATTTGTGCTGAGTTCTGTTCCTATCTTTATAAAACCAAGTAAGAATAAACTGCTCCAATTTTTAAGAGAGGCTTTTTTGTATATAATAATTTTATTCTTCTGCAAATTTTAAAGGCTTTGTAATTTTGAAATGCATTCAAGATGGCATGAGCTTGCAAGGTATTACATATATAATTTTAAATCTATTTGTAATTTTGATTCACTGCAAAAATGTAACTGCAAGTATAATTCTTGGTTATAGGAAATATAAACAATTTCTGAGCGCAAGATACTACAGAAGTAAATCTGACTTTTTAATATAAATTATAAATCAACATTGAGAAAAATACTATCATCTTAATTAACTGCAATAATAAAGAATGCTAATTAGTGTCTTAGAGAAGGTGTTTTATTTCTTTGGATCTGATAGGAGGCATTTACGGCTGCAGGATCAAGTGTCTGAACAGACAGGGACAGAGTGGCACCCTAACAAAACACTTGGAACAAGAGTTTCCCTGTGTATTCTTTTTATGTAAATTCAGAAATCCAGTAATTTTTTTTTTTAAATCAGACTTATTTGAGCAGCATAACATCATAGAGATTGGAACACATTCCTTCTGTTCATTGATCTCTGAAGAAAATTGCACATATGATGAATCACTGAGAACAAGTGCAGAACTTTATCCTTTCAGAATTTAAAAAAACAAAAACCGAAAATAATCTGAAATGCGATCATTCTACAGCACAGACTGAAGCATTGCAATTGTGGGATACCTTAGTCAGCCCATGCTACAGCATACTAACCACGAATACCCCTGGCTTGAGATGTCAAGATGTGCAATCATGTTGCTAAACCATTATGTAGCCAAACAGAGTTGAGGACCTGAAAGTTTTCCTCTATTCTTGCTATAGTGTGACTTCTATCGTGGCGTACTAGAAGAAAGGCACTACTGAAAAACAAAGTAACGATCCTTTATTCATCCCACAACCACAACTCCTTTCCTAAAAAACAGAGAGAGACGGAGCAATAAAATGCAAATAAAAACCAAGCAATTGCACAATACCACTGCTCACCACCTGTGTGGAATATCCCTTTGGCCAGTTCAGGTCAGCTGTCCTGGCCATGCTCCCTCACAGGTTCTTGTGCACTTCCTCACCGGCAGAGCCTGGGACACTGAAAAGTCCTTGACTTGGGGTAAGCACTGCTTAGCAACAAGCAAACATCAGTGTCTTATCAGCATCATTCTCATACTGAATTAAAAACACAGCATCTACTCAGGAGACAGAAGTCATCAGAGTAAGGATGTAAAAACTATCACATGCCAACTTGTGAACATTATGAACATAGTTTTCAAGTGAAGGACTCCAAACAGCATAGAAACCCCCACACTGTTATCCATATAGTGCACATACATGCACAAGTACACATTCACACCGCATCCAAACTTTTCCAACAAAACTGTAGCAACAGTGAGAAAAAAATGACTGATTCAGTCAGTCATGTATTTTGTGAGACAAGAAATCTCTAATTCCTTTAGCGTTTGACAAAACCGACAGGAATAATCTCACCACTGAAAAGACTACAAATTTCCACCAAACTACTGCATTATCCAAGAATTTTCTTCCTTACCAAAAATATTGATTAAAAAAAAAAAGCCTATTATGAGCCCAAACCCTAACTAAAAGCATGAGTCCCATGAACAATGCATGCTGAATTCCACATTAATGCAATTAAAAAGAAATAGTCCCCTAACTCACAAAATTTTAGAGGAGTTCACAACAGTTGTGGATGACCCATCCCTGAAAGTGTTGAAGACCAGACTGGACAGGGCTTTGAGCAATCTGGTCTAGTAGAACGTGCCCCTGCCCATGGCAGTGGGATTGGAACTAGATCATCTTTAAGGTCCCTTGCAACCCAAAACATTGTTGGAAGTCCATTAACATTTTCCAAAAACTGAGGTTTATATACAATGTCATTAAATGTTAGTAATTATTTTTAGTTGCATCCATCTAGAGAGTGTAGATGAATGTGCAGCACCATGTGAAAATAAAATTTACTTCTGAGTTCTTGTACACTTAATTGCAATGAAAAAATAGACCATAGCAAACCACCTCATTACTATATTTACTCTTTTAGATCAGTACAATAAGGGAAGCGACAGCTTGGTAACACTACAATGCCCCATCTATGTTAGTATGCATTACAGTGTGAAAGAGATGTAGTGCTTTTAGTGGGTAAAACAGGAGACAGGGAATCAGAGTTCCCACCCTCTTCTGGAGCTCATCAGGTTACTTATATCCACATTTTCAAAGTTAGTAATTAGTAATTTTGAAACCCAAAGCTTGAGCCTTGAGAAATAAAAATTGACAAAAGATAATGATATTGGTACATCACAGAAAAAGCTGCACTTCTCATACCTAGTTCACAAACATTTTTTTCCATGTGTCAGAACCATTCTGAAAATAGGGAGCAACAAAATTAGTTTCTAAAAAATATTACCCACCCCTAAACAACATAACTTTAGCTTTGCCCAGTTTATCTTTAGATTAAGTAGGGGTTGTTATCTCACCTACCTATTGCAACATGTCAGGATAGCAATAATAATGTTTCTTTAAAAAGGAATCTGTGTATCTTGGTGCATTAACATATTGTTGCAAGTGTAGCATAAGGCATCTTCATATTCTCTCAAGAAATATCATGGTCTTTTTTAGCAGAATATACTTTCTTTCAAATAAGACTAAAAAATTGAATTTCTTTCTCCATTATGAAGAAAAAGATTTATTCATTATAAATCCTCCTTCAATTTGGTTAAAAGAACAGGAAATTGCTATGTAAATAAATAGCAAATGTTAAATCTCACAAAGTACTGCCATAGTTTAGCCCTATACACTACTAGGACAAGTAGTTGGTAGTTGTGGAAATCAGAAAATTTAGCATATCTGAGAAAGATAGAAAGAAATCAATGCTGGATTTTCACGATTTTGCACTATCCATGTACTGTCATTGCTATCAGCTTGTATGTACTTAACTAAGATATAAAATGGATCCTTTCCTTCATTAACCAATTACTCATTATAGATTGCTATCAATGAAAATACACTGGCCGTTGAGGTCTTCTAAATCATTTTAAACAGCAATAAAACTTGAAATGAAGGAATTTTACTTACATAAGTAAAAGCTTCCTGTGTATAACTATCAATAATGCATTATCATATTCTGTAACTCACAAATTCTCATCTCAACTCTAAGCAAGGAATGCTAAGGTTTTCAATATTTAATTAAGATGCTTCTTCTAAAAGCTTAAGTGAAACCATCTAATTGAAAAAATGCTAATGTGGAGGTATAGACTTTCCTTGTCAGTGATGTATTTTTTTTCTTCTTCTACCTCTTTCTGGTTTGGTTTTGTTTTTTGAAGACAGACAATGCCTTATCAGTATAACCTTTATTGCTATTAATAAAATATTTGACATGCCACCATGCATACAAAAGCTTAAGTTAGGGGATAATTAAGTGATATCAATTAGAAGTGGTTCAACAGCAAGTAAAAATGAGTATTTTGCTGGACACAATCAGTTTTAAAATAATAGGGTTTATTCTTCATCCCAATACAATCAGTTTAAGAGTGGATTCCATTCTTCAAAATTTTTTAATGATAAAAGTCATAGACATTTTACTTGGCATTATTTTCGGTACTGAAAAAAATAAGTAGCTAGGGGGAAATTACAGGGACATAACACTGATTTGTTCTGGCATTGTTTATATAAAGCACCACACATCTTAGAAACAGAGCTCTATTACTACACATAAAACCAGATTAACCTCCCTATTCATAAAAGGCTACTATTTTACACAAATACAGTAAAAGTTTTAAGCCTGAAAGAGCTTACAATATGTTCTGAAATAAAATAAAAAGCTCTAGATTGGAGTAGGGGGAAATAAAAGAAGCACATCAGGAAGGATTTGTGTTCCTACTTTAAATATTATCCTACATGGAAACTGAACTTAAAGCAGAGGTTCCAAAATCCATCTGAAGATTGAAGTGTACTAAAAGAGATTCCAGTCCTTTAGAGTTAAAAACTTAAATACACATTCATTCCTATCAACACACTACTGTTCTTCTGATTGTCCGTTGTAAAGGTTAGCACAGTTTAGTACTACAGAAGCAGCATTTATAGATGTCCTAGATGTCCATGAAATATATACAGTACCTTCCTTTTTTTTTTTTGTAATAGTATGAAAAATTCCACCTATACAGTAATGCAACTGTTGCTCACTTTTATAAATTCCTCTGGTGTAAATACACTAGGAAACCACTTCAGTATACCTTTCCTGTAGCAAAATATCACCAAATGGAAGCACATATTTAACAGGCTTCTTTTATATGCAGCAAACCTTAAACGTTTCAAGGTGGGACTTGAGAATTAAACACAGAAGCATCCAAACCAAGTTTCACACCTGTTATTGACACTTTAGAACCTCCCTAGGCAGTGACTGAAATATCTGCTTTGATGCGCAGTAGCAACCTCGGGACAGAACTTGATACAACTCGCACACCTACGTGCGGGACCTTTATGATACCTACTCAAGCTCACCATCCCCTGCACGCCCTCTGCACCTCGGCTTCTCTCCCTGCGCATCCCCGGGTGGGGACAGGACAATTTTCCGTGCAGGGTCGGGCTCTGACTCCGGTCCCTTCCAGGCGGACCCGCGAGCGTTTTCCAGCTCTTCGTTCCTCACGGCGCCGCACACACACAGCCCGTGCGAGCCACCGCGCCTGCGTGCGAACGACGCGCTCCCCTGCCTCTGGCATACTGCCGGGAGAGGGAAAACCCTGCCCACGGGGATGTCCGCTACCTCTCAGGACGCCCAAAGGCAAAAAAAAACCAGGAGGAAGGAAGCCCCAGCAGTGAGGGGCGCACACCTCCCCCGTACCCAGGTTTGCGGGGCGCTCACTCACACGGGAAGCTGTGGGCTGCCGGCCGCCTCGTCGCCCCCGGCCCCCGCCCCCCCCCCCAC
>NW_005054297.1:18026340-18120021 GCF_000277835.1 Geospiza fortis
AGGCGTTGCTAAGCGAAACAAACCCCGCCGGGCACGCACCGCCCTGGGCGGGGAGCACCGCGCCGGCGGAAGGCCCGGGAGCAGTCCCGACCGGCCTGCGCACCTGCGGAGCGCCGGGCAGCGTCAAAGCGTGAGATTTCCCCTCCAGTTAGAATCCTGTCTAATATTACGGGGCGAAAACGAAGCCCACCTGCCAGGGCAGCAGGGCCCTCTTCACACCTCTGTGAGTAGGAAGGGCTTAACCAGAAGTGGGGAGTGAGAGCCACCCAAGCCAGCGCATCTTTTTCACTGTGGCAGGCAGACACAGAAAGGAGCTGTGGGGAAGCAACAGCTCGCGTGCTTTTAAAGGTGCTCCCAGGCAGTTTGGAGAGCAATAGAGGGTGACAGTGGAACAAGCCAGACAGCTGAGGGCACACAGTGGGGAATTTCTAACTTTGCCCTAGCTTTCCAACACTGCGTTGTCTGCCTGGCTGAAGAGAAATATGAACACACCAGCAGAAGTTTGGGAACACTGTAATGCTTAGTATTATGGACAAGGCAAATATTGTGCCAGCTCAGAACACGACAGGTTACGTGGCCCTTGGAGTGCCCAAGAGAACAGCACAGGCTGAAAGTTAGACCAGTTGCTGTATACATGTGAGCCCCAGGATCGTACATCAAGCAACTAGTTGTACTGTCAATGTCAACTAGTTGTACTATCGATGTTAAGTTGGCAGCTGCTGGTCCACAACAATCAAGAGTACAAAGTGAGGAATTTTATGTCTGCCTTGTCTTCCTAGCACATCAAGGAGTACAATGAGCTGGCAGAGAGAGCACACAGAACACCAACTAGAGGACTGAGATTTGAAACTAGAGTATTCCTGGCCTTTTTCTTACAAACCAGGATATGTTCTGACAAAACCTTATGGAATAGGTGCACTTAAATCTAACAGCAACACAATCTGAATTTATTCCTACCATGGTAAAAAGCCCTGACTAAGCCACAGTGAAAGTAGCATAATTGAGCTCATTGGTGGGTAGTATATTTATCTCAGCTATATTTACGAACATCACTGCATGTAACTTGTTCATTACTCCCTGTGTCCTGGTTCTGGCCAGGACTGGGTTAATGTTTGCAATAGCAAGGAGGGGCAGGGCTAGGACCCTGAGGTAATTCTGTGTCACCTCACATCAAGCACAAGGGGCTTGTGTTCCATGTGGTAAGAATTCACATGTGAATCGATCGCCTCTCTTGTACACTCTTGTTATTAATGTTGTTCATGTTATGTGACGGTGTTCACAGGGGTTCTTGGATGAGGGAAGAGACGAGAATGTTTCAGAAGGCTTGATTTATTATTTTATTATATATATTACATTAAAACTGTACTAAAAGAATAGAAGAAAAGGTTTCATCAGAAGGCTAGGCTAAGAATAGAAAGGAATGATAACAAAGGCTTGTGGCTCGGACAGAAAGCCTGAGCCAGCTGGGCTGTGATTGGGCATTAATTACAAACAACTCTATGAGACCAATCACAGACCCACCTGTTGCATTCCACAGCAGCAGATAATCATTGTTTACATTTTGTTCCCGAGGTCTCTCAGCTTCTCAGGAGGAAAAATCCTAAGGAAAGGATTTTTCATGAAAAGATGTCTACGACAATGTTACTATTTGGTTTTTGTTTCATTGCTTTTTCAAGTAAATTGTTCTTATCTCAACCCATGATCTTAACCTTTTGTGCCTTCAGTTCTGCTCTCCAGCCTGCCAGGGGGAAGGAGAAGTGAGCAAGCAGCACATGGTTTAGAACACTAAATTGGGGAATAGTATTCCTAAATCATTACACCCTGTCATTCAAGATCTGCAGAAACAGTCAGGTTCCACTCCAGATCTCCAGACTTGAGCATTCTGCCTCACTCAAGTCCTTTATATATTCTGCTTTCAATACAAATGGCTCCTCTTTAGTCCTACGTAACATCTTTGATATTACAAGTTTGGAACTACTTTTCATTTATTTGGTGTTTAACTCATCAGCAAATCAGCATAATATAATCTCATGCTGCCCACTGCAATGAGACTGCCCAGCTCAGACATAGACTGTGAATCCTGAAAGCACTTACAGCTCTTAGCCATGGTAAACCCATTTATTTACTCTCAATAAAATTGTCAAACAAATCTAGAGGAGCAGACCAGAAGTAACTTTCAGAAAAACAGGGAAAATTTACAGGAAAATTTTAGGTCTGGTGTAACTGATGATTACCACTGGCCCTGTGATTATTATTTTTGTGCCTTTTTTTTCTACATTATGAACCCTTTTTTTATTTTATACATTGTGAACCTTTATAATGTCTGTTACTGCGGTAGATTATTTATAACTGAATCTATGTACTAAAATAACTGTTAAGAATGTATTCATCATATTTTTATAATTTAAAGGGATTTTTCATTCATCACCAAGTACTTCTTTGTATTCCTAGCTGTATTACAAAACTAAGCATTTATAAGATTTTTTTTTACTGTTCTGAAACCAATTTTGGGGGCTTTTGTAGTAACTAGAAAAATCTTTAAGAATTTAGACATACTGTCATTTGTCAGGCTCTAAGGGTCAGAAAAGACCATTAGATAATCTAGTCTGACCTCTTGTGTCACATTTCACCGCAGCATTTCTCCATGCGTTCTCTTCATCTTTATGTCATTTTTAATATCTATGTGAATACTAATAATATCCATGTGAACTACTAGCATTTTCTAAACAATTTATGTTAATGTGGAAAGAGAAATTCTGCTGCTATGTGTCATTGCAGATTTAGGATAGGAACACTGTCACATGTTAGTCTTTAAATAAGGGAAAGAACAGTTGATATGGTGCATACCTGGCACACCATAATTACCAACTTGCCTCCTCAACTTTCATGGCCTAAGTAAGAAGAAAGAATTTGTCACTTCGCCTGAAAAGGTGAGAAAGATGAGATGAAAGCATCACAATGGGGATAATCCTATTACTGTAATTAGGGAATCATCATCTATCACTTCAGCTGTAAACAAAGCCTGTTTTGTTTTCACTCAGGACTTCCCAGGCAAGTGAAGACATCTACACCCCCTTCACTATTCTAGTGCATGAAAAAAATCATATTTCACTAATTATTTGTCTTGTTTAGGTTTTTATCATCATGGGACAATAGGAAACCTATTAAAACCCAATTTTTCATCTACACATATAGCAAATAATGAGAAAAGCTGGTTTAAATGTGAAATATAGAACTGTTTTCTAAAGCAGTAAAACAGCATTCTTGTAGCAACAGTGGAATTGAAGTTGATGAGGGAAATGCTAGGGGAAAAAGCAATTTAAAAATATTCCTGAGCTATTGAAGGATCACAGACGTACTAAAAGCTGACAAAGTTTTAAAAGGTCCTTGCAGCAGCAATTAAATGTTAACAAAACTATACAAATTATTGCCTTGTGTCTAATTTAGAATAACTTGTGCTCAGATTCACCATAAAGTTTTAGCCAGTGTTAAACATTATAAACTCACAAAAGCACATTTTGCTCAGCCTCACCTCTCTCTCGCAATCAAGCTGCTAGCCCATATGTTTGAAGCTTAATGCCCTGGCAATTGCCATGTAGCCCACATTTCTGTAAAATATGTTCAGGAAAAAAATCAAACTAACTTAATATGCGAGAAATAAACTACAGAATTCTATCTGATTTTTTTACAGTTTTATTTTTAGCTATCAAAGGCAAAACTGTGTATAAAGGGAAAAAAAAAAATTGAAACTAATCTAGTGTTTAAATTTTTTTCCCACTCCACCTCTAACTGTGGTCACAATAATGTTTCTGATACTATTTAAGATTTGTTTTTGTTGTTGTTGCTTTACAAGTAACAAAATTTTTGGTAATGAAATTGCAGTAGCACCACTTTCTCCACAAAGTTGTCTTCTCATTATATTATAAAAACATCTGTGCCTTTATTAATTTTATATAGGTGCAGCAGCTGTGCCTTGGGCGTGCTTCACATTGATTTCAAGTTCTGTGTACAGGCCTGCATACAGTTTTGTGTGCATTCTAAGAATCAAGGTGACATCTCCCAGTGTTAATGTCCTGCCAGCTCTCTGAATTTCACCAGAGAAGAGCAAAAATGTTTTTTCCTGATACCAAATTTATTAAATTAGTTGACTCACCAGCCTGAAAGTCACTTTTTGATAGCAAACAGTATTAACCCCCCCAGAAGGCATAATCACAAAGGTATTAAAACTCACTTTAAAGCTGCTTTGAAACTCACTTTTGAACTGCAAATTCTTGTTTTGAATTACAGAAGTAATTTTCTGTGTTATTTAATGTGTTTCACAAGAAAAGTTTTCCAGCTGGAGGCACTGAATCCCCCATGTTTCAAAAGCAAGAACTAGTGTCCATTCTACCTTCTACAAAGATTTTGCTGTTTTATCATTAATGCATTTTCTAATGTATATCCCCTTAGAGAGTCTGTCTTTTCTACTCTACATCATTTCATAGAACATCAGTCATTCTCGCTGATTTTCAGAATTTCTACCACATTTTCAATACACTGATTGAAATTACTATCAGCCATGATCTCTTTCAACATCACTTCAGTGCAGCTGAATTAAAATATCAGCAAAAATATGAATATAAACAAATAAATTTAAATTATAGTGCCCTTTACATTTATTTACAGGATGACAAACTTTTTCAGACCTTCATGAAGGCTTGCTAGTTTTCCAGTGGCAGAAAATGACCCCATAATTCAAATCTGTAGTTCAAAAATCAGTGTACTTTACTTTTACATTTAAGTGCCATCACTAATTGCTGATGAAATGCACTAACTCGTTCTTTCTGGGCTGGCCAGTTCAAGATGCAGCGAGATCTGAACATTCCTCTTCTCAGGTGAAGTGCATGATACAACTTGTAATCTTGGATATCATCAAGAAAGATCAGTATGATGGAGTCCCGACTTTGTTCAATAGCTTGCTGGAGAGCATGATACACCTTGAAACTGAAGCAAAAATAAGACAAAAATCAGTGTTTACTTTCATGTGAAAGAGAAAGAAAAGATTAACAGGATCTTAATGTCTATTTTGTGATATACAATGGTTATTACTTTTCTTAAATTAGTTGCTTCTAACTAAAAAAAAATAAAATAATGCTCTAAAAATATAACGTAAGTGCACTGTCTTGATATAGCCTTGTTTAGCAAAATCCCTTTCTTTATGAGACCACTATATAAGAATAGTGCAAAGACTAACTTAAAGAGAAACAAAAACCATCTTTCAATGCAAGTGGTCTCACTCATTGTTGCTCTTCTTCAAATGTGGGATTTAAGGAAAGCAAACTGCAAAGGTATCAGCCTGACTTTTGGGAAAAAAACCCAACCAAACAAAACAAAACAAAGGACCCCAAAAGCAAAAAAAAAACAACAACAAACCAACCAAACAAAAAAAACAACCAAAAAACACAACAAATACAAACCTAAAAACCCAAACAAATAAATCAAACAAACAAAAAAAACCCACAAAAAACATCCAAGAAAATGCCTAAAACATTGACTTAGATATTCAAATGTACACTACCATGTGTGTGAAACAATTAACTTTATTAACTTAGGAATTATTTTGAAGTTACAATATATTAGGTAAATATATTGAAGTAGATTTTGAGTCCGTATTTTTCATTAAATGGTACTTTTTATTAAATTACAACTAAAAAATTATCTTAGTAAAATATCTCTTAAGAAATTTTTCTCTTACAGATAAAATTTCAAATCCTACTCACTTTTTACACCAGGGATCCTGTAAAAGGTGTTCAGTCACAACAAAAATAATCTTCCTGCTCATTTTTATGCTGTTAATTGTGGCTTCAAATACAGATACACCTGCTTCAAAATCCCGTTCTTCTAAACAAAACTTAATTTCAAAGTGGTTATTTTTTTCCAGAGGCATGAAATTTTTAGACACCCAATTCTTGTCCTCTCTAGCATGAATAACATAGGCATCATAATCATACTGTTCCTGTTGTCTCTCAAATTCTTTAAAACCAAGCATTCGATTGACTAAAATATTCCAGTAGAAAGCTATTCTCCACCCTTCAAAATGAATGGTAAGGACAATAAAAAGGAATAGCGTCACAATAGTGGTAGAGATCACAAAAAGAAGTTTAAATGGAGCACTGTCTTTGCAGGCTGAACTATCAAAATACAAAACCAGACTACCATGATATTTAGGTGGTGTGTTGCAAATGTACCGGGACCTCAATCCAGGTATATCTGCTTGGGTCTCATTAAGCCAATCAGCAAACCAAGCAATGCTTTCGCAGGTACAATCAAAGGGATTGGAATCCATCTCTAGTCTTCTCAAGTTCCTGAAAGGTGGACCAAATACTTTTTCTTCAACTGAGGTTATCAGATTTTTCTGAAGGTTCAATGAATTCAGAGAGGCTTGGTCATCAAACAGAGTTGATGGAAGCAAATTCAAATTATTTGAGCCTAAATCCAAGTGTTTTAATTGAAACAGACCCTTGAAAACCTGAACTGGAATTTCATCAAGACCATTTGATTTTAAATTAAGAATCTGCAAATTGGGAAGACCCTTTAAAAAAAGGACAGGGCCACCCGGATTTGCATGTTTCCAAAGCCGGGCTAAATTATTGTGCTGCAAATCCAGGATGTCAAGTTTGTCAAGTCCATCAAACAAGTCTTCTTGTATGTTTGCTATGTTGTTATTGCTGATGTCCAGGACAGTCAGGTTTCGTAGAGGATGAAAAGGTGAAGGAGAAAAGGCCAGATTACTGCAGCCTACCTTCCTCAGCATCAGTTTTCTAAGGCCTGGGACAAAAATGAATGATTCACTTTGCAAAGTCAAGTTTTTATTATAGGAAAGATAAATATCTTGTATATTATTGAGCCCTTTAAACTCATGACCTTTAAGCTGTTGACTAATTTCATTGAGACCAAGATCAAGAATTTTCAGGTGTCCCAGGGAAGAAAATGCCCCGCTTTCTATTGTAGAGATTCTGGTTTTTGTGAGGTTGAGAACCTGTAAGCTAGAATTAGCAAGTGATGAAAATGTTTTATTAGTTATTCTTTGTAAGTTTATGTTGCAGTTGCAGAGACTCAGATATTTCAGGTTGTTCAGACCTGTGAACATGTTAGCAGTAATTCCTGGAAAATTGTTATTATCCATTATAAGGTACTCCAGGTGGAGTAGCCAATGAAAAGAAAAATCTTCAATTTTCCCAGCAAGTGAGTTTATGAGATTCAAATATTTAAGGCTGGATAATCCATAAAATAAACGCGAAGTTACATGAATATTATTAATCTTCAGGTTTAAGTATTGTAAACTTGAAAGCCACTGAAATGAGTCGTTTTCTACGACAGAGAGAGAATTTTGGGAAAGGTTTAAAATTGTAAGATTTGTTGCTTGCAGTCCCTGGAAAGTTGACTTGCCAATGTAGGAAAGTTTCACATGGCTGAGTGAGAGGTTTCGAATCGCTGTGTTTGATAATTCTGTACAAAGTTTCTTTGTGCGATTTTCACCAAGTTCAACTTTGTTCATTATGAGCCCACACAAATTTCCAATTGTATGGAAGCATCCCGTATGAAACTGAAAGGACAAGAAAAAAAGTCTTGAGCTAAACAAGAAAGTTGTAAGAAAGTTGACCAATAAAATGAAAACTTGGAAAGGCTTTCAAATGCGATTTCCAAGAATAGAACTCCTACACTCAGATTGCTTCACAGTCAAGTTCAGACAAAAACTTTTTGGAGTTTACACTTCTTGTGACAATAGTTCTATCACTTACAACACGATTATCATAAATCTCAGTAGTATTATTTAGAAGATGACAGAAAGTGGCTTAGTGAGATGCAAGTTTGTATCCAACAACCAAAACTCCTTCTCTAGAAGTATCTTAAAAATTTTTATATCTTTCTTCAGCTTCTTTTATTGATATCTGCTAGGTATACTAATCTACTAGTTATTAGGTCTGCAGACAGACAAGAAACACAGTTTCTATGTGCAAACTGAAGTTAATATGAAACCTAATACTACACACTTGCTTTCACAATATGGATCACAAGCTTTTATCATAGTGCTAGCCCCTCATCTTGATTAACATATCAGCTGAGGGATTAAATACTCAATTTTTCAGAATTATTCAAATGCATAAGGCTGCTTTTTAGATAGCAGTACTGTAAAACCAGAGCAGCTGAAAGTGGCACCAGGTAGCAGTGCCCAAGAAAAGAGTAGTGCCATTTACTCATCTACAACCTGTACCTTTGTGCCAGAATAGCCCCACTTGCAGTCACACAGTGAACCAGGTAGGGAACCAGTGTGACTACAAGCTAACCAAGCCAAAACACCTGTAGAGTTTCCTCGGTGATCCAGCACAGACCCTCATAAAAGCTGGTATCAGAAAGAGAGATGAAAAGGCCAAGCAAAAGAGGACAGTGGGATTCACTCTTAGCATGGATGCAAACTTATACTACCTGAAAATATTCTTGTAGGTTCAATGTACATATCTTTTGGAGATCAATCAACTGGGAAACAAAGCAAAAGAAACAAACAAAAACCAAAGGAACCAAGGAAATTCAGTGCATATTCAGTATTCATATGCTGAGAGTCAACCAGTTTAGAATTGCCACACTTAATCATCACTTTTCAAAGAATCAAAACACTGAGAAGCAGGTCAGAGAGCACAGATGGAAGACAAAGCACCCATGTGGGTTTTTTTAAAGGAGTGGGTATATATTTCTGGAATGATTATTTCTCTGATGTTCCCATAGCCACAAGTTGAACGCTCTCTTTGATTAACTGAGAAGTGAAACCTAGATTGTATAACCAGACTTGCATAGTACCACACTTTATATCCACTTAGAAAGTGTGTCAGCCCTTCACCATCAGCATGTGCAAAAATAGTTCTGCACAGAAAATACCTGGTAAGGATTCTAAGAGCATCTCAATTTAGGTCTTCCCTGAGACTCTGATCTTCATATGAAACCAGCCTGTGCCGATTTCAGTGGCAAAACAGTAATTCTGTAAATCACTGCTGGAGGTCAGGAGAAATGCTGTATAAAACAGAATGTTTTGGACCTCACTGCATCAAAATTGTAATGTAAATGCCATACAACCATAAAGGGTAAATCAGGATAGCTCCATTTTATACTTACACCTGTTAAATTTCTGTTGAAATGCTCCCTACCTCTTTTAGTGGGTTTGATGACAAATCAAGACTATTTAATGAGGTGTTGCTAAGAAAACTGAAGTCTTCTTTTTTCAACTCAGTTATTTGGTTGCTCCTCAATATGAGCTCATGGAGTTTCTCCAACTGTTGCTCCGATCCTAAATTGGCTGACTTCAAAGAATTATGAGATAGGTCCAAAATATTCAAGTTCTGGAGAGAAGATGCAAGGGGAAAAAAGTATTAAAATATTTTTTAATTTTTACTTTATGTAACACACAAAAAAATTAGAAATATTTCACTAGAGTATAACTGATTAGAAATTAGTTGCAATACTACACTTAAAATAAATTTGTAATACATAAATGGCAGCTTTCAAGCTCCTGGTGAAAGAAGTATTCTGTATTTTTCACACCAGTAACTTTCATGGTATTAATGGTATTAACCTGCTAAAGTATCTACTGCAAACCAAAGTAGATTTAGTTAAAGTTCCTTGATTCACTGAAGGCTCTCCTGCCTCAGATAAAGTGATAAATGCAAAAGCCTATAGGTGGCTGCAGTTACAACTATTGCGGTATTAGACATTGCATTCTGTGCTTTTTCAGCATGGTCCAGCCCCATAAATGGGATGAGGAAGGTGAAGTTCCCAACATGGAAGATGGTTGCACTCACTTGTATTTAGTTGTGCCAGCAGTCCTACCATGCAAGCAAATACACTTCATGCAACTGAACTGGAATACTGAGTTTAGCAGGAAAGTTCAGACGTACTCAAAACCACATGCATAATCATTGGAACACTGAGTGACAATTAGTACCTACACATTGTCCCTACTATACTTTTTTTTGGTCTTTAGGCTCTTCCTTTTGCATGAGTCCTGCCTGGTGCAAAGACAGTGAAATAGTCCTTTCCTGCTTTCTGTGGTGGTCCCCCAGTCTCTGCTACAGACAAGAATATTTACCCACATGTAAATTACCAGAGAAAGCAAAGGTACAATAAAAACATTTTTACTCTTTCTCAGTTCTTGAAGTCCTGAGAGATACATTCACTGGCACTGGCGTTCCTGGTTTGAATACTTAAACCTCAACCTTGAGAATTGAGGCTACCAGCTACCCAGGCAGCTCAGATTCCACAGTATCCACTTTACTATTCTCATCATCTGCTGCTGCTATTGGCTCAGCACACATCCTGCATAGGAGAGGTGCTTCAAAGGGATGCAATACAGAAAAAGGAATGGAGAGCATTGACTCACAAAGATGACTGAGACTCCAACATGCTATAACAGAAGAAGCCACAAGGCCTCTTCAGCAAAAATCAGTGAATTATATGTTGTGTATTTTGAGATACCAAGGAAGGAGTTCTGTATATACTTTGGAAAATACAGTAAATTTCCCCATTTATACTTTATTTACATTAAAAGGTGCATTTCTAACTCTTACCTTCAGGTTTTTGAAGGGATCATTTTTTATATTTAGTGTGTTGTATCCTAGATTGAGCTCAGTCAGGTTGGTGCAGGAAGCAAATACTCTGTCAGGGAGCTTAGACAATTCATTATGTTCTAACTTCAGAATCTGCAACAGGGGCACATTTTGGCACAATTCTGGTTGCAGTTTAGAGATGCTGTTGTAGCCTGCATTCAAGTAAACCAGCTGGCTGTACTTGGTCAAATTTGCAGGACCTAGCTGTCTTAGCTGATTATGAGAAATGTCCAAACTCGTTATATTGTTTGGAAGATCAGAGGGAATTTGAGTTAGCTTTAGGTGACTGCAGTCAGCCATTTCATTTTGGATATGACATTGCTTTCCAACTGATGCACACGGCCAGAAGACAAACATCAGTCTGACACATAAGCTGCTCCACCAAAGAATAGCGTTTCGCATCATTCTATCTGCAAAGGCAAAAAGAAAACTGCAAATTACAATCATTTTGACATGACTCGAGTTTTCAACTGAAGGCTAAGCAAGCAAGGCTTAAAAAATATGTGATTTCATAGTGAGCAAACAGTCAGTGTTTTTAACCCATGAATTTCTTTCTGCATTTACTCCTTCAGAAGAGTTATGTCTAATAATCACTCTAAATAAATACTTTTATTTAAAAGCAATAATATTGTCTTGCACAAAAATAGGTATGTTCAAAAAGCTACCAACTTTATCTATTATTGATTAAAATTTCCAATTGCTTTCTCTTTTCTGATTAATTTTGCATTGCTTTAACATTCATAAAATACAATAAATATGACAAATTGTACATAAGCCTCTCAATATTAGTAACTGATCTCTGAGCTTAATTAAATCTAAAATATTTACAGTTATATGCAGTAAAAGTACATAATATATCACTTCTTTCTTTTACTGTTTTGGCCAGTTTTTATTTTACAAGTCAATCACAAAAAATTCTATCTGTCTTTCCATTTTATAGAGAAAGAAGGAATACCAGGCTATAGAAACATATATGAGAAAGTAAGAACACACAAAATAAATCAGTATCAACCTAATCAGAGAAAGAAGTAGATAACAGCCAAGGTGTGGAGGAGACACTGTCCTTAGATTCAATATATTTATCCAAATACTTTCAGGAAAACTTATACATTTAAGAATTTATATACTCCACCCCATATCTTTTGGTCATTTAGATTAGGATATCAACATTGAAACTCTAATTTTCAATGGCTATACCTGTTTTGTCATTACATTTCTAAAGAGTCTTAGGCTTTTTTATGTTTTGTTCATTTTCCATTTACTATCCATTAGATTTAAATTCACCTGGTGATCTTGTAATGAAACTTTACTACACAAAGAAAGAAAATTAATTCCATAAAAATTCTGATCAGAACAGAGCTGTGTGAGCTCAGAAGGGTTTGACTAGCCTTCTGAGTCATAGAGCTTGTCTAATTAAATGGCATTTCTTCTAATCAAAAGAAGAGTCCTCTGTATCTTCCATATTTTTCTCCACAGAATTATTCATTAGTAGAGAGAGAACATACTTTGTGAGTGCTTGCCAGAACGTTCTTTTCATGCTGTAGCAGAGGGCAGTAAGCTTAGGTTCCTGTCTTTAATATTTTTCTTCTTTAAAAAATAGAAAGCTTTTACTTTTAACCCTGATGTGTGACAGTGTCTCCACAGTCTTGAGACACACTTATCTGTATGGCCTTCTGTCAACAAACTTGGAACCTACCTACCAACCTCAATTGACCAATTAGTTCAGCCTCAGCAGGATGGGCTCCCAGGCAGAGAAGGCTATTAGTGCCCCAGTACAGAACAGGCTATAGATGGGAATAAACCTGCCTAGACTTAGCAGGAAGTTAGAAGAGCTTCTAAAAAGACTAACTCATGGGAAGTGTGAGCTTTCTTTCTTCTATAGCTCCCATTATTCTTTGCTAGGAAGCTGTGTTTAATTAATATGATCGAGTTTTGAGCGCATTAGAGTATCGCGCTTTAGCAAACAATGAAACAAGAAATGAGAAGCTAAACCTGCACATTTATATAGAAAAAAGGAAGAATTCTTCATAACTGATGTTTTCTAAGAGACAAATTTCCAGAAGCATAACACAAAGTCGACGCTGGAACCTGCAGCCAAACAGGAGCTTAGCAGGTCAGACCTCAGGAGAGTTTGACTCCATAGCTGACCTGCCTTTTCAGAGGGCATGCATTAGGACTGCTCCAGTGGCAAAAAGTCACATTATAGAGGGGAATCTCATGGCTGCTTTTTTGGGAGCAACCTGGCCATCTAAGGGGAGACAGTTGTATAATCCAGTGGGAGTGGGGGTACAAACAAGGGCTAGAGGGACATAAAACACTGCAAAGGCACACACAAAGGACTACAAAAGATGGATTAAAATAAACCTTAATGAAAAAACAATTCCCTGTTGGGTACTGCATGTCAGGCTGACCCACATCCTGCAGCTCTTATAGCCTGGCTCTCCATTCATCTGCCCCCGGTTAATGGGGAGGAGGAGGGGACAAAAAACTCCTGGTCCTGCAGACAGCCTGGCCTGCTACAGCTGCTGCCAAGCACAGCACCCATGTCCCTGTGGCTGAGAAAATAAAGGACAACTTGTCCTACCTCTTTCTTCTGCACCCCAACTGCTGGAAACACTAAGGAAAACAAAAGGGAAGTTTATCTGTGACAGAAGCTTGCATCCTGGTCTGGATCATTCTCAGGGCTTGTTTTAGGGTGATCAGCCAGCTGCTGGGCTCTGCAGCAATTGTTGCCAGGCTCACCTTTAAGTTTGAAAGGCGGAAGATATGTACTGCGCAATCACAAACCAGGTTCTTTAGCTGACTTCCAGCGAGGCCCAATGGGCTGCCTTTTCCTGGATTTTTCATTGTAAGAAGTCTGGAACCAACTTTAGGTGTTTTAGCTTTGTCTGGGGGTCCAGTGAAGAAAGCACACACCCATTATCAAACTTCAGAGACAGCGTTTCAGATGGGCAAAAGAAAGAAATACAGTTTTAACATTATGAGCAAGAACTTTAAAAACCAGCACTGACTTGGCTAACTTGCAAGTGAAGAGAAATCCAGGATCAAGGAAATCACCCGAACTCCTGGGCAGTGTTTTACCTTTGCACCTCGATATTCATATTTATTACTATGAAGTGAAGAATTTTACCGACTCACCTCTGCGGGCTTTATCCCCTTGGGTCTGGAAGCATCCCACCTCTACACTAGCTTCTCAGCACACGAAAACCATGAGGAAGCTCTCTGCCTAGAGCCGGAAGAAGCGAAAGCGAAAGCGCGGCCAGGAGCTCTGGGGGAAGCGGGACGGTCAGCGGCAGCCGCGGGTCCCCCATCCGCAGCGAACCTCCTGAGATGAAAGGTTTCAGAGGTGCTGAGGATGGAGATAGCTCCTAACTTCACAGTCGGGCTGCTGCTTATGGATGCTGACCACAAGTAAACGGATTGAAACACACAGATTTATCACAGATGAGCAGCAGCATCACACGATCCTATTTAAAACTCAGATATAATTTATTCCTGGCCATATCCAGTGTCTGAAAATCCTCAAGGGCATATCCCAAAAGCCAGTATCCTGACCGGCAGATTACTGACATAGGAATACTAGTTTTTAAAGTAGAAACAGCAACAATGTTTCCTACAGAGCCATCTACAGTATTCCCTTTAAAAGGGAGTTTGATTATGTGAGATAATAATATATTTAATTTCTAAAAGAGAAAATAAAATATTTTATATTAAAAAAAAAAAAAACCAAAACCAACAAACCAACAAATTGTTTTTAAAAGTCCAAGTTAAAGTTTCAGGTACAGCTTTCAGATATGTGTTCTCTTAATACTGTTTGTGAATCTGTGTGCCCCTAATTTCCAGAAGACCTGACCATCAGTTTCCTGAAGGAGACTTTCTCAGTACCACCCTCTGAACACGACAGGATGCTATTGCTTCAACTACTTTGGCATTCATGAATATTCTGCAGAACTGATCCAGCTATATGTAGGACACCTCAACTGCTGAGGTCACCTGACATTTTTAAGTAATTGTGCTGTCCCCTCTTAAGTGAAGAGTGGGTAGCTGCGGACTAACCCAGAAAAGAGTAAAGTCGGTCTTTAATTTGTCATTGGAGGTGTTTGAAATTATAACCTGGAGTAATGTGTTAACTGCCTGCCCCTCAGGACCTCTGGGGAGGGAGGGAGCTTGTGCTGGTTTCTACCCTAAATCTGGGACTACCAACATTTTTGCTGTGGAGGAGGCTGGCTGGGAGATGGGCTGGATAACAATGAGGTTGAGGCCCTTACTTCCTACTTCTGTTCTCTGAATTCTTTCAGCAATTGCTGGATAGAAATTAATGTTTATTCTTGGAGTTGGGACACAGACTGAGACCAGAACCAAGATCCTTCGGAGCTGAAAGGGTCTAAAGCCTTTCATTCCGATTTTGCAGTTAAACCTTGATCCTCCCTTTCTTCTTGGTGTGGGAAGAGTAAATTTCTGTTCCATGCTGTCCAGTGTGCTTGTGTCAGGATAGGGTCATTTGATCAGAAGGACAGCCAGCTGAAGTCACATTAAATTAATCTGAAGAGGATTTTTGCTTTGTGTGTTGTAATTCTGCTGCTTCAGAATATAGAAGATCACATTGATGGTAAGAAACATGGTAATTAACAACCTTTGTAGATCACTATTCCAGCATAGAAATACTCTCAGGTATTTTATCTCTCCCTATACCATACTCATAACTACAGATAAAATGTAGTCTTTGATCTTACCTCACAATTTATTGCTTCTCAAACCTCTCTTCTCTATACACATAAGAGACTATTAGGAAGCTACAGCTGTCCCAGGCACAATGGAGGAAAACCATCTAATGCTGGTGAAACTGTTAATTTTTTCACTAAGGCTTTTTCAACACTCTAGCCTTACAAAAATATCCAGGGCTCAGGGAGACAACAGCACATGGGTGGTCAAACTCTCCACTCTTTTGGAGCTCTTGCACTGGGGGTAGAAACATTTATTTTAGTACAGAAAATTTCAAAGCAACGAAGCTCTTGTAAATATTTTGCAGTGTAATTTACAATCTAGGGCTTACAGAACCTTTGCAGATTCAGCAAGTATGGTTGGTAGTCAGCAAAGTGGATACATTTGTACTTATTTCAGCAGTGTGCAATCTCATCAGGTTCCCAAGTTGCCATAACCACTGTGTAGCCTACTTTACTCTATACTCATGTTTTCAAGTGCTGGAAAGAACGTGACAGCGCATAATGGAGGACAGAGTTAAGCAATCCACTTGTCCAGAGAATAATTTAGAAAAAAAGCAGCACAAAAATTAGGCAAGGCTCTCACACTGGGGCCAGGGTAAGCTTGAGTGAGGTGGTTCTGAATGGTGACAAAACACAGTCAGGCAAAATATTGGAGGTGTAGCCATTTAGCTTACATGTTTAAGAGCAGAGTAACCAGCTGCTGCACAGACCCAGCTTAAGCTGATCCGGTCTATAAATGCAGAAGGGTGGGCATGGATGTGCAGTATCTCATAGAACACTGCCAGAGCTAACATGCCACCAAAACGGAGCCTAGGAAATAAGGAAGTCTACTGATCTTACCTGATCTTCAGATACAAAAATGTGTATTAACTTAGCACACGGGTTAACATCTTTCCCAGTTAAGACACTGGGACTTCAGTGGTTTTGTAAACTGCAAGTCACACTGCAAGCATCAGGGAGAAGACCTAAACTGAGAGAACACATGCAGACACTTCAATGACTATCAGCCACTCAAAAGGTGAAAGGACCTTTTGTTGTGGTTGGATTCAGATATCCTATGCAGCAATGGACAGGTTCATGGAAACAGAATTTAAAGATGACTGGAAGTGAGCTCAGCTTCCAGGAGAAAAAAAGCAGGAAAGAGCAGACCTGAACGCTAAAGATCTGAGTCAAGTCTGGATGGGGGACTTCCTGCAACATCAAGGCAGCTAGAAGGGAGGATAGTGTGGCACAGAGTTAGCTTGGATGTGCCTCCTGAGACAAGAATAGATGCCTCTTCTCTTGTCATTACATTAATTTGGCTAGGTTTAACTGTGCTGTTGAAATACCTAGCAGGTCACATAACTTTTAGATGCAATAGTTCTTCTAAGACTGCTCAGTCAATACTGCTAATTTACAAGTTGTAAAAATTAAATTACATTGACTTTTTTTGGACACAAAAGTGGAAAAGAGTACGTGGAGATTCACAGGCAGAATATGTTCACTAGCATCCTCCCAAACCTCAAAGAAAGAAGAATTTACTTCCATTCATTTCTTTGTTTAATTCCTCTTGTGGAATAAGAAATGTGTTTGTGAATGAAATCTGGGAACATGACCTGGGCAGGCAGCTGAAAACTCCAGCCATTGTTTGGGATTTAAGATATCTAGCAGCCAGCCAAGGGGAGTGGCTTTTACTGAAGTGTTTTTCACCTGGAAGTAACATTCAAAATGCCAGTGAATATGCAGAGTACAGCTTTGACTCATCAGCTTTGACATTTTTCTGATGTGTTGCACTGACTGCAAAGATCAACTGCTACTGCAGAATAGGTCACATTGCCTGAACAGAACAGGTATCTGAAATATTCTGGCTTGTAAGAGCATGCACAAAAGTTAATTTCACTATGGTTAGGTTGCTTTACTTAGCCTACCCAGGAGACAAGTTAGAGAACTGAGAATTTAGCTCTGGGATGGATTCCTGTTCAAACACTACCTCTCCTCTCTTTATTGGGACAGTTTCAAAGGCTTTGGAGCCCTTTTCACTGCATCTTCCACTGCTCCAGCAAGGATGCATCAGTACTAGCACATATATTATGTCAATGCCTTTACTTTTCATCCAGGGAATTCCAAGCCCAAAAAGAGGACCCTGGAGCCAGACAGAGGAGAAGTGACTAACTTTTAAGTTAACCTTTTAGACAGGGTTAGAGGAGGTTAAAATCTTTCACTTCATTATGCCACCATTTTATAAAAGAGGTCCCTCAATGCTTCATGTTTGCAGCACTGGATTAATGTATATATAACTATTGCTCTTAAATATTTGAGCCTATTTTCATAGGGAAGTAGTCAAGAAGCTAGAATTTTGGACTTAGATATTCTTATGTTGTGGAAATATTTTTGTACCTCCAAGAATTCTCCCCAAAAGGTGACAGCCTTCCTAAAATCTTATTCTTATACAGATTTCTCAATTAATCATGCATATTAAATATTTTTTATATGCAACAGTTTCTATTTAACAGCATCTCTCCACAGTATTTATTTGTCTGGTTTCAGAATCCCTTCCTTTTTTGTTGTTCCCCCTTTTTCTGGCAGATTGCCATGCATGTTTTTGCAATATATTTCCAACAGGAAATCTATATCCCAATTCAGATCACATACAGTGGCTCCCATGCCAAGCAGTTTCACTGTGAACACAGCAAACTTTAATAATACAGTAGAAATTCCATCATTTGATTTACAGTCATGCTTGCAACACAAAGAGCAAACATTAGGACAAGCCTACCACTTTTAGAAATATTTTCCCACTATGTGTTTAAGGCAATGTAATCTCTGGAATCTGAAGGTAACCTGTATTTAAAAGAGCCACAGGTGTATTTCAGCTTTCCATTTACTGAAATCTCTATCCAATATCTTTTTTCATTGACTTTTTTTTCCTGAGGAATCATTGCGGCTTCAAAGCCCTAAATGCTCAGATTCCCTTTGAGCTCACAGAAGGTAAGATGCACAACAGGAAAAAACTGTGAAAACAGCCAGATAGTCCACACTTTGTAATTCCTCATTTCCAAGGATGGAATTTGGCTGTGCTGACAGCTGACTTCAAATCCAAAATTGCTTTTTTCAGTGGTCCCAGCATGTCTTGTCCACACTTATTTTCTAATGACTCTCATGAAAATATGGAAACAGTAGCAATGAGTTACTCTTTAAGTTGTTTTTTCTTCGTGAAAATAAGTATATTTTAAACCCTATCAAATTTCAGTGCAATGAAAGGAGACACTCTCAGCTGCCAGGTATTGAAAAGTTTCTGAAGTGTATCACAACAGCCATAGACACGAGTTGCCACATCTAACTTCCCTTATAAGGTAGTAATCAAATCATGAGCATGCTTTTAAATGCAGTGAATATTGATGGTGAACCTTGTGGAAATATCATTGTTTACATGGACTCCACAGAGATGATCCTACTTCTGTCTATTCTACCTAAATGTGTGGGATTTTGGAAATGCTCTGTTTTATTGTGAAAATTCAAGGATATTTGCACATTTCTCCCAACACAACTTTGTTTAATTTGCCTTCTTTTAACTACTGAAATCAACATAATACAATTTTAGTTACAGGTTTGAGGTTGCTGAGCATGATAGCCAAAGAAATTGTAACAGTCCTTTTAAAACCAGACTCTGGTCTGGGGAAGTGCTACTTGGGCAAAGTTTTTGAAGAACAAATATCAAATAATTTCAACTTCCTCATTCATGTTAGATTTTATTTTAGTAGTGGTAAATGTGACCTGTGTAATCTTAAATGTAACAAATGGAACACAAAAATTATGAATTCAGTAAAAGTATAGGATGAAGTAGCATGATTCAATGTTCTTAGAACAAAACTTTGATTCTACAGATGTTTAAAATTTCTATTTTTCATTCGGAATCCAAGTGAATACAAAAGCTATTTTAATCTCATCAACAGCTTTTTTAGGTCCATTGTCTACAGTGCCATTGTAGCCCTCTCTTTGCAAGACAGAGAGAGTTAGAAAATCATTCAGAGAGAAGAAAAAAAAGAAAGGTCAACCATAACTGCTGGCAAAAATATTAGGTTTTAACTATAATATTGCTAGATTGAGATATGAGGTCTTGTGTGTTAGATTATTACCAAATTCACCTGCAGATCTTAAACATCTGTTGTTTTTCTAAGATTTAGAATGTGAAAACTCTTATCTATAAATAAAGCATGGAACAATATCTTTCAATTCCTTCTCCTAGCCAGAACAAGGGCACAAAAAATAGAGAAGTGGGTCTTATTGTAACTGGCTAAATAAAGTACTAGGTTTAACAGTTGATACAATTTCACAATTTCATTTAATTATTATACCAAGCTTTATGCAAGTAGTGGAAGTATTGCTATTATGGACAAAAGTTTATCTATTAAAATTTGTGAAATTCAAGAAAATATTTTAAAAACAAATTGTAAGTCACTGGGCTTGATTCAGTGTATTGAAGCTAGAGACTATTACAATTTTTTTGCTGTATTGCACAAAATGCATTCCTTGAGGTCAGTTTCTTCTTGCCTACAGCTTATTGCTTTGAACATACAAAATAAATTTGGAAACATTTGTTTGTAAATACAAATAGGCATTTGCATATAAATATGTTCCCCTGCATGGTAATAGCTCTGCTATTCTCCATTAACCATCCTGATAAGTGGATTTAATTACCTAATGCGCCAGTAGCTTGGCTGTAATTTTGACCCAGTGGGGAATTTAATGGAATAACAGCATAACGTTCAGACTGATTTGCATTAGGGAAAGTAAAACTGCAGAACAATGTTAAGGAAGTGTGAGTCACCATTCTGTTTAGCACAACTAAAGCAGCATGCCTGTAACATTGGAAACTGGTTATCTCTAGGGTTTCTATTTTCTAAAATATCAGGGGGTGCGTGAGGATAATATAAATAGGCAGTAAAGACAAGAAGAAATCCTGCAGTGTGTTGTGCATTTATGCAAACAAGTGAAAGTGAGATTTAGTGTTTAAAAAAAATGGATCCTTAAAATATGGATCCTTGCTGCAGTAATGAGACCACCCCAGGCACACAGAAATGTAAGAAGCCTGAGGACAAGGGTTCAGAACAGAGTGTATAAAAAAATTCCATCTAAGACTGGCAACTCGCTCTACAGCAGGTTACACTGGGTGAATTCTGACCTAATTTACCAGAAG
Organism: Geospiza fortis; assembly: GCF_000277835.1. Taxonomy (NCBI): domain Eukaryota; kingdom Metazoa; phylum Chordata; class Aves; order Passeriformes; family Thraupidae; genus Geospiza; species Geospiza fortis. The sequence continues at coordinate 18,046,875 of NW_005054297.1, forward strand.
TAAGGATTTATCACTCACTGCTAATAACACAGGAAATATGCAAAATGACCTGATGATTGAAGGTCACCAGAGAGACTGCTTAAATCTAATTAGTTTTTAATATCCATTTGAAACCTTGTGCTTTGCAACCAATCACTGATCATTGTTAATTAAAAAAAGGATACTGAGAGCTAGAAAGATTCTGCAAGAGATGATTTTACATTCTGCAGAAAATCTTGCCAAGCAGCACAGCCAGATAAAACCTGTAAGTGACAATCCATGTCATTGGGATCTGCTTCCTGCTTCTACAGACAGTCTAGATCAGGAGGATCTATCAAACCTCTGCACAGGACACTGTTACAGACCACAAAACACTACCTACAATGTAAGGAGCCCCAAAACTGCAGTACAAATTGAAAAGCAAAGAGAATATTGCACAGGAAAAGTGCAGGAGTGAGAACATACATTGATAATGCTAGCATCCCACAATAAGAAAATTTGTTATAGACCTGTCTATAATATCTACAGGGCAAAGAATTATAAGAAAAATTGTCACATGAAGCAAGACATTGCCTCCTGTCAACTGATAGCTTGCTTGTGGTTTACAGATATTATACCACACACTTATCTGAATTGCTGGGTTGCTCAGCAATACAGAGATTAAGGCATTACTTTTTCAGGAAACTAAATCTATTTTTAACAGAAAAATTGGAGATTTTAGAATTCCTGTATTCTGTTTCTCCAAAAAGGAAAATGCAAACAGTAACATGTTGGTCTCTTGGTTGCAGTCATGTCATTAACATTATGCACGGTCAGAAACTGTCTTTTAAAGATGAGTTTGTAGGCTTCTTTTCATTTGATCAATAGAAAACAAGTAAAAACTAGCACTCTGATATTTTTTCTGGATGTGAAGATAGCCTGAAAAAAAATCTCCATTCACAGATTTAGTTTATTATTTTTGTTAAGGTTTCAATTCTGTCTTCTGCTTACTGGATGATGAAAACAGGGCTACTCATTTGGAAGTTGCTTAAGGAGAAAGCAAGTGTAAAGAGACAGACAGCAAGAGGAAATCATGAGAAAAGCATTAAAAAGTTCTGTAAAAAACTTACATTTATGTTGTAGCATTACAGTCTGTAGAACCAATACACAGTGGGGAAAAAAATGGGGAACTTGCCAAGCAGTCCTTTCTGGACTGTCTAGAAGCCTTCTGAAGCAGAAGTTTCTGCATTTATCTTGCATGAATCTTGAAAGATTTGAGAAAGGTTTGGTGGATTTCACCTGCCTGAAGCTCATTGCCCTGACATCACTACTGAAGATGAGGAAAGTAAACCCAGAACATGTAGTTAGCCAGAACACCATGCTTATGTTCTAGTTTCCCTGGAGCCCTTCCCTTTGGAATATTGCCTTTTTTTATTGCTTCAACCTTACTGCAATTTCTTGACAATCTTGTTCTCCCATGTTTATACTGTTTCTGATCATGTACACGTGAAAATAAGACTTGCACACAAAGATCTGTGGGAATCTGTAAATAGCCCCCCTGCTGGCGATAAAATCATTGGCAGTTTAAATTTACAACATAGGCTGATCTTCTGAAGGTCATCTGTTAGGCAGTAGGAGCCTCTTGCATCCTTGCCCTAATACCACCCAATTGAATAAACACAACTCATCAGGAATTTTGTACTAACTGTCCAAAGATTAAGTCTACAATATCATTGTATGCGTCTGTCTAGTTAATAATTCCAATGTTTTGGACATCCTGAAATTTAGGTGAGAAATGAAGTCTCAGTATGTCTAAGTAACCTACTTCAGTTCAGGATGCATGGCAATGTCAAGCATAAAGTATAATCCATATTGGGGAAATAAAGTACACAGTGCTGTGTTGTCTAAAATGACTTCACATCAATGATTCCTTTTAATTACACCACACAAGCTAGGTATGATTTTATGTTCTTCATCCCAGCTCCTGTTCACACTGGGAAATACTTTGTAAAATCAGGGTAATATATCTACATTAACATGACCATAAATCAAATTAATTTCTCTTCAATTGAAGTTCAGCATCTTAAATCTATATACCTAATATCTGTGTCTGTAGTGAAAACAAATGCATGTGTATACAGCATCAACCAGAATGTCTCAAAACTGTTACTTGTATCCTCCAAACAACATAACTGAAGTTTCTCTAACTGCTAAGAATCTACTTCGGAAGTGATCTCCTTTACTGTACTTTATAAACAGACAGTGGATACTATGCATCTCTTCTGATTTGAATTCCTTATGTTATCAGTATCGGGGGAAAAAATCCAAACAAACCAAAACCTTAAATTAAAAGCACTGAAACAAAAAAAGAGTTTTACATTTGGAGAAACTATAGGTGGTAGTAAAGACAGCAGATTTGATCCCATATTGTACTACCTGGCCAAATATGTAGTATTTGCAATAACTGAATAGGTTTCTTGAAATTCCTTGAGATTTTTAGACCTGAAACTACTAGTCACTGCTTTACTATGGCTGATAGTTGGAATACAAATAGATTGATACAAAAATAATGGATCCAGAATACTTTTTTTTGTACTGCAATATTTAACAACTGACATAATAATGGAACTATGAGAAATATTCTAGGTACTTTTATTATAAGAAAGTTAGGAGAAATGCATTGAATCACCTTTTCTTTATAAGAGAGTAAGATAATTTCAAAAGCATAGAGCTGTAATTGGTGCTCTTGGCATATTCCACCCCACCCCTACCAAAGAAAGCTATTTATAACAGGAAGTGTCACATTGTATTATTTTGCAAAGGCAGCATCGAAGCATCAGGTTAGCAGTTTCACTTACTCATGAAGGTGTCGTATCTGTCAGGGTTTAGTACTCTTAACACCACTAGATGTCAGCAGTAACTTTCTGCAAAATGCCAACCAACCGGTTGGTTTCCATTTAGAAACCAGCACAAACCCTAAAAGTAGCTCATGAAGTCCAAAGTTCATTACGGAAAACAGATCCTTCAACTGCTTCAGAAATCAGGGCTATATGACTGGTACGATTCTATTTGTTGAATTAAATTTAGAATTACAATAAATTCCACAGTCTTATCCCAAGTAACTGAACATTTAATATACATAGAATGAATCGTTTTATTCAGCTTAAAAAAAAAAATAGCCAGGACCACAGCCTATGGAATCTGGTATATGTACTGCAATCACTACTCATGAGCCGCCTGCTGCTGCTTCTGAATTTACCAGAATTTTATCCAAATAACATAAGGAGTAACATATGGACAGAACTGCACTTTAACAGTTTTATAACAGACTACGTCTTGTAAAATTCAGAGGTGTGGCATTATGACAGTGCTGAGATATCTAAAATACATAGCTTATTATTCCTAAGATACAAGCCTTAACCTTTCCCAAGTCTGCCCACAAACTATTCATATGATTTTCTGATGGTGGATTAATTACAATTATCAAACAAACAAACAAACAAACAAGAACAAAACACCAAACCAGAAAGCTGAAAGCACTTGGAAGGTGTTTGGTTTTTTTGCAACAGACAAGACACTTGAGAATTTCACTTCTGCTTCAGCTAAATGTCTCTTCTATCAGCTTACTTTACTTCCTGCCATGAGGATATATGCCTTACTAAAATGCCTTTGACATGGCTTTTCTTTCTGAATTCTTGTGCTAATTTGTAGAAGCAAGCAGATCTGAACACAAAGTGTGAAAATTCACAATATAGGAACACTTGGTGTTGGAATCTAGACTTTTGCACTGCTCATCAAAGCCAGCTATGAAATCTATTCTTACACGGTGATAAGTTGTTTTAAATTGGCAGCATAGGTAGTGGAACATTTTTGTACTTAAATTTCAATACAGGTTACTGTATCTAAGAAGACATGAATTGAAGGCAGATGTGATGAATAATTTTGATTTAATACTTTTGTTCCAAACAATGTCAGTAGGAAGTCATGTTATTAGTTTTGTTTCAGATAAGCGTAAGGGCAAAATGAGTTGCAATAGTATGCAGATCATAAGAAATTCTGTCCTTTGATGTTCCCCTATAATGTAAGCCTGGGCTGGCTATTTTACTACCCTTTTATCAATTTCTTTACCTTATAGGTGGAGATTAAATTAGGTTTCAATTTTTAGTGCAAACATGGCCACCTGCAGATAGAATATACTGCATATTATCAGCTGTATGTGTGTGTGCAGCCAGGAATGAACAGCCTAGAATTGAACTGGTTTTCCTGATCAGTTCCTTCCATGAGATTTTTCCCACCTGTATTGAAAGTGAACTGACCATGAAATCCAGGGCCTTACCAGTTTCCTTAAGCAGATTATTGTATTGCTATTTTCTTCATTCTCTCTTGTTCCATTGAAATGACTCTCACAGGCAGTTGGGTATTGTGTGAATTAAGTCCTTTAGCACAGAGAGTATCTGAATTTATAGGGCACCTGACAGCCTTAAATTCTGGACATTATCATAGTGCTGGTTGAAAGATCCCATTTTGAAATGTCAAAAAATCTGCAAAAGATCCACAATGCAAGTTCTACACTCCTTGCAAGTTCTGTAGTCCAGGAACACTTCAGGGTGTGCAACAGCATTGAGCTGTCTTACCTAAGTCACAATGGCTGGACATATCTCAGCACACAGCAAAACTGCTTGAGTCAAACGGTGCTTCCTTGAGCTATACTGTTCAACTTCCAAATAATTCCTGCTACCAAGGCCATTGCAGCAGATATTCAGGAAACAATAGGTAAGAGACAGCAAATCCTTCAAATTGCAAATAAAATCACTTCTGTCAAGAAGCAAGACTATTCACAGCACAGTTCTGTAATTTGTCTACTTTGTAGACAAGTGCAGAGGTGATTCCAAAAAAATTAAAAATTATGAAGGGAGAAAAAATGTTTACAAATTTAAAAATAAAGGGATTCAAATCTTATTTTAATTGTCTACTGAGTTACCTGGATAAATTTTTGGCTACAAACAGTTATTAGGAGAAAAAAGATTAAAGGATAAATTTCACAGAATCCAGGATCTTAAAGCTAAAAATGAGTGTTATGCCTTGAAAAAATGTCTTTTCAATAGGTAATATTTACTTTAATTTAAACAAGCACACAAAGGAATCTATTGCAGACCAGCAGATCTCACCAATATTGCCAACTGGAACCATCACACACACATAATTTAGATTCTCAGAAAAACTCAGCTTGGCTTGAAATTGACCTGACATCAGGAGTAAAACTTTGGGCTAAGAATGCTTTATTTTGCATGTTAGTCCAATTAAGTTGACAGCTGGAAGCTCTTACATAAATTTGACAGCTAATGAATAACCTTCCCTCCAAACAAGCTGAGATTGTTTTGTTTTTGTTTTTGTTTTTTTTAAGAACTATTATTAAAATTATAACCTTAACAAAAAATAGTGAGACAAGCAAGAAAGCTGTGGATGAGGAACATCAAATATACAGAAAATTTTTGTATGTTCTTTCTATGCTTTAAAAATTTTCGTGTATTTTTAAGTTATCTCATGCCTCCTTGTTACAGAGCTATTTTTTTGTACATTCTCAGAGTAACTATTCAAAAGCAATTTCTCTCCATCTGAAGCCATGCCTCTCACAATATTGACAAGGTCAGTGAGGTCCACAGGAAGTCATTTGCTGAGTAAGTGCTGGTCATGCAATTTACAGCTGCTTGGATGAGCTGTTTTAATTTACAGCACAGTTTTTCAAGTTGACAACCTGCTTAAAGAAAAATGCCTGAATTATTCCTGTCACTGTTGTAGTATTCTCTTCACAAATAGAATGTTATCCAGATTTTTAATGCCAGATATAAGTAGGATTGTGGTTTTATGTATACCAGGAACTAGAATAGGAAGTAGTGCCCACTTCTTTTTTACAGCCTCTTTTCATTCCTGTCACATGTAATATGAGATGAAGAAATAAGATATCAGAGCTCTGGAAGCAGTTCAGGGACATAAATGAAGGAGTGATTAATGCTGTTGCATAGACACGATCTCCTTAATCATTTGGGTACAGAATAGATCGTGACTCTTCAGAAATACTTATAGCAGACATTAGAACACTGTTCTCTGCCAGTTACCCTGCTTTGTTTCACAGAAGTTTTACATCAACAACTTGAAAAGTTGAAAAGGGGGAGTGGGAGGAAGGTCAAAGGATATCAAAAAAAAAATTACTAGTTCTCTTAAGCAAATAAAACATTGTGTGCATAAATACATTCCTGAACAGTGCCTGGAAACACATCACAGAAGGGTCGTCTAATAAAGTAATCATATTATTCATTAACATTTAAAAACTATTCCAGCACACTGCTCTGTGGTATGTTCTCAGCCTGCTTTGCTGCAGTTAAGAAAAGGGTCCAGGGTTCATAGGGGAGGGCTTGTAAGCAGCTCACAAACAACATGCTTGAAATTCCCTCCTTTTGTAGCAGGAGTGCAAAACTACAGTTGAATAATCAAGCTATTGAACTAGGATTTATGCCAAAAAGACTAATTTGTAAGCTGTGTCCAAAGTGTCTGGGTTTGAAGTGATTTGCATATTTCTTCCTCTGTTATTCTAGGAATGCTATGGGAAACTGGCTACCCCAGGTCTCAGCAGTAGGTTTCTCATGCATACCTTTCCAAACTTGTCTTTGGAAACATGAAAGCAATGAGTGTGTCAAGCATCAATGTTGTACTCATGTAGCTTATGAATACAGATATTCATGAAACAGGATTCTAACTTAAAATTTCTTGCTGTGTACAGTGAGATTCTATTTATCTAGGTCACATTAAAAACCAATCATAATGATTTATGCAAAAGCATAAGGGCTGTGATAAACATAAATAATGAAAGTCTGCCAAATATTTATGTGCCAAGATAAAAGGCAGTCTTATAGCTGTGAAATAGGAAATAGAGATGACAGTGCATCAAATGCTGGGCAGCCGTGGGCATTCCCCAGCACAAACTCATTATTCAGTACTCTTCTAAAAAGCCTGCTCTTGTAACTGGAACTGAGCAAAAGTAGAATTTGGCTGTGACACCTCAGTATTCACATTATGGTCCTTATTTCACTGCATAATAAATTCACTAATTTAGTCATGGGAAGATGTTGAACTACCAACTTAAATCACTCATACCTATAAAATTGCTTTCAAATGCTTCTTTAAAGAATGGACAAAAATTATGGCACAACCATTCACATAGCTCCAGTCAAATTGCATTGAATGGGAAAGCTAATGCACTGCAGTGGATATTCAGTTTCAATAAAAGAAAGAAGCAAACAAGCTAGGCACTAAAGGCACAGTTGGATATAAGTCTTTTTATGTTTACTTCAACCTACACATACAGATGTATCTTCTTCTGGGGTTTGAAGGTTTACCAGGATGTTTTGCTTTTGACATACTTTACTTCTTGTGTGAGCTATTATGTTTGTATCTCCTACACAGACTGAAGCAGAATCCTTTGGAAAGAGAGTGGAAGATGTGCTGAGGTTACTTTCTGAAGGACAAGTGAGCATGCCTAATGGAAAGAAGGTTCAGAGCACTGCAGACTGTCACTTAGTGCTGCCTCGCTGCATTGACCTGCCAAGCACCAGGAGAAGGTACCTTTCTAGTGCTGAGTGTGGTGGGGAATGCATTCAGTCATCCCTGAGATACTAAAAGATAACCTGTCACCACCTCTTTTCACTATCAACCTTGTTGTGCTGTGAAGAGCCCTCCTACAACCACAGTCCAATAAGGGGGTGGAGTTACAGACCCTTGATTTTAATTGTTATTTTTGACTTTAGAATGTCTCAAAAAGATGCTTTCACAGAGGTTTGATGCCACGTTTATCTGCAGAAGACAGAGCAATATAACCATCAAATTCTTTGCAGCTTGTACAGTGTTTTATTGTTTTTACCGCATTTTTTAATTGATCAGCAAGTTTTTCCACAGCTTTGCTGCTTAACCAAACTTACTGTATTTTGTCAGTGTGTAATACATTGAAATGAATTTAAGGCCCTAAGATAAGAACACTCATCTCATTTCTTGATAGCAATGAAGCCATATTAAGTCTTCCCCAGCTACACAAGATCTCTGTTGCAAATCTGTCATCACAACAAATACATATGTTGTGGCAAGTGCAACTTAGCTGGCTTTTAAGTTCTTTAATTTTCATTTTGATGCTTGAAATGCTCTTGCAATGAAATACAGCAAAGAAAGCTTTCACTTATTAAAAGAAAGTTTTCACTATATTACTACCCTGGATCAAGCATTAATAAAAGGAAAAATATCTTTATAGATGCACGTACACACATGGCCAGCAAGGATAGGAGAACAGTGACATTACAACTAATCACTCAAACTGGAAACACAGCCCGAGCTCACGACCAATGGCTGCATGAAATGACAAAGCACAATAAGTTGATTTCAGATATCCTAAACAGGACATTTGGGGTTTTTTGGACTCAATTTTAAGGGCGGTTTTGGATAAACATAACCTTTGCAGAAGCCAAAAGCCCATCATGTGGTTTGGAAAGAAGTATTCAAATATCATTGCTTGAATGAATTTTGGCAGAGTCAAGGCAAAATTCCAGCAGTACATGCCGCCAGTGCTACCCACTTGCAGCACTGCACAAATAGTTTTAGAAAATTAAATCTCGAAGAGGCACTTTGTGCAAAACTACCAGCCCTCACTTGCAAATTTGCATTTTCTAGGAAGTGTTAGGGAAATACATGGTGAAATTAGGATAAAATGACTGTCTATATAAACTCATTTTACATCTGTACTTACCCATAAGTTTTGATTTAAGGTTGCAGTATTTAGAGCTGGCAAGGTCCTGATTTGCTTTTCTGATTCTCATAGTCCTACCCAAATTCAAACCATTTTGCTATTGAAGCTTTATGTAATCTCTAAGAAAAACAGTATTTTAGTAGTAATACTTTTTAATGCAAGGGGTGTGCAAAAATCCTTCACCTGAGGAGGAATAACCCCAAGTACCCAGGCACACAGGGGTGCATTTGAATGGAAAGTGGCATGGTAGAAAACCTGGAGATCTTCATGGAAAACAAGTTGAATCCAACCTGTGCAGCAAAACTTGCCAACATCTTGAGTTGCATTAGCCAGCAGGCTGATGGAGGCAGTTCTCTCCCTAGGCTCAGCACTGCTGAGCAGCCTCTGATCAGCTCTGAGTAAAAATGCCAAGACTCATTAACATGCTTTGTCTTACAGTGTCCCTCATGTAGATGTCTTCGGAGTCATCATTCAAGAAATTAAATATCTAAGAACATAAAAGTTAACACCAGTAAAAGAAAATATCTGTCATTTTCTTGCTGTAAATACCTGTGCACTAGAAAAAGGTGAGGGAGCAAGAAGGTTTCCTCCACTGTCATTTTACTCATCATTTTAGTTTTCAACTAAAATACAGGGAAACTGATACTATCTAGTAAACCATAAAATTAGTATATGTAAATCAATATTATAGCATTAGAAGACTCTTGGATTTTTATTACTTATATGTAGGTGAAAGCAAAAATATTTTTAAATTGTAGGTAGGAAATATATTCAAATAAATTATGAGTGACATGTTTCATTTTGACACTCTTCCAAATATACTTGCCATATATCCCAAATGATGCACATATGGGAAAAACATGATCATATAATAGAATAAAATTCTGTATATTGGCCAAGCCAAAAAAAAACTATTGAACTTTAAACACCTGATTGTTCAACAGAAGGAAAAATATTTACTATAAAGTTTTCTTTACATCCTTTTATTCCTTCTAAAGAAACTGATAATGTAACTCCTTCACAGGCAATAAGATGCAATAGATGTCTTCTTTATCAACAGCAAATTTTAAACTCTGACCATTCTACCACACAGCAGTAAGCAGCCAACACATGCATAAAGAATCTAATACTTGTTTTGTCTTCAGTCTAGAGCTGCATGCCTCCTGTTCCAACTCTTCTGAGCTGATTTTAGCTGTTGACTCTTCATGTTGGACCTGGGACTGAAAATACAGGAAATAGAGCTTTTCTTACGGTTCTGGTGCTCTAGAACTTCATGGATGCTCCAGTAAATGAAGAACCTCATTTCAAGCGACTAGTAGTACTGACCAGGCTGAAAATACTTACTGAGCAGAGGAAAATTAAAACTATTTCCTTCATTCAGCAGCATTTATTGAAGCCTGCTACAAGCAGTTCTGTAGGGCCTCAAGAGAAAACTTTGCAAGACTTCTATTCAACAAAACCTGATTGTGGGATGGTAACAGCTCTCTACCCAGTACCTTATTGTATTGTAAAGGCTCAACACAGCCCTCTTGGAATCAATGGAAGTTATACCCATTTGCATCAGCAAAGGATCTGTCTGCAACTATTTAGTGATCTACAGCAGCTCAAGTATATTCTAAAGAACTTGTTTGTTTTGCATTCTCTCGACTTTGAAAACCGTTCAGTTCATGTATAAAAACTTGCACTGTTCAGGAACATGGATCTATTTGCAAGAGGTGACTCATGCTTTTGCTAGGAACAGAATTAAAAGTAAAACAAACTGAACTTAAGTTAGAAAGGAAAAAAATACACTGGCAGACAGAACTAAAAGGCCCACTGATGTCACGCTATTAAGTCTTAGAAAATTACTCTATCATTCTGCTGCCTGAGCCTAGGATTCTTTCCTTTCTTCTTAATCTCACTTTCTGGACATTATCCAGCTTACTTGATTCACCTCTCAACTTGTAGCCTCTGTCAATCTTTAGAAAAACAAGCCCTTTGGATTTTTTTTCCCCTTTCTTCTTGTTGCCAAGGATTCTGTTTAAAAAGCATGCTTGCTTGACTTTCAGGAATTTGCACCAATATAGAATAGCGATGAGTTACAGCATGTTCAAGAAATGCACACACTTCCAAGCACAGAAGGAACTGATGACCAACAAGGCAGCTACAGTATTATGGTGTGTATATTGCACCATTTCCATTTTATCAGCAAGAAGCTTTATAAATATTTAGTTGTATTTGTTTGAAACTAACCAACCAAGATCCTAATAAGCCTGACAAACATTTCAGTACGTATTATCAAGTAAAATATTACAAGCCAGGTGGCTATGAAAAGTATGTCTGGAAAGTTAACAAACTTCTGCTTAAAAACAATACTATAAAGAATTTCAGTAGAGGTCATTTTTCATGATAATCCTCAAAGCAATTGGGCATGCTGTCAAACATTAACTTTCAAGGCCATGTCTTGTATTTTATATTCCAAAATTTCTCACTAAGCTCAAGCATAAATCAGACTATCTTTAAGGGAAAGGAGGTCTAAACAAGATGAGACAGACAGAGAAGCAGCGTACCTTCAATTTTTTGCATCACCTAGGACAGCAACCTGTGCCTTCCACAAAGTGGGATTATCCTATGCACCTCACTTGACTAAGGTTTGTCTCCATGTCTTGTCCTAGAACTATCTTTCCCTCTGGAAAGTTACTAAACATTTTCAGCAAAAAGTCTTGATCCTGAACATCCCAGATCCCTGGACACAGCTTGAAATTACATTTATATCCTCATCAGCCATTATTATCAGTGCATGGACTTAGGTTAAAGGCAGTAACAATTTCCTTGGCCTTAAAGCTTTTTTTTTTCATTAACACAACTTCCCTTTCCCTGGCATCTATCTAATTATAATCCCGATTAAGAATAATGCTTCAATTTTATGGTGTAATTCAGACACTGATGATCAAATGGGTTTCTGTTGGGTTAGAATCTGCTTGAGAATAACACTCTAATCTAAATAGAAAGTTTTTAATGTTAGTTATCCCACTGTCAGATGTGAATAACTTCACTACACTCTCCCCACCTCAAGAGCTTTGTGTAGGAAGCTTCCCTCTTTAATTTAATAGAAAGGAATCCACCTTCCTGCTAAAATTGTCAGTTATGAAGATTAGAATAATACACCTCAGTTTTTCTTCTATCATGTCACAAACTGCTATGTATGTACAGTACAGAACATTTTCAGAAGAGATATGCTTACTGCACAGATTGCAAAACTCTTCACTGCTTCATTTTGGTCTTTGGCAGGGAGAGAAGGTCAAGACTGTCAAATAAGCAGCTACCATCAGAATATGCACTTGGCATGTGGTTCATCTTCTGTGGTTCATCCTTTGCCAGGACAAGAAATTCTTGGATGGTCAAAAGCAGGGTGCAAGCCAGGTGAATTACCTTGGCAGCCTGGGATATGGTCCATAAACTATTACATCACTATATTTATCTAAGTGTAAAGTTATGCAGGGAGTACAAGCAAACACCTGGGCATAGATAAAGCCTGCTAAAAGCTAACGAGAGCTTTCCCTTTTTGCTGGACTCAGAGCTTTGATGTTTTTCCATTGTCCAAATTATAGAAAATATTCCAAATTTTAGTACTATAGGTTATGAAAATTTTTTTCTTTTCCATTACTCTTAGGGAACTTCAATGTTTCCTTCTAAAGAGAATCTATTAAATTAAGTGTTGTGCTTGAAAAACCACTCAAATCAAAAACACTTTCCTAACCAAAATATAGGAAGATACTTTACTTCATTACCATATTTCACCTGCTATTTCTGTCCTTGAACATGACTGCATTTCATTCAGAATTTCATTCAGGCTTCTTGATGTCAGATAAAATCTTGCCCAGGAAGGGTTTCATGGAAACAAATTGCTCATGCATAAATATGTACATTACAGGGTATCTCAGCCTACCAGAATTTTACTTGCTCTGAGTTTTGGGGTATTAAACTACATCCAGAAATCTCACAAACTGTTTTGTTTTATGGGTGACAGAGTGGTTCAGCTCCACCTCTCAGGTGAGCAGGTGCCTGCACTGGCTTGCTAACTGAGGCTAAACCACAAGGCTTGGCTTTGAAAACAATACACAACACACTGAAAAAATCAAAACAACTTTGAAGCAACCCACTGTGAACAACACTTAATCTTGTTTTGTTCTGTGCCAACAATCACTCTGGAAAATATTTTGATGATAATAAGCCCAGCTGTGAATTAGACAGTAATTTAGGACACTGTTCTCAAATTATACTGTGAGTTATGAGGACATGCTTTACAGAATTGAAGGCATCAAACATGGAAGTCCCACTTGGTTTTCTATAGAAAGAAAATAAGCTGACAAATTGAATCAAGATGGACAAATGGAAAAATTATAATGTCATTATTCACAAAAAAATCTCCTATCATTCTTTAGTGGGATATTTTCAAGACACCATTTAAGATTAATCCATCATCAATAGGAAAGTTTTATACAGAGGAGTGCTTATAACAAAGTCACCTTCATCTTTCAGAGTAAGAAGGCCAATTGTCTGCAAATATGTGGTCACCAGTCACTGTTGTTATGAAAAAAATCTCTGAACCTTGTTGCACCATTTTTAGGTACACTTAGCAAACACAGCACTCCAGCTGTTAAGAAAACATTATGATGTCTGCTTTAGTCTTTCAAAAGCAATGTACAACAAAAGAAATTCTGGTAAAGAAGTGGGACAACAACATAAAGGCTTTACACACATTTACAGTCTTACTATCTCTGCTGTTACTGTTCACATTACATTGCAGCTGCTAGCAAAGGCAAGAGAAGTAATCTGGAGACACAGGCAGAGTCCATTGCTTTCTAAACATGTAACTAAACACATCCCAGAGATCTGATTTGTAATTATAACACACCACTGAATATTTCCTTTCTGTTATGAAATTGATACCAAAATATTATTTAACTGCAGTGTAAATACCTTCAATCAAGCACAAACAATTGTAACTATGAACACCAAATTTTGTCCCTCACTTGGTGTTTCCGTTGGCTCCTGCAATCTTTTACATGCTGAAAGGTCAGGCTGGCAAAAACTTTGTTACAATGCTATACAAAGAGTTCTTGCTCTTTTGAAGAGTCACAACTGGTGGTATGAACAAGTCAAGCTAAAAGTACATTTGTCAAGATGAAAGTATACATTTGAGGGTAATCATCTTTTTCATCCAACTATTTCTAAAAGATTAGGCAGGACAGAACACAATAGACTCTTCAGTTAAAACAGGAGATGCCCAAATGCAGCTTTCTATGGAAGCAACACTACTGCAAAGTAAAGAATCTCTAAATCTACATTACCCAACTCAGAAAGGATTATTTTAAACTCCTTTGGTAACAATTTAAAATTCTTAAATTTATTCAGTATCACCAAAACCAAAACATCTACTGAGAATACAGAGGCTATTTTCTTACCAAAAGTAAAGTAAAAATGGTAGCAAAACAGAATTACAAAAATGTTCTCCTTTGAGAAGAAAAGACACTTAAAAGATTGCGCAAATGTCTAAACTGCCTCAAACATGTTTATAAGGTGCCCTCTGTAATTTATGCTTCATCCTAGCCCCAGGAAAGATGATGTTGTTTGCATATTTTTATGCTGGGCCACAAGGAAGGGGTATTTCTTGCAAATCGTTGATGGCTATAGGAAGGCATCTTGTGTCTGAAGCACTACACAGTGACCTCACTTCTGAACCATTCACCCAGACAGGATGGCTGATGGCAGCAATATCTCCTTTACATAAGCTCCATTTTACCATGGTTTCCAACTGAGTCATTCACAAACTGCTGTCTTCCTAGCAGGCAAGAGCAGACCTCCAAGGCTGGCTTACAGCTTCCTACCTCCCCCAGTGAAAACTTTAAGGGTATAATGTAGGCAACAGATTGTTCACTCAGCTCCTTTTCAGATAAAAAGCTCTGGATGATGAAAGCAATCTGTTCCAATTTTTAAAAGTCCATGTTAAACAAAGCAATTGCAACTCTTCCTACTGACTGCTGTGTCACCAGCTATATCTGCAGCCACTGAAGTTGCCCGAGTGTAGGTGTATTCACAAGCCTACTGCATGGGCAGGATTACCATAGCAATCACAGCTCCCAGAAGCACTACCTTGAGGCATTTAAAGATAAACCTGGTTTCGGTGGAATAAAAATTTAGCAGTACATGCCAAAATCACAGCAGTCCAGAGTGCACCACACCAGGCAGACTCAAGTTTACCACCTCACAAGGCACTTCTCTGGTTCAATAAACTGGGCCAGGACTTGCATTGCAGGATCTAGGTCTACAAACTCAGCATAGCCGAGTAATAGCCCAGAAAAGAGCACTTTAAAACAGTGCTCACTGAAACTTAAAAATCAGTGATTGCAACAGGTGACAGATCCCATCTTTGCCTGCTGCTGCAGCTAAGCACCAACATCTTAATTATGCCTAAGAAAATCCCAAATAGCCATAAGAAATAAATTAATTTGAAACAATATTATCTTTTAACTGCTATGACAGCACACACAGTATCTCTCAAAACCAATAAATCATACAGTTATGAATTGCAACATTCAGCATGAAGACATTTCAGAGTAATTCCTCTAGTGCTATTACTCTTGGTGGGTTTTCAGAAGGTTGAGCCTATAACCTACATCTCAAGTAAACACTAATTAGGTGTTAGAGTACCATACTCACTTGTCAGATTTTCCTCCTTCTCTTCATTCCAACTTTTGCTCACCATCTATTTCCTCTACAGCAAACAAAAAATTTGGACATTATCAGTCACCTTTACCCTGTCTCTGAGCTCCCCAAGTATAACAGTGTGCTTGGTGCAGCCAGCAGTATTTGGAATGAAAGTAGCTTCATACCAATCAAGTTAAATTATAACCCATACTAGCCTCAGTCCAAATTCTAAAAAGACCACCAGCATTAGACAGAAAGACGTCAGGGATTGCTAACCTGGGGACTATAGCCAGATGCAGCACACCAGTAGAGCCTTCCAGGCATCACAAACACTTCAGAGAATCACCCTGCAAAACCTAACTGCACTACTTGATCCTTCTTGTTCCGTCTGGATTGGGCATTAAGACAACAGCAAACAAAAATCCCTGCTGACTGAGGTGACTGGAAACAGGTAGGTGCTGAGAGGGGATATGAGCTGGCTGGGCATTGGGTAGCTTTTGTCTCTGCTAGACAGTAATAAAGTAGAGAAGGATGGAAAAGAGAATTTACATGTTAAAGTGTAATAGTCCAAAAAGCATGTGTTCTAAAGCAGGGAGTCAGAAGAGAATAGTCAGAGTAGAAGCTGAAATCTGAATTGGGCTAGTCTTCTGTGAACTTGTTTTAAAGTGAGTATCAAGTCTTTCCAAATAAAGGTGGTCAGTTTAAGCATTAAGGAGGCAGCTAAGAAAAGTAGCACTAAAAAAGTCTATGGATGGTAAGATAACACATGATTTTAACTTTTTCTAAGGTCGTTTTTCTGTCCCTGTAAATAAACCTAAAATGTGGGGAAGGGAGGTGGGTAGTAAACTAAGGTCATGCACAGAAGTTCAAGTCATCCCTCATGCAACTTGTCATTGTTGCAGGCACCTGCCACTCACAGGCACCCATGTCCACTTGCTGGAACAGCCTTTTTTCAAGATGAGACTCCCTCAAACATAAATCACTGCACTCATCACACTGTTGTTGCCTACAAGTCCCACACTGCAAATGGAAGTTGCACAAAAGCAGGGGTCACTCCAGAATAAGGCTTCCTCCTTGTCCCACAGAATGTGCCTTTTTGCATAGCTACAAGCCTGCCCTAACAGGATGCACTTTGCTCACAATCATCACAGCAAGCTTTTGCCCACCACGTCTTGCCTCACCATCCCCTGCCACCCCTAGACAAGGCTCCTCCCTACATATCCCCAGTCCTTCCTCGAGGCTTTCTGTCCCACTCAGCGGTGGCTTCTGCTTTCCAAACAACCACTTTTCCCAAGACTGGAAGCCTGCTCCAAACACGAGGCACTCCACTCATGGGTAAGGGCCCCACATATAACAGGTCCTCTCTTGGAAGACGATCCCACCAAAACATGAGGCACTCAGCCCATGAATAGCATCAGCGCGCTCTCCTGCCACCCCCACCACCTTCACACCATATGGCAGCTGCACACATGCATGTGCAAGTCTTTCACAAGGCTGTCCTTCCCCCAGCAACTCTCTGCTCACAAGCCCACAAGCTTTCCTCAGTCCTTTAGCCCATGGACCCATGCTGCCACAGAATTCTTCACCCTGCCACCTTCAAAGGCATCTTCTCCATCTGGACAAATCCATTGATCTCTTCCAAGCCATCCCCCCTGCCCCTGATCCCTTGTCCATAGACTGCAAACCCACCCAAATACTTATTCAAGGGTAACTTTGCTGGCAAACACCATCTGGTGAGCACCCTTCCTGAGGAAGGCATATACTGCTCTGCACCTTTCCTGTGGAAACCTTTCCTGACACCATGCAGTGAGTACTTTCTCCACAGGCCCAAAAATCTGCTTCAGAGGAGACCCTCAGCCTCTGAACACTACTGCAGCCTCCCTCCTGCTGGTTCCACAGCAAGCAGAAGCTGCTCACAAGCACGTGTCACCCTGGGATGAGGTTGCACTGCTCCTGGCAGTTCATGTCTCACAAGGGTGCAAGACTGCCCAAAAGCCATCTCCTCACTTTAGGAATCCCACCATGGCATCTTCCCACCCATGATGGCAGAGGATCCCACAGAGGATTGGGATCCTCTACCAATCCTTAAGAAGACTCCTGCCCACCCCTGCAGGACATACCCTCCTCTCCTTCACAAGGCCTTCTTTCTCCATTCCATATTCTTACTTCTCTAACTCCACAATTTACTTCATTTGTGAACGAAATGCTGATCAACATAGGATTGTTGTTTCTGTGTGTGCAGTTGCAAAATAGTTGTCATTATCAAAAGCATGAGAAATGACACAAGTGTTTATTCTTGGCTTTTCTTGGGGTCCTAATGATTAATTCTTAATGTTTCACACTTCCCCCTTAAAAATTTTAATACAGGCCTTATAAATAGAGTGGAATGGGTTGATGACTTTTACTAGGTATGATAATAGCTATAAAAAACAATCAAGTAAAGGCTTGTTTTGAAGAGTATTTTAACTTAATTCCTAGAAAGATTCCAGTACTGCTTTGTTTTATGTTCTTTTTTCTCTTGTCAACCTTTTGACAGTTTATTTAGCAGTAATGTGATGAAACTAAAGAATTGGTTTCTGTTAGAAAGCAATAATTTTCTAATTTTTTAAACGTTTTAATCTAGCAGTTAAATGGGAGGACTAAGATTGTGAGAGACTTAAATACGGAGAAATATAGCATACAGATATCTTTTGTGATAAAGAGCCACACCATTTTCTATAATCTGACTGTATCCTTTACTTTCTGCAAGATGAGGAAAGTGACTTTTGGTATTTTTAAGGAACAGTTGAACACCTTAAACTCTAGAGAAATTGAATTTCTCAGTGAGAACTTAGTGCATGTTGCTACAGTGTTAGAATAAAACACCTGTTATAGTCTACCATAAAGCAGAGCATTTAACTTGGCAATATTTTTTCCTCATGGAAATGATCCAGCTGTTTGCTGTAGTATCTACCCAATAGAACACAAGCTTTGGAGCACCAATAGCTATGAAATCTTCTTTTCAAGCCACAAAAGCTCTGGACCTTGGGGCTGAATTGTAGGCATGATTAAAAATCTTGTTCCTCCTAAAAGTTAATTCTGTGGTGTGAATGAGGCAAGCTTGTTTCTGCCCAGTTCCCTCCTGTTTCAAGATTTTTCAAATTATGTGGATGTGTGATTTTTACCTTATTCCTTCTTAGCACACCTCCCTAATTACATCGCTTATGACATTGAATATTGTCTTATTTTTTCTTAAAAGGAGAAAATTTTTATGTATGAAATTTAAATTTATTCTATACTAAGCTTTTAGTTTGCTGGCCCTGGTAGATTGTCACCTACTCAACTTTCATATATTTTATTTAAGTTACTCATTGAGAAATTATTTCTGTGAGTTTTCATTTCAGTACTGAATAGAATTAGTGATAGAAAACTTGAGTTGGGTTGAGAACATGGTCAAGACAGCTTTTCTTTAAAAATACCAACAAAACAAAGGAGTTTTTTATGCTTGCTGCTGAGGAGAACAGCTTCAGTATCTCTCCTAGTCTTTTTCCAAGCCTTTTATTGCTTTCATAATATTGGATTAAGGAAAGCAGAGTCAACTAAAATAACACTAATTGAATGCTTACCAAATACAGTAATTCAAATATAAAAACCATGTTGCACAGAACATGACCAGACTTCACACTTATAAAAACTTAGTATTGACAAAATCGCTGTAATATGTCAAGAAATAGCAGAAGTTAGAATAAGACCTAAGTTGTCTTGACCCTGGATAAAGCATCTGTAGATGGACTTTCATTTTGCTACTATGAACTAGTTGTATTTTCTATGGCAAGTGTGCTTTAAGAGCTAGCTGATTAATGATGGTAAAGTGATTTTTGGTGCCTGTGGCTCCTGAGCTTTTGAGAGAAGTGAGAGAAAATTAGCAGAATACTAACTTGTTTTACTGTGGCAAGTTAGTGAAAATTCAAACTCTGCTTGGCTCTTAAATTAAGGTAGAAGCTAGCCACACAATTGATCTCAATGTAACCCCCCTGCCCAGTGCTGCTGGGCAGGGCACAAGAATTAGAGTGTAACCCATTTATTATGAAGCAGCTGAATCCTTGTGGAGTGGAACATGAGCTGGAGTTATTTTCACAGTTTTATTGGTGCAAGGCTAGAGGGGAGTTTGCTTTTCATGGAAACTCTCTCAACCTTGGCAGAGGAACAGAACTTGTATTTCTTCAGAGAGTCTTACCTCTTTAATATTTTCATTTTTAAGGAAACAGTGAACTGTTTCAGTGAAGTTTTTGAAGTGTACTGTATGTGTAAAAATATCAAGCCCACCAAATACTAGCTAGATGCCAAAATAAATTATAGCTACATTTACTACAAGAAATGTAAAAGTGACCTTTCAAAAACCAACTGATAAGTGAAAAGACTCTGTAATAGCATTCAGAGTAGGTATTTTCAGATTTGTCTGCATGTGTGTGGCTTAACTGAAGATTCTCTAACTCTTCACTGAGACTGCTGTTACAGTCATTCTGCTGTAACAAAGTTAGTCTGCTTTGCACTTGGGAGAAGGGTCTTGAAGTTACATTGTCTGAGTACAATCAACAGTGAGGATTGGAGGCAACAAGGTTTAAAATTACAGTGGTAAAATATTTTCTCATTAGAGGTGACAGGATAAAAAGTTACCTTTAAGTCTTGGAATCTGCCATAGCATCTGCAGACAAAGCACAGTTTGCAGTCCTGGTTGCCTCAGGTAGTCCACTTCTGTTTAACAATATAACTAAATAGTAGGAATAATTTCATCTTATATACTGCTTTCATTTATCCCCTTTGAACATCACCTGTCTCCTTGGAACTTCCAATTTAAGACATTGCTGAGAAGAGAAGTAGCAAAATGCATCTGATCTTAAGTTAGGAAATACAGTTCTGGGTGAAAGAAATGCCAAGTGTTTACTGTAGTATAAATGGTGTATCAACACAACTGGCCACAAACCTCAACTAATTTTCTGCCAATGTATTCTTAACCAGGGCAAAGTGCTGTAAGTAGTCTTATCTGCTGTTCCTGTAGTTGCCCATTCTGCTGTTACATTCCTTGTTAACTCCAGGGCATTTTTATCTAGATTGACCCAAAGCTTCTTAGTAATAAGGGAAAACTCATATAGCAGAAGCAAGGCTGGGAGGAGAGGAAGTGTTAGGTCTGGCACTTCTGCCACTTTCATGAGTTGTGAATTGAGAGGTAAAGATGTTTTTCTATTTACACAGTTTTACTATTGTGTAACATTCTGTTCCGGACTCTTTTCTCCTTTTTCTCTCAGAGACAAGTTTGCAATTGCTTCCAAGACTCTGTCAAGTTTGAAGTAGGCAGTGAAGACTGATGTTAT
Organism: Geospiza fortis; assembly: GCF_000277835.1. Lineage (NCBI taxonomy): Eukaryota > Metazoa > Chordata > Aves > Passeriformes > Thraupidae > Geospiza > Geospiza fortis. The sequence continues at coordinate 18,067,662 of NW_005054297.1, forward strand.
TTCTCCCCTAGACAGCTGCTTGCCTTCTGCCTTACAGTACTCAGCTGTGACTAATGGCAGGGGGAAATAATGAACAGCTGGAAACTGGCACAATAATATTATTCAAAGTTGTGTGTGCCATTGTCAATATGAACTCAAATATTGAATGCTATCATAATGTCCTAGCAGCCTTCCAAATTGCCTGGTAGACTCTGAAAGCCCTCTTTATTGAGACTTTGTAAAACCCTGGCATATGATATTAAATGAATGGATATTGTGCTCTTAAACTTTTCTAATGGAGATTAAAATCTTTGTCAGTTTTGTGTCTATACTGTGTCTATAGTGTGTCCTTACATAGGCCCATATGTTTTACTTGAATGTACTAAAGAGTCTCGCTGAGATTGGAGAAAATACCAATCCCTTGAGGATGTGAGCACGTCCTAGGTTTTTTCTTTAATCTCATAGATGTACTTTTTATTCATTCTTGGAAGCAGCTGCTGGTTTTTTCTGACATTTGTCATTTCGACACATAGGATACTAACACTGACTTCTGGTCAAGGCTTTGCATTCCAGCAGTGTTGAAATCTTGCTGCTAGTACATCATGTGCTTTGAGGTTGGGTCCCATGAATAATGTACAGAAAAACTGTATTTAGTAGCAGGATGCTAGTTGCACTAGTTATTTGTCTGTTTGAATAGTAGGTGCTATGAAAATAAGTGAGGATTATTGAGAAGAACTTGCCATTTAAGAACTACACAACTCAGTATTTGGTAGCCTTAGGGTACAGGAGATCAAATTTATTTGTGGGAATGAGTTTGCAAGTGATGGCTATGCAGAGAAAGGAGGCAACAAATTCTTTATCAATTGCAGATAAATCTGACTGTGCTTTCTTGAAGCCAAATTGCCTCTGTCCCTCCTAGCTCTGGAAGTGCCTCAGATCTGCAAGCAGGGCTTATTCTATGCAGAATTGAGTTTGCTGTAGAACTAATGCCTCAGATAACAGCGGCATGTCAGTGTCAGTAGCTTTTAGCCTGTTAACACACTCACTGGTATTTTTCAAGTGTCCTTCAAGTAGAACATAACATTTTTCAAGGAAAAATAGTGGAATATTGACTCAGTTGAATATTTGTAACATTTACTTTTCAATGATTGTTTCAACTCGGTAACCTGCTAATTTTGATAAATCTTGCTTTCACTGGAAGCAATTGACTTTGTAACAGTCAGAGCTTCTAGAATCATATGACACTTGACAGTCTTGCTTTCTATCTTAAAAAAGAATATCTAGTTCATGAAAACAAACAAAAGTGCACTGTAAAGGTGGTGAAAAGACTGGGGTTATTGCACGCTCATTAACTTGACCTGTTTTGCAAAGGTAAGTAGCTGATCTTTGTTTTTAATGTTGAGATTTTTATTTAATAATGCAAGAAAATTAAATTGTGGCGCATGAGGTTTTTTTGTTTCTGTAATGCTTTTCTTATGACTTGAGACATGTTTCCTGTGTTCTTCTAAGATCTGTTATGATTACAGCATTGTCTTCACTTCTTCATGCTGTATTCCAAAATATTGCTTTAAAAACAAAATAAAGCCACTTTACATGAAACCTTTTAGATTCATTTTCTAAAGACATATTTAAGAAAAGACATTGTTCTTGTTTAAGGGAACTTCATGAGGAACTCTGGTATAACTTGCCAGAAGTCACTTAGAAGTCAGTTTAAGGTACTTACAATCAGATATATATCTGTCATGCCTAAAGAATACCTGTGCCAAAACTTCTACCATATGTGAAACTGCTTGAAAAACATCTTTAAGTAGAATAGTGAAAAACAGCAGTGTACTGAGATTAATATACTAGCTTTCTCTATATTAAGGTATATTGGAGGGCTTCTATAGATAAAGCTCTTATTTTGTCTTGACATTTGATCTCTTTAATGAAACTAATGAGTCTAAATTTTCTTCTGGTTCTATAGATGCTGATGTTATCTGAGCTATGCATTTTAATTTCACATAATATAGTTGCCTTGGAATTATGTGTTTTATCACTAGCAAAGTTTCCACTTCATATTCTCCGCTGCAACTTTCTCTACTGAATAGAAATGAAAGTGTATATGGGATCTACCAAACACAGATTTAGAATGCTAATTCTAATCCCCTTTCCTTCTGGGTGCTGATTGAATTTAGCCTTAGTGAATTATACTGCTGTTAGATTTCAGTTTAGTTACTTTAAATCCTGATGGTTAGAATGTGCCCAGATACTGTGAGTGCCCTGCAGCTGGGAAAATGTAGCAGAGCATTTCAGTAGGTGAAGGTTGACCTAGCGCAGCTCTGTTATTATACATAAATGCACAAGGAAAACTTCAATTATGTAGATCTCTTTAAATAGTTGAATGTAATTTGCAGCTGAATAAAACGCTTTGTTTAATCTTACAAATGCCATGAAGTAGACAAGTTGATTCCTGATCACTTTGTATTTTCTGGTGCAGCAAAAGTAATAAAGGTGTCAAAATTATTAGCAAATTGTATATTAAAAATAGGTGTTAGGTCATTTACTTTCAAAAATAGAGACATTGAAAGATTTTGAAAAGCCTCAGTCACACTTTCAAAATTTAGTTTACAGTAACAGAACTTTAGATGTTAGGTTCTCCAGCTTGATTAAACTGTCCATATACCTTTGACCTTGACGTTGGAAATCCTTGAAAATAATTTCTAAGCTGTCTGCAAAATGGTATTTACTTCAATATAGGCATCTAAATTCAGAAGAGTGATTCTGGGAGCCAGTGCTGTTACCCAATCTCCAGTTAACCTCGGGAACTGGGATTTGTTAGTCTGCGTATTGTAGAGATGGGGGCAGGGAAGGTTAAAAAAGGATATTATATGGCTTTTGTACATGCTGAGATAGCATTGTAGCTTTGACAAGTCTCAGCATATTAACACCAAGTCTCAGAATATTAATACCAAAACCCAAACAGGATGCATAAACCCTTTCTCTGCCTGGAAAGGGTTCTGGCACCTCTCCTCATGTTTAACAGTGCTTCCTGGCTGGGTTTCTGAGCAGCCTGTTGTCTTCCATGGGGAAGGTGCATGAAGGTGCCTTTACACAATGGCCTGCTGCTAGGAATTTACCTCGTGTGGGTTGAGGTTTTTCTCCCTCTGATGTGAGCAGGCTCTTAACCATGTTTTCCACCTCATTTGTATATGACTAGAAAGCCTTAAGCTAATTTGGCTGCTTGTTGAAAACTCTCTACTGAGCTGAAACAAGTTTCACAGGAAGAAACATGGTATTGGTACAGAAGTGGAAGCTTGAGGCAAGGTTCCCACTCCACATGTGTACATCAGACAATGAGGTATCACAGACATTTTTATCATAGCTATGGTAGCAAGAACAAGCCCTTAAAAGGCAAGTTAATAGCTGTTGCATGTATGAAGACAAGATTGCTAACTTAAATTTGTATTACACACTTTGCACTGGTGAAAATAACAACGTGTTGTAAGCTTTGAAGTGCTTGGGGGGTTTTGGGTTTTGTTTAAAAGAACGTCTCAGAAGTCTGTATCATAATATTTGAGGGTTTTAGAGATAGAATTCTTGTTCTCCCTAAATAGATACTATATGCTGATTTTTGATATGCTGATATATTGTGCTCATTGGTGAGCATTCAATAGGAACTGCAACATCAGGAGACTTGTCATCTTCATTGTTAAAAGATCTGCCTTTCAATATCAGGAAACACCCTGCTTTTTCACTCAAAAACTGAGACAAGTAGACATATATTATGTGCATGCCATTGACTAAATTGTGTTGGTAATTTCATTTAGTCTTGTAAAATCAAAAATAGATACAAGAATGCTATTCTTGCTTAAGTGATGCAATTCATAATACCCTTCTAAGATGGATTAGGTAACCTTATTTAACTCTATCCCTTAGAGGTCTTTAATAACCTTAACATATCTGTCATTCCCATCTGTTTTAATTTAAGGCTGATTATACTAACATGCTTTAAAACTGCAAACCACCTGACCATTGAATATTGTTTTAAGCAGATACAGCTTACAGTATTTTCAGAATGTAAACACAAAGCTTGGTATTGTGAAGCAATTAATTTTATTAGGCTTGTCCTTGTTTAGTCTACATGTAAGCTTGGAAAGCTATAAACCTTTTTTGAGAAGCTTTTCTTGGTTTAGAATTTCCCCTCCCCCAGGCAAGCTCTGCTAACCTGCTACTGTTCCTGTAACTCTCAGTTTTCTGAATGTGTCCCCTGGGAAATAAATGAGCCCAGCTGAAGGTTAAGGTGTGAGTAGTGAACTCAGCAGCCATCCTGTCAGATGGGTACGGAGGTAAAGGTTTGGTGCTTCCTAACAAGTAACAGGTTTGATTGCTCTTCTCCCCTATGTGTGAATGCAACACGTGTGTGTCGTAAATGCCTCATGGGGTAGGAAAGGCTGCCATGCAGAACAGAAACAGGGCAACACTGCAAGGGTACAGGCAAATGCTGTATTATAACCCTGCACACTATCTGGCAAGTTGGCTGCAGCACTACTTGGAGTGTCCTCATTTTAAGGTACTAATATTTTTATTATAATTGAATATTTCCTTCAAAATAGAAGATTTATTGGGATTGCTAGGCTATTGATGCATTAGGTTAAAGAATGTATTTCAAGAAAGCACTTTTGTAATGTAGACTGTCATTTTTTAAGTGATTAAATTGCAGGTATTGGGAATTGATCTCCGTTGAATATTTTATGTCTTGAAATTTAAAATAAGCTGGAAAAGATAGCTAATTACAGAAGCCTTTTTCTGCTTCTATAACTTGATATTGCTGTGAAACAAGTGGCACTTAAATATTTAGTCAGAATTGGAAAGAAACTGCTGCTGGGGTGACAAGGCATATCTTACTGATGATCTACATGAGCATAGTTAAGGAATGGTGAAAGGAGAGTGTAACCTGCAGATTAATAACTGGGTCAGACCATGGCTGTTCAGTGGATTACAGCAGTGGAGATAGAAGTTTGGTGGAAGTGGAGTGCTTGAAATATGCTCAATGATAACACTGATTAGTGATACGAGGGCTATCATATTAATGATGTTAAGAGTTATAATAAAAAGCAGGTATTAGTATGTTGAATATTTTTGTTGGTCAATAATCTGAAGCTAAAGATCTAGAAAAATTTAATTGACCAGAAACTCTGCAGGGTGTTTTTTTTCTCTCAATGAATGTCATCTTTTGTCTTCTGTCTATAGCATCCATCTGTCAGCACAGATAGGTGTACTGTATTTGAATAAATACTGTACTTCTAAACTGAGGCTGGAATTTCTTGTTCTGATAGTTCTGTTGTTGCAATACTGGAAAGTAGCAACAATTGTATTTAAGTAAGGGTTTACAAATGAAATGTGACACATGGTAATTACATCAAGTCAGTCCATGTGTGCCACATGGGGGTAGCATGTATAAGTGTAATACAGAAATGATGGCATTTTCTGAAATTATAGGGACATATCAGAGTTCTGATCTTTGTTGACTTGCTAGGATTGCATCTTCAAAGCTCATTTAAGTTTATATCCTGATATGATGTGCAGGAACAAATTGGTTAACTGCTTGTGTCTGTAATTTTCTCAATTTGAATTAGTTCATGTTCTTACCAAAGCACTGGCTTATCTGAAGTTCAGTGGATGCAGGTTATAGCTTGTGTTATTGGTCAAACACCTTTATAGGTGAAAAGCTCACCAACCATGATGATTGATTTTCAGTTCCAGATGCCATGCTTTCTTTCAAAGGCTTCCAAATTAACAAAAGTATACTCTCTAATACAAGCTGTACAATCTACAGATAATGTGTTCTCAGATGAACTGCTAAACACAGGCAGTGTTTAGCTCTGATCACAAATTTTTGTTACTCTGCTTTACTTTAGCTGCCTATCCATTTCCTCATGTTTAAATACTTTGTGCTTTGCACATATTTTGATTTGTGGATTCTCTACAGAAAAAAAATGAAAAACAGCAGCTTGTCATTATAGTAATTAAAAGGTATGAGGAATTAGATATAAACAGGACCTCAAATAGATTATATTTAAGAATTAGATTATGTAGATAGTGAAACATGGATGTTCAATTGCTTTCCTTCGGACATCTTTGAGTGTAAAGAAGGAAAAAAAGTCAGTGTTTTTCCAGCTGTTCTGGGGCAATTTGGAGTATTTCTGTTTCATGTATATAACTATATATATGAGCGTATATATATTCAGATAACAGGAGAATTGGGCAAGTACTAAGTGCTTTTTTATGTGCAAAATTAGAAAAAGTCATCAATGATTTACACTTCATAAAAGCAGTGCTTGGAGGAAAATTTCTTGCGGTTAACTAACTTTGAACTGTATATTTACATGGAAGAAAAGCACTTGCTTTAAATAAATTTTAAATTTCTTTTTAGTGTTCAACTTTTTCTGAGGATCACGTGCCTTTGGCAGTGCAAAAGGGAAAACTTGATCTTAAATAAACATTAAGAAAAGGTGTGCATGAGCCTGAAAACTGATTTCCTGGGGTGAATGATTAAGGGTGAAGATGAATTCTTCAAAAGAACAAATGGGAGAAAATAAACAAAAGTAGCAGCACCACTTACAAAAGTTAATGCACTTAATTTCTGTAATTGCATTTATCTTCAAATCTTTTTTCTTTTCAAGGGAACCAGGTTCATGAGAAGTTAGTTCCAAAAAAGTTGCAAAGACTAATGGACTAGAGGTCACCCTAAGCACTAATTTTTACTAGTTTTATGGAGGAGACTCCATAGTAAGTGATTATTTCACACCCCTCTTATGAGTGTGTCTTTCTAGATACAGCTTTGGCTCATAGGCTGTTTCAGTGTCATAACTGGGCACCAAAAGGGACTCCTTTTCCTATAGATCTCCCAGAAGATACAGAGCTATAATACTGCAGTCACAGACTGGGAGGCAGGAAGCATGGGAATATCTTTATTAAAGCTTTAATAAGAGACTGCTTTAGAAAAGTCAAGGCAGCTGTTCCTATTTCATCTGTAAATACAAGGACCAAAAATGTTTCTTTATAGTTCTAGTTAATATCAATGCAAATTTAAGGTCCCTCTATTGATGGCACATAGAAATCATATATAGAGGCCCTTCAGATGTTTCCATTAACAAATAATGCAGTTAGACAAGATGGATCTGTGAAATATGTGATGCCATGGATCTGTTATCCACACTGCACCTAGGGTGGTAATACTCCACAGGATCATGCTAGAGCTAGCCCAGACTGAGTGAACCAAAATGGTATATCTACCACAAAAAACCCACATAATTTGTGTTCTTGATGGATATTTGTCAATATAGCTAATAAAAGATAAAAGTCAGACTTCAGAGCACATCATACACTAAGTAATCAGAGTTCTGTAAAGTTAGACTATTTAGATTTCCATATATTTTCCCAGTTGTGTGGGCCTTCAAATTTATTATTACTCATATCTTGATATATACGCATCTAAGCAGATGTATCAGGGAGTAAAGTCTGTTTATAGCATCAATTACTTAAATTTAACAAGCTAGAATATCACCTAAAAGTAATACAGAAAGTCTCTGTGTAATCAACTTAAAAATAGCTAATTAAGAAATGCCAGATAGTTATTTTGGTCTCCTAATATTTACCAGATTTCAGCTGTTTTAGTAGGCTGCTATTGGACAGACTATTCCTATTAAATGCTTTCCTTGAAAATATATGGTCTTTAAGTAATTTAACTATTACTGGTTAGGGGGGAAAGGTCAATCTTTATATAGAGAAGTGAAGGATAAATTGACATAATCATCAATGCCTCAGGGCTATCACAGAAATGTGTTTCCTCAGATAAAGTAAAGCCAGAATTTTATAAAATTTACATTTCAATTTCTTTTGCTTGCTAGACTTAAAGACAGGCAATGTTTTTACAGACATATATGCATTTTGTGTATACCAATTTGGATATTGAACACATGTTCTCTTTCTGTAGAAATGTGCTTTCTTGCAAGCCTGATGGATATGGCATACAAGATATGCCAAGCTGGTTTTATATCAAGGTAGTGCTTGCAACTGTGCTATAAAAGCTTGAAAACTGGGCTCTGTGTTTCTCAGCAACAGACTTGGGAAGCAGAGGCTTGAAGCCCTTGCCAGAAAGTCTGTGAAACGCACCAAATACTTCATAAAACTATTTGAATAATATTTATATAGACTTAGAATTCTAGTGCTTCAGGGAGTCCTTTCATAAAATCCTGTTTGCATTTGGCAGTAGTAACTCTGTAGTGCAGTAGGTATCAAAAGAGCATTTAAATATCAAGGAATTAGTCTTCAATATTAGTTTCTAGAATAACTATTAGGAATAATGTAGAAATGTTAATATCACTATCCACTGTACAGATGAAACTTCAATGCATCATGATGACAATAATCTGAAATCTAGAAAATCAAAACTGCTTTAGTAATCTATGCAATTGCTGTGTTCTACTTGAGGTAAAACTATGAGGAATCTTGCCAGTATGGGTCAGAAAATTATCTGTGTCTAGAGATTTTTAAAAATTTTTCTCAATTGTTGGATCACTTTGCTCAGTTGGAGTAGTTAGGTAAAAGTGTATTTGGGAGAACCAGTGAATGAATGGTGTTCCTGATGAATGGTGTAGCTGTGCTTTCAATTTTCCCATGTGAAAATTGATGAGTTTATTCTGAGCTATAAGCGATGTGGGGAATGACTCAAGTGTGAAATGCCATAACCTGATGAAAAAGAAAACTGCTGCTTATAGTAGATTTCAACAACTGAGGGGGAAGGGGTGACAGAGAAGAGGGTGTGTAGTCCCTCTATATACACCTCACTGCTTTGCAACAAGAGAATTCTGCCAGTCTCCACTAAAATGAGAAAATAATAAGAAAATGTAATTTGATTTAGCTTGCTTTATTAGCTCTCACTCTGGATACAGCTGAAATGTGTTTCACTGAAGTAGCCACAATCCTTGCAGTATTGCTGCGAAAAGGTAAAACAGACTGAACCTGTACCATATAATTATAATAGTTTTTATAGTTCATTTGATGCCTTGTCAAGGCTAACCTAGAACAGAGGCTAAATGGAGTTAAAGAATAAAGTAGGTAGTTATTAAAAGGCCTCAATGGACACACCTTGGGCAGTACAGGAGCCCAGCCAGGGCTACACCCAAGACAAACCCAAAATGGGAGACTGGTCATGAGGTCTCTCACTTATATAAGTTCTGGTGCATTTGCATATTGGAGTTAATTGTCCAGTTATAGCTTTAGATTATGAAGTCCCATCTTTCTTGTTTTTCTCTCTTCAGTCCACATTTTTATGCTCTTGGGCCTGAAATTTGGATCAGTTGTCCTTGGTCTCCAGCTAGGAAAGGAATTGTTTTGTCTTCCTACTCTGTGAAGAGAGCTTACCATCCCTTAGTATTGAGCTCAGAACTACACACTAAAGCAGTACAGAATCTGAAAAATAGAAAGGCAAAAAACCTAAGGCATCACATTTTCCATACAATGAATATAATCACATCTTGTCAAATTAATGAAAATGGTTTTTTGAAGTATTCTAATAACCAGATTTTTTATCATTTATTTTATGTTTCCCCAGAAGATATTGTTTATTATTCATTTCTTCAGAAGACATTTTTTCCTTATGGTATGTTCAAAAATACAAAAATCATCTGTGTCTGAGGGCTACTACCTACCAGTTGCTGTGAAGTCAGGCTGACAAAATTAAGTAGCAATGTCCTGTCTTCTCAGCCATATTGTTACATATAACATCAGAGTGATGCAGTGTGGTAGTCATAAATGTGGAGATCATACATACACATTTTATACAGAGTGCCATGGCTGCATGCAGGCTGTGCACAGGCACTAGCATTTTAAGTTCTTGCCCTTTCATAATGTCAGCATGGCTTTTGGTATAGAGTGTTTTTGCACTTGTAGATCTTGTTTGATGCATTCAGGATGATGATTGCATGTCTTCGGTGAAGAATTTGGCTGAGATACTAGATCAGAAAATAAAGAAAGTAAATATACTTTGTAGATGTACCATGATTTAATTAGAATTTGCTAGTTTTGCTTAGAAAATATAGTTAAAAACAGTATGGATGTAATGCTCAGTTTTTCTGTTGGAAGAAGAAATGCATGTTAGCCAGTTACCCTAAACTACCTTCTTGAGGATCCTGCGAGATCTCATTAGATGACAGATTTGATTAGAATAATGCTGTAAAGAACAGAGAGCTCAGTTCTACCTCCACCACAGAATTTTGGACCTAAAACCATTTAGGATTAAAATTTTACAATGGACTTTGTTACTTAGAACTGGGCACCCTAGTCTTTGCTCTAATGCTATTACATTTAGTACACTATGCTTGGTCTTAACTCACAGAGTATAAAGGAGAATTTGGGCCCTTAGAACTAAAATAGAAAACATCTTAAGCTGGTACCTGGAACTATTAGTTAAGTGTTTCGTAGGATGATAGGAGGGTATCTTGACCCATGAACCAAGGTATGCCCCAAAAACTGGTTTGCAATTGTGATAACTAAACAGGGAGGAGCCCCTTCTGAAGGCCTAATAGAAATGGTTTTACCTATAATAAATAACTTTTGCATCCTGTACATGAGTTGATGTAAACACACCTTAAATGTCCTGTAAAACTGATTAGGTTTAAAATTAGCTGTTGCTCTGAAATTTTTTGAACACCTGAAAACTTTACACTTGCCTTTTTAAATTAGAGTAGTTGTAACTATTTTACTTTTCTATGGTATTTTACCTTAAGACTCAACAGAAATAATATTTTGCAGTTTCCTGCAAAATGAGAAAGATTGTATTGGAAAGCTGAGGCTGAAAAGAATTTGCTGCTTTCAATTCATTGTGAATTGGTGGATTCAGATTACTTTAAGTAGCTATGTAATATGTTGCAAAGGTGGAAAGCTAATGAATATACAGATCCCAGAATAGAAGATACTGTGTGCTGAAGTAAACTGATATTCTTGAGTTTCTATTAAACTATTCCCCTGAACAGACCTGAGCTAACATCAGAAATTGTGGGAACTGGCTTGCATTCAGGATTCTGTTTTGGTCTATTCATATTTTGTGAAAAGGGGTGGATTGGGAGAAACTCTTTTATATGCAGTGTAATGGCTTACTCAGAAGATATGAAAACATGAATAAAGATTTTTTGAATTGAGATGATTGAATGAAAATACACGTACTTTTGAGACTGATGGTCACAAGCTTCTTCTAGCCTTACGCTAGCATTCAGATGCAGACAGAGAGCTGACTTAGCTTCACACAAGCTAACACAGAGCTAGAACCACTTAAACAGAATTTATGCTGCATTTTTACTAGCCAAATGAGTCTTATGGACTGTGTCTAGTCCCTGAACATCTGACCTCTGAGAACCAGTTTATTATGCTTTGGGCATTTCTAATGATATTTTTCTGCATGGACCTTTTTTAATGCAGTATTCTTAAGACAAGACATGAAATTATTTCAATCCAGAGAATAACTCACTTACAGTAAGGGCAATGACATCCTGGCCTGTATCAGCAATAGTGTGGCCAGCAGAATTAAAAAAAGGGATCTTTAATGATACTGTATTCCAATTGTACCAACTTTGTTCATTTATAGCTACATGTAGAAATACAGTTGTTATTGGAGCCTGCAGAATTTTTCAGAACAGTGTCCCATAGGTGAAGAGTTGCAGTGCAGTAATATCTCTTTAAGCATGGTCTCGGTGCAGAGGGCTTGATAAAGCACCATATCAGTTATATATCAAAGTCATAGAAACTAATTCAAACTGCACAGCTTGGCCTGACTGCTAGGCTATTCATGGAGCTGGATGAGCAAGACACTTCTCATGGAAATAACTACTTTTCAGGATTCAGGTTATAATATTAGATGGTATGCAATAGCTCTGCAGTTTGTGAAGATCTTTAAATATCTAGTGTCTAATCCTGGTCTGCTGAAGTTGTACATAGAAAGTATTTTATACTCAATAACTTCAGCATTTAGTACAGGCATCTGGTCAGGTGAGCCAGGAGTTCTGTATATCACTCCATGATTAAAGTAAGTCAGAAGCATTGCAGAAACAGTCATATCAATGTCACTTCAGTTTGAGTATCATATTCACTGAGCTGTAAAAAAAGATGTGTGTGCATATTTTTTAGTCAGCCTATAAATTCTGAAGTGGTGTCATGAACATGGATGTGGAGTTGCTTTAGACAGAGATCTGCCTGAAGAGCAGGAAGGGTTTAAAGATTCAGTTGATACTGAGCAGTACTTTGAAATGTAGTTTTTGCAGAGCACTGTATGTGCCATCTGAGCAGCTAAACTTGCTCTGTAATACATGGACTGACATAAACTGGTGACGCCACTGTTATACAAGAGTAGTGTGAACTGGACTGCATGAGAAGGTTCTTGGTGTGTGACACTGAGCCTATGAAGGACTCTGCACCTGCTGCTCTAGCCACTATCCACATCTGCAGAACTTGGAACTTAAATGTGTGCATGCCTGAGAAAATCCTGCCTTCCTGATGTGCTTCTTAAAAGGAGAGAGCTTGGAGAGACCTGTAGGTAGCCTGCCCAACTGTGGTACTTGTCTTTGCTGTTATTTGAAAAAACTTGGTAGTCTTCAAAATGAATCAGTCTGCTTAAGTCTGACATTTATGTCTTCAATAGAACACAGGGAAACTGCAGAAGATGCTTAGTATGCCCATCTGTTCCAGAAGCATGGCAGGCTTCAAGACAATTTTAGCTTAATATGCTGCTTAGGATGTGTATTGGAGGGTTAAAGATATCAAGTATCCTTTTCTCAAAGAGGAGTATCTCTTAGAAGTCAGGTGAATAACTTTGGAGATACTAATTTTGAGTTATTCACTGCTTTTCTTTAAGATCCAATACTAATCAGATCAAACCCAACTATTTTCCCCCTATTTAGAGTGGGAAGTAATTTGAGGTTTTACTTGCTGATGACTACTAGAAGTAGTCATTGTAGCTGACTAATAGTCTTTAAATTTGGAGCATGACCAACTTTCAAATACTTTAGGAAGTGAGCAATTCTTTTAAAAGAAAGCTTTATAAATAATTTTTCAAAGCCTACTTGTATGAATTCATTAAAATTATTTAAACCAACAGGTAACATTTCCTATGTGTAAAAAGCCAAAGAGCATAATGCTCAGTCTGCTGTCTCAAGGAGACCTTTGTTTACATGTGATGGATTTGTTTTGATGAGTCAGGTTTCTCTGCAAGGGAGAAATCTTTAGAATTGTCTTTGGATAGAGAAGTTGAGGTATTGCATTTTGCTCTCACTCTAACAACATCACTTTTTTAAAATTTTACTCTAGTTGTAAAGGTGCTTGTGTCAGGAACTTTTTATTAGAATTAGGATACCACTGTAGGAAGGCTGCATTTACCATGAGATTTATTGGTGCAAGTCATGTGCTAGGAATGTTGACTGTTTTGTAATTTGATATGTAATACACCTGGCAAAGCTGTTCAGTACCTTTTTCTTAGCATAATTACAACAATACTAATTACCTGCACATTTCAGCATCCGCTTGTTTCCGGGTTTTTGACTAATATCACTGTACTGATTTAAATGCAGTATCACACCTCAGTACCAAAATACAGCACACCCTAATTTATTCTATAATTAAGTCTTACAAAAGCTTTAACATTTAAAACAGAAGTGGCATCTCTACAGTTGTTTATCTCCAGAGCACAAAGAAATAGAACATATGTTAATATAAGTTGCAATACTGTAAATCATTACAGAATTGCAACATCAGGTGTGTCACCAAGAAAGCTGTGATTTATAAGTTAGTCTACACAAAAAAATCTCCCTTTTTTTTTCTAGTTTTTCTACTTTTCTATTTCAAGGACATGTGTACCTTCATAATTACATGCAAAAGATGAATCTAGTGGAAGCTAATTCAGAATTCTTCAGCACTAATTAGGGAGAATAGGCTTTAAAGAAAGCTGGGATCAATGGCGTCATGAGATTTATTCCCCCGGGCACACTCTCCCAAATGGTTACTTGATTGTGACGATGATCTTTAAAATGCCCTTCTTGAAAAATGTAACTATTAAAGTTAGAGTGAGCTTTAATGTTATTAGTAACCTATTTCAGGATCAGGATTCTGTCAGCTGCTGACATTGGTGGTAATGAAAATACAGCAGAATCTGTGAAAACAAATGAAAACAAAGACAGTGGCAGCCACTCGCATGGCCTTTCCCCTCTCAGTAAATTTTCATGCAGTGATTTCAATATAAGGTAAATTCCTAGTGAAAAGTATTCAAGTTGTCAGGCAAAAGGTTGCAAGTCTGTTCCCCAGTTCAAATGCTTCTGAAATAGTTGAAATGTTACCCATTTTTCTAGTGTTAACAAGTCCCAGAGGACAAAGTCTGAGGAAGTTGAGCGCATGGAACTGTTGAGAAATAGAGGGAAGGGGCTTTATTTTCTTGTATAACTTGCACACTCTCAGCAAATTTATTATTTCTTTTGTATCTTCCATAGCAGTAAGCAAAATGGGATCTATAAATATTTGTAAAATAAAATGTCTCATCAATGGTACATTATTTCAGGTATTAACTAACTGATAATTATAACTAAGCATGTGTCCTTCTCTTGAATCTTCAAATTCATCACCAGCCTCAATCTCATGTTTTCTGTTGGTTTTTATTATTTTCATTACTGCATTCCATCTTTGCTATATGTCTTCTGTGACCTTGTTTATCCATGGATGATCTGAATGTTTATGACCCCATCTTGCTTAACAGGGAGCATGTCCTTTATGTCTGTCAGTTTTCTTTGACCTCATCTTAGTAATGCCTGAAAGATTTTTCTGCTGTATTTTTGCACAACTCTAATAAAGCAGCTTCACTTGGTTCTGCTATTGCTAATCATCTGCAGCTTTTTGTGGCTGCATCAATGTGCCTTTAGGACAAAAATCTGTCCTGCCTCTAGTGTGACTTATCTTTCCTGAAATGAAGCTTCTTTGCTTATTATCTAATTGTCCTAAGCTTCATTGAGACCTGTTTCCACTTGAATAAAGTATTTTAAGTATTCTCAGTTCAAAACAAAGGGCTAAATTCACATTGTCCTCAAAAAGAAAATATTTCATTTTATTTTTCAATACTTCATATGAGAGAAAACAAAGCTCTTCTTTCCCAGAAGAGCATTGAACTATATTAGGACTCCCAAAACAGAATAAAAAGAAGCCCTAAAGAATGATAAACTAGAAGCCCTAAAAGCTAAGCTCCCAAGTTACCAGGTTCTCAGCTTTGTGTGCTTAGGAACTTAAAGGTTCATCAGGAGGCTCTTCTTCCAGATGAGCAGAGTGCAAGCTCTCGTGCAGGCTGGAGTGACTGGAAATCTGCATTCCACAGCTGCTAGTAAGGATAGATTTCTTTGATCTGAGGAATTTCATCAAAATCAAAATATTAGCGCCAGATATTGGGACTTTTTTTTTGCTTTTTTTTTTTTTTTTTTTTTTGAGTAAGGAAGTATGTTGGAAAATTTTGAGCCACTCTACTTTCATAAAACCTGTTTATAAACAGTTATTTGAAGGGATCCTTGGGTGCCAGTGTGTTGCATTTATGTACTGACATTTTTATTCCTGGGAGTTTACATGTTGCTTTATGTAGTACTTACTCTGGAAAGCGTAGTCCCAAGTTGGATAACTGTTGGACAACTGCTGGTTACTCATCTTTGTAAATCAGTTCACCTATATAAAACAGTGGACTTAAAACAAGTATTTTTCTCATTATTTCTTTACAGTACATCTCCTGCAAGGACTATTAGCTTTTTGTAATTTGCCCAGAACTTAATCTAGTGTGGATAATCATGTTGAATTTTTAATGTAACTCCATTTGCTTCTTTGCAAAAAATCAGCTTATGACCTTCTGCTGTAATTTTGACTAGTTATTCAAATGAGTTTCATTTCAGCACGGCTGGATGCATCTGAAATTAGAACTCAGTTCTATGTTGAAAAAAAAGAATTAATATTTCCCCTGTGTTGCTCTAGGAACTGAGGTCTGTTAATTGTAAGGTCTTGATGGCTTTATAGGTGAAATAAAGTCTCACTATAAGAAGGTATTTCTGCTTGCATTATTCCATGTCTTGATTTATTATCCTTGAACAGAAATATAATATATGGCTACATTCTAGATTATGAAAGCTATGTGACAGTTCAGAGTTCATAGCATGTAAAAGGCAGGTTTGACAGTCAAAAGGGTCTAAACCAAACCAATTGTTAGAGCAGCTAGTCCACTTGATTTTTGATTTTTTTTTTTTTTTTTTTTTTTTTTTTTTTTTTTTTTTTTTTTTTTCTCTCCCCCACCCCCCCCAAAACAGTCTCTTCCACCACCACCACCAAATGACCATTATATTTATTGGTGTAGGTAAGCTTCTGAGACACTTAACTATAACTCTTGCATTGATGGAAAAGTTCAGCACTTTTTGTAGAATCTTTGAAAATGCTTTTATGAAACCATGGACTTCTTTTATTTTTTCATCACTGAAAATTAAATATTAACAATGAGAAAAGTTTTGACCTAGATTTCGAGATCTCTGTACTGTAGAATTGTAATCCAGAGTAGAAACAAGTTTTCAATAGCTGTGGATTTATGGCACAATTACTTTAACCTAAAGTATGAAGCTGAAAGAACCATTTTCCAGCTTCACTTAAATTGTTTGTTTCCTTCCTATGCACTAAACTTGGCAGCTGTTCTTATAATCAGTAGGTCAAAGTATGTTCTTGGCTTTGTTGACCCAGCTGTGCACTGTTACAGCTTGTGTGGAAATTGGAAGGAAGAAAATAATCCTATCAAATATCTCATGGAAACAGTCCATTTCAAGCAAGACAACTAAATTGCAAATGCACAAGTCTTGACAATGTAGATCAGAGTTCTCAGTATGGGTAGAAGGAACAGCCCTTAAAAAAGGGAAACTGCTGCTGAGGGGCAGAGATGCCCTCTATTTGCTACCACTGCCAATTGCCTGAATTTTTCTTCTGAGCAATTAGATGTTTGTGAAGCATATGATAAGTGGTTTAATTTTCAGTATACTTGAAGAATTTTTTTGCTTAATGAATGAACAAAAAGCTTTGCTCACTTATGAGTAGTGATTTTGTTAATGAATGTAACTTCTAAATAAAAACATGTAGAGGAACCAGTTACACCAATCTAGACCTGTTCACCAAGTGTTTCAGTGTGGATTTGGTACAAAGAGCTTTTGGGAGTCTGGGAGCAAGAAAGGATCACTAAGGCTAGTAAGAAAAATGCCAGGTAGGCAAGAAGTTACATGTAGAACACTGACTGATTGACCAGACTGGAAGTTTGATGCATTTGCCTTTCCTGTGTTTGAGCACTACACCAAGTGAGGACTGATCCATAAAACAGCTCTGTGCATGATAGTAGGGTTACTTCATATTCTAATTCAATAGTGAGGAATCCTTTCTGTAGTATCTCTAAGCAACTTTACAGTGTTTTCTTGTCTTAGTTTTTATTCTCATGCAGTGAAGTCTGCAAGTTGTATCTGACTTAAAAATCCAAGAAAGTGTGTCCTCAGAGGAATCTTAATCATTGTAACTTTGTTGTAAGGTTGAAAGTAATTTCAATCTTTTGAAATTTCGATCTTGATTTATCAAGACTTCCTTGCTTTGTATTTTATGCATCTTTAAGAAAAACAATGGATCACAGAGATATTTACAGCAAAACAGAACTACAAAATGTATATTGTCACTACCCAGCAGCACCATGAATACTGCCATGCTTCCTTTGCCTTTACCTTTTCCATTCCTGGATGGGATAAAATAGATGATGTAGTAAATTTTGGATTGGACAGGTAGCTAAGGACTGATGTCCTGTGTGCAAAATATTCAGGACTGTAACTTATGACATAGTTCAGTGGGGTTCTGTATTAGATTATTCTAGAGCACTTGGATTAAAAGTTGTTGCCCTTCAAGCAAAACTTTGATGATGAGCTTAAACACTGCTCCTGCGGACAAAAATACAGAATACTTCAGTCTTGGTTTTTTTGATACTGAAGACTTTTACTGTACTTCAGTTAGTTGTTTGTCCTGAGTGTTTTATACCTGAGGTTGAAGACAGCGCATGATTTCAGGCTCATAAAATATCACCCTTTTGTGATACTTTTGTGAATTTAAGGAGTTCTGCTCACTCTCCATGTTGAGTTTTGTTTATTTGCATATATGTTGAAAGCTGGAAAGCATATGACACTTGTACTGAAGATAAACCCTTTGCAGAGTGGGAATCTACCTATGTTTAATCAAGTTCAAAAGCTAGGAAAATTCCCAGCAGTAACTGCATTTAAGTTTTTAATTTTAGTCATTTTCATTTTTTGCCTGTTGCACATTGACTTTTTCAATGCAAACAAATGAACTTTTCAACTGCTACATATAAGGAAAAATCTAATGATGTATACCTAGGCACCACTGCTCATATTACTGTTTGTCCATCAGCATTTTTTTAGCAAGAAAATAGAGCAGAGCACTCAACACTCCACTTAAGTACAAGAATTTTTTAAAAGGAAGTGGCTATTAATGCAAATTAAATAATTGAGGAAATATATATTGTTCTTGTTGCAAAACAAGGCTCTCAAAGAGATTTTATTCAAGCAGGCATTCAAAATTTTTACATGCAAATATTGCATCAAATCTGTCACAATATAGATATGGCCTGAACACCATTACTATTTCCTTGTTTTCCTGCTGCATGGTTCTAGTTTTCCGAGTTTTGTTTAAGGTTATTGTAGTGGTTTTAATTGGAAAAGATAGTTTTATTGAGCCCAAGTACTTCTGAGAAATGTGGATGCACAAGATGCAAAGGGAGAGCTCTTTCTCATCAAAACCTTCAGGGGACAAGATGATTTCACCAAACAAATTTCCACCACTGTGCATGTAGCTCAGTGTTGTAGGTAGTTTAATTGTAGGTTTAAGTTAGTCCATTCTACCACTCTGATATGGGAATACACATGTGTAGTCTTTCTCAGAACAGTGTCATAATAAATTATGTGTGTTTAGGGTGTATCCCAAAAGCCATTCTGTAAAAACAGTACTTGAATTTTAAAGTTCATGAGATACAATGAGAAGGAAATTAAAATTACCCCTAAAAAACTTGTAGCACTTGAATTTCCCTGAAATGTGTTCTCAAGGCTTACTATTCAAAAGATGAGTGACCTAAAGCAAAAAATTCACTTTTTTGCTTTATGCAAAGTACAATCATGTTTCTAAGCAGACTTTGTGTTGAGGGTATATTAAAGAACTAGTAATATTAGCAAATCCTGATAATTGGTGCTTAACAGTATAAATGTGTTTTCTTTAGCACCACAATGCTATGGTCATTTGAACTGCAGTATAAAATTCTGCAGTTCAGCACTCTGAACATGCAGTAAGGAATTTAAGTTCATTGTAAGCAACATTACAAAGAAATGGATCTCTCTTTCAACTAGAATTACTTCATAGCATCATCTGACATTGCTATTCCACAGCTATAAGATCTGCTAGTTTTCTGCAATATTGCCTTCTGCAGGAAAATATTTCAGCTACTCTGGACTTTGAACCTTTCAGTTAACTCTGTGCTGTAATGTCATAACTATTCAGGTCAGACTAATACGGTCTCTTTGCCCAACAAGGAATTAGTACTGGAGATTTAGATAACCTTCTTTAGCTGAAGAAAAATATAAATGTAGGAAATGTGAAGCTGTAGATCCTGCCCTGGA
Organism: Geospiza fortis; assembly: GCF_000277835.1. NCBI lineage: Eukaryota > Metazoa > Chordata > Aves > Passeriformes > Thraupidae > Geospiza > Geospiza fortis. The sequence goes on from NW_005054297.1 coordinate 18,087,380, forward strand.
AGGGTAGGGCAGGAGGGTTTACTAGCTGAGGATTTACCTTAAAGTCAAGTGGATTGATTAAGTGGCTGGAAGATTAAAAAGTGAAATACTATTACATTTTACTGCATTCTTCAAGATGAGAATCTCTGGCTGAGTAATAAACACTGAGCTCATTCTCAGCTGGGGGAAAGTCTTTTAAAAGGACATTTTATGGAGATAAATTTTGGATGTTGTTGCTGTCTTGATCCAAAATATCTCCCCTTTCACTGAGCTTTGTGAATAAAGCTTTGAGGGATGGGACAGTACTGGTTGGGTTAATATGTATGATGAAGTATATTTGGTTGATATAACAAAGAGAGGAGATTATATGCATCAACAACTGGAAAATGTACTGGAATGTAGAATGTAGATTAAAGTATTCTTATATCAATTCCTCATAAATTGTTATATTAAGCATGACTCTTGTCCTTTTTATCATGCCACATTCTTGACTACCCTGAATTTCAATTAGCTAGTTGCATTACAAGCTTTAACTTCATAGTTTGTCCCAATTTTCTTTCTGAAGAACTAATTCTGTGTGTTTACTAAACTTTGCAAAGTTACGCTTTGTTCTTTATCGTAAGTCAAACATCTCTGCTTCTGGCACTGTGTAGCTCTTTTATTCCAGCCTGAATGGTCTATGTGCTCTCTCCTCCCATTTGTTGAAATAAATGGGAGAGCTTTCTTTTCATCTGTGGTTTCTACACTACTATAATATTCCCTTTGGCTTTTTTTAATTAAATTCAGAAGGCTAAACTTTTATCTACTCGTTCTCTGGCTATCACTTTTTTTTTCTTATTTGTCCTAAAATCTCTGGGAAAGCAGTATGAAAGCTGCACTACTGGTATTTGAGTAAAATATTTGCTCACTGTAGTTTTTCTTAGCACTGATTTCAGTTTTATAGATTTTACAGTTCATGTCAACAGTTTTTTAAAGCTAGTATAGGTGGTCAGCATGGAAGCTTCAGTTGCTGATGACTTCTGTAGTGGTGAAGGCTTTTGAAATTTCCTTCCATGTAAAATTTTATCTATAGCTTCTGAAAATCTGAGTTACTCTCCAAGAAAAGCCAGTAACACAGATGTAATAATCTCCAGCTATGGCATGCCTATGCCTTGCATCATATGTATGCCTGTAGTGGAACAAAATTATGAGAGTTCACATAGCAGAGTAGTGGAATAATTCATAACATCAAAATGCAGTCTAGTTTCTGAAAAACTAAGGAGGCGGACTTTGATCTGCAGCTATTTAAGTGTGTGAACACATGGGCTGAGATATTCTTGTCTAATCATACTGGAGGTGATTTTCCAAGGGTGGTCACACACTATTTCAGATGGTTCTTAGCTAGAATGGACAGATCCTAGGAGAAATAGAGAGGGTAGTAGCAAAACTCTCTTGTCTCGGATATGGGGATGATAGTATCCAAGACCAGAGCTCTGCATAGAGAATTACTCTTTCTTGATAAGGCTGATTCATGTTAGTGGCTCAGCTCTTAAAATAATCCTGGAGAACAATGGGAACCAGAGCACTATTGACAAATTGATTTGGATGTACTCTGCCAAGTATAGCAAATATACTACAAAGATAACCAAAAGTCACAGCATAAGGCTCGCATTTATTAATCCGGTTCTTTTTATTAAAAAGACCTTTAAAACAAAATAATCTAAACCCACAAAGATACAAATATGGAAAACACTGGTCTCCTTATCCTGCTTACAATTATAAAATACCAGCTTTTGTAGCTTCTCCATGAGTATCAAGAAGGGTAGAGTTTTCTTAACATAGCAGTGAACTCCTTTTTGACAGATTCAATTAAGCCAATAGGGTCGACTGATTCTCAATAGTCCACTTTCATGTAGACTGCAGTTTTGTGATGGAAAGACAAACAAAGACCCTGGCCTTGATAGCAACCTACATACATGCAGTATTTAACCAACTCAGATCCCTGTGATGATGCTGACAGGAAAGTAAGAAGTACTTGCATCACTCTTTTCAGACAATCCTTTTTATGGATTCAGTTGGACACTGGAGAGAGCCTGTTCTTATTTAGGGCAGTGTGAATTTTAGTGTTAGAACAGAAACCTTTAAACAGTGTGTGAACTAGAAATTTTTGTGGTAGAAGAGTTTAGGAACTATTAAATGAGACCAGCTTCAAACTTTAGAACAAAACTTTATTAAATTCAAGCATTAACAAAAGAGTAATTTTTTACCTGTCATGATAATGCAATTACTGTATGCACCAAACTGGCCTTTAAGCATGTCTTATGCTAGCTGCAAGTATACAATATCTGAGAATTGATGAGCTATGTACTTAGAATTGGTGAAAATTGTCCTTGAAGCTCTTAATCAAGGCAGTCAAGCCAATCAGGCTTTAATTCTGAAAGAATTCAGAAATAGTGTATTTTTTTTCTCTACTTCATTCTTAGTTTTATACTTCTTGCAAAAAAGGAGGATCTTGCCTGCTCATTGTCTTGTTTATGGGAGTTTTCAGTCATTTTTCTTAGATATTTGGCAGGATATCCCACTTCTTTATGGTCCTGTGTACTTACATTGTTCTGTGTCTTGGAATTTTAACTCCAATGCCTCCAAAATGCAACTACATGGATGATCTGGACAAGGGGATCAAGTGCACCCTCACCAACATTAAGTTGTGTGGGAATGTTGATCTGCTGGAAGGTGTAAAGCCTCTGCAGAGGGATCTGGGCAGGTTGGATCAATGGGCTGAGGCCAGAGGTATGAGGTTGAGGAAGGCCAGGTGCCAGGTCCTGCACTTGGATCACAGCAACTCCCTGCAGCACTACAGGCTGAGGGCAGAGTGGATGGAAAGCGGCACATGAGAGCCAGGACCTGAAGGTGCTGGTTGACAGCAGCTGAACAGGAGCCAGCTGTGCCCAGGTAGCCAAGAGGGCCAATGGCATCCTGGATTGTATCAAAACTAGAGTGGCCAGCAGGACCGGGGCAGGGATTGTCCCTCTGTACTCAGCACCGATGAGGCCACACCTCGAGGGCTGGGTCCAGCTCTGGGCCTCTCACTACAAGAAAGACACTGAGGTGATGGAGCAAGTCCAGGGAAGGGGAACGAAGCTGGTGAAGAGTGTAGAGAGGGAGTCATATGAGAAAGGGCTGAGGGAGCTGGGGGATTTTAGCCTGGAGAAAAGGAGATGTCATTGCTCACCACAAATACCTGAAAGGAGGTTGTAGCCAGGTGGGAGTCAGCCTCTTCTCCCAGACAGCAAGGGACAAGAGGACACAGCCCCCAGCTGCACCTTGGGAGGTTCAGATTGGACATTAGGAAGAATTCCTCCACCTAAATGGTTGTAAAGCATTGGAATTGACCACCCAGGAAGGTGCTGGAGTCACCTTCCCTGAAACTGCTCAAGAAACACTTGGTGTGGCACTCAGTGCTATGGCCTAGTAGAGGAGGTGGTGATTGTTCCAAGGTTGGACTCAAAGATCTTGGGATCTTGGAGATCTATTCCAACTTAAATGATTCTATGATTCTATACATAATTTAATTTACACTTTTGATGGTCATATTGCCTGTAATTATATAAAATTTTTTTGTTTGGCTGCATCGTAAGTTACAAGGTATTTGTGTGCTGTTTGGTGCGGTTTTTGTAAAATTAACAATTACTTGCCTGAAACACAAATATTAAATATATCCAGATTACATGTATTTACTGGTATCACAGCACTGTGCTTTTACTTATACAGGGAGTAACAGAAAACCTTCTGTATATTAAATGTCAGAATTCAATTAATTTGAATCTCATCCTGATATTACTTATGATGAGAGTGCTTCTCTCATAAAATAAGAGTGAATTCAATCATGTTTTAATGCAGTCAAATCACAAACTCAGATGAAGAGGAAAAATTGTAAAAAACATCAAGAAAAATATTCATTTGACAGGTTGACTAGAAAGTGGATCAGGGCTTTTGATGAATAATTGATGAATAATGACCAGAACCTGAACTCCCTGGATAATGTTGTGCTTAAAAGCTTCATCTCCTTTTAGGTTCTGATAGTAGCAGATGGGTTTACTTTAATGTGTTGCAAAGACTACATTTTCTGAAACAATTGAATGTGAAGAGGTAACTAACAGGCTTTACAAACAAAGATTTTCCTCCAAGAGGGTTTTACGTCTACTGCTAAACTGGGATATGATAAAGCTCTGTCTTATCCAGAGCCTGTATATAATATCTAGGCTCAGGGAATTTGTATACATATATGGGCTCTGAACCTATATACATACCCAAATAATATGAAAATACCTGATAGTGGCCTCACCAAAAATGCAGATATCAAATTTTCTATCATGAAGTAAGTGTTGAGTCATGTTTAAATGTCTTTGTTAGTAGCTCTGGACCAGTTTCTTATGCTGCTGGCAAGAGGAGACTTAAGACTAAATTATGATTTATTTAAATACATAAAAGCTTTTGTCATAGCAACAATTCCTGTTTTATATTGCATGTATAATGAGATAATGCAAAAATTCAATGAATTGAAGGTTAAATTCCTTTTTTTAAATATTTAGGCAGCAAGCACCTCTGCTTCTTTTTTTCTGACATAAAATCTTAAGTGAAACAGTCAGCAAAACTGTGGGATGTCTTAATCCCTCCTTTGCAGTTATTAGAAATGTAACCTTAGTGTCAAACATAGTGAAACTTGAAGGTGGCTATAATTTGCAAAATTAGGCTTCCATTTACTTTTGTTTGCAATTGATAACTAAAATAAAAAACTCGTAGTTGCTTATACAAGTATTGTCTAATGAATTTTATTAGATAAAACCAGGCACAAATATGCATATATTGGACTACTTTTCTATACTTTTCTACACATACCACCTACTGGACATAAAGTACTACATAATTGAGAAAGTTTACATCAAGATAGAACAGTCCTTTAGATATCTTCCACATGGGCAGATCAGAAGAGAAAGTTGTTTTTTATTGTGCTTCAGATTTTAAATATTAAAATTTAAAAAAATTAAAATGTACGTAGTCATAATTGTTTCATGAGACTTTTGTAAATACCTTGGCATCTTCATACTGCTTCTTCTAGCACATAGCAGTTTAGAATTGTGGTCCTGTGATACTAAAATACATGACCTTAAAAATTTTTAAACAGCCTGTAATTGACAAGGTCAGCTCAATTTTGCCTATTTGATCAGTCAATTAGACATACTTGATTTAATCAATCAAACTTGATCTTGAGGTTGTTATTCTTCATACTATTATGGAATGATATGGAGTAAATGATATGCACAAATTTTTCTTTCACTTATCAATACTCTAATTTCAGAAATCCCACCAATGTTACAACCATTTTTCAAATTTTATTACAGCTTTGCTAGTTCAGTGCCTGTTCAAGAATACTGAATATGTAAGACTGTATCCTAAAGAAGCATGTAAATCAGGTTTTTTCTTGAAGGTGTGATTTCTCTAATGAAGCACTGTCTTTTCTACACTGCTACAAAGAATCACTTGCCAAACCCCTTGGTCATAGACATAGCAATTCTTAATTTCTAGGGTAAACTGTATTTTATTAAGGCAAGTTCTGTCTTCTTTACACATATCAATATGATTATCTAAGGAGAACAGCCTTTCTAGGTCAGTTTTTTACTCAACAGAGCCAATAATAGAAGCATTTGCTGTGTCCTTGTTCTGTCTAGGCCTGAGGAAAGGCAACCTTTCCTTAGCTTGTAACTCAAATGGGGTGCATCAGGAGGGTCAGCAAAACAAGACAGACCTTGAAAGCCAAGCAGGCAGTAAGACTTAATTCTTTCTAAGCACATACTGAAGTCAATTCTGCAGCATGTGCTAGAATAGATACTTATCAGCTAAAGAATCGTGTAGTTTTCCTCAATGAGGAGGAGCTACCCAAGGGACAGCCTGAGGGCAGGACCATATTTGATTCCCTGCATTTCTGAGCAGGGAAGTGTTCCATGTTTGTAACATAGGTTTTTCTGGTATCGGTCATTTAACTCATTTCAGTTGAATAATAGAACTTTTCCTTCTTGTATTGCAGCATGATAAAATGTCAGCAAATTGAAGAACTTGACTCAGTCTCCCCTTGCCTTCAGTTTTAGTTCCCTGGTTTGTCTTACAGAAGAATACTCTAATTGTTGTGTTTTGACTTCTGCAATACAAGTTCTCCTTTCTGTGTTCAGGGAGATGCCCTTGCATGTTTGCATAGGCCAGTGAAGGACCAAGAGCAAGGGTACCTACCTGGAAGGGCCAGTCCCAGGTCTCAGTCTGGTTGAAGGGCTGGCTGTGTGTGTATTGTAGCCTTGAACACCTGAGAGAATGCACACACTAAGCAGGAGTGTCTGAGCTGTTCCATATGCGCTGGCACCTCAGGAGGCAGTGCTACCGTGCTGCACTTTGGGACTTGGGTATCTGTATATCAGATAACCAACAGACAGATAACCAACTGTCCCTAGCCCCAAGCTGATATGCGTGTAATTCTGTCTGAACACAAGGAAACTTGCATAATGAGAGTGATTAAACACTAGAAAAGATTGCCTGTAGAGGCTGAAAATCTCCATCCTTGTAACTGTTAGACCCAACTGGCACAGACCAGAGAAACCTGCTCTAGCTGATCCCACTTGAGTAGGCTGCTGCTCCTGAAGTCCCTTCCAACCCCACCGCTGTTGTGATTATGTAAATATGTTACAGAGATCTTTGAGGTTGAAGGAGGAGTGCAAAACAACTAAAAAATAATGTAGTGCATTAAAGAAGTGCAGTTCTTTCATCTTGTTGCTCCTGTAGTTGCTTTTGCTTACAATCTTAGTAGTGGTAGAATCAAAATTACTACAGCTGATGTGAGAATAAATAAAATACTCTGGTATCTTCATCTGGGGATGTATTACCTGGTAATATTTGACACTTGTAACCGCAAAACATCACTGTATCTACAATACTTCGAGGCATTGCAGGAAAATTTCTACACTGACTTTTCTTATTATGTTGGAATTTTGCAAATTAAATATCAAAGTCAATCCTTAAAGATATCAAAGTCAATCCTTAAAACATTAGGGAATGTAATGTACTTTTTGAATTGTAACAGGAGAGTATGGTCCTGGCTAAATTTTTTTTCAGCTACAACAAGTTGTGGGCTTACTGAGGGAATATTCAATAGCAAAACTGTTGCTATTGAACAGAAAACTATATTAAACCACTCTTCAGCATTCTAGTCCTTTGAGCTCATGTTCTCAAATCGTCTTGTCTAGCTTTTTCTAGCTATTTCAGTGCATATGAGTGTCAAGCAAATGCTGTCTGTGTTGTCTCCAGTTTGCAAAGCCAATCATGGAATTTGTGCAACAAATTTTAAAATGTAATACCAATATGTTTTTTTGACAATGTGTTCGATATATTATGTTAGTACGTCTAAGCAGCACTATGTGCCATTTCAGGAAGGCACAAATAATTTGTTTTGTACGACAACAAGAATGTTCTTAGAATTTGCTAATCTGAATAAAGCAAAAGTTAAATAATCTTTAAGGATTCATGTATAGAACACTTGGCAAGAGAATTATGTTCTAGCTTGAATTATTTTAGAGCACTTGTGAGGACAGAAATAAATAATTTGAATTTACCTTCTGTACAACAAACATGCTCAGCACAACAACTGCACTCTTTAAGTAGCTCCTAATTTTACAAAGTACAATTTTAAAGGTATTTATATGTTAACAAATGTAGTTGGGTATAGATGTCTCTAAGGTGGCCCTGCTGCTATACTTAGGAAATACTTTCTCCTGGAAATATAGTCTAGATCTCTCATTTCTGCCACTGAGTAATTATGCATAATTACTTTAACTCCCAACTGTTTTTCTTGCCTAGTCTATCCTTAAAAGAATAGCATTTCTCAGTTCCCAGAAGATGAAGTGTAGCAGCTTACATACTGGCAGTAATTCCTGTGTGGACTCTTAGGTTTCTGTAACAGCTAGGAAGGAAATACTGATGTGTGAAAAATGGAGGGACGTAAGTATCCTCATGCCTTCCAGGTTTTTTCTGTCATCACTTCTTTCTCTTGGGCTGGCATCTCCTAATGTATGAGGCCTGATTATATTGCTTGGCTGTGACAACTTTAAAAGTATAAAAACTAAATCTGGTTTAACTGTGGTAATTTTCCAAAAATTTAATTTAAAATAGAAACATACTACATGCCATCTATATTCCTGCTCCTAATGAGATAAAAACAGTTCTTTAGGATTTAACAGAAGTGGGATTTTCTGTACTTGTAATCTGAGCAAGCATAGTTATAGACTGAAACTGAAAAATTCAGTAGTACTATGTGTGTTCCTTCTAGGAAAGCTCTGCTTCTAGTTCGTGAATCCTAAATGCTTAGCAAGGATGTAATAGGCTTTGAAAATGTAACTATCAAATGTTGTTTCTGTTTGAGAATGGCTGAAATGGTTCCCCTGTGAGGCAGCTACTTCTATTGTGTTTGCTCATATTCCTGCAGAGATTGCATACAGGCTCTTGCACACACTTGCACACTCAAGTGAGAATATTGGCTGCATGTACTCTACTCTCCATAGCCTGGGAGTAAGCAGGTGTTTGCTCTTCCCCTGAGGTGCTTCTTTATAGTTATTTGTCTGAAGTAGCAGCTTTATTTCCACAGTTCAGAGAATTCAGAGAATCTTTCATTGCTACTGTTCATGCTGATTAGTGCAGCTAATTGAAATTCATGTTAGTGATTTGAGCTTATTTTTCATGAAAAAAAATCCTGTCCTCAGTTCATTAATCAGTTATGTCAATTTAATGTTCTCAATTTTGAACTCAAAAGCCCCAACGCTTCTGTAGTGAATTGTAGTCTAACAGCACTTTCATAGAAAGAAGTTGTTTTTTTCATTTCTGTACTTTGTGGTGGATCTTAAAATGGGATCTAGAAAATCTGACAAAATCCTAAGAAACAAGCCACTTTAAAACTGAGTTTGAGCTCCTCAGCTAGAGGTATTGGTAATATAATTAATTTCAAGGTTATATTTCCTTTTTGCTGTATTTTGTTTTAATTAAAAGGAACTGTACAGTAAAAAATACCAGATATGTACTGAAGCCTTTTAAATGCTTTCAAGTTTGCCTGTTCTCTGTGGAGAACTGACAGTTGCTTGGTCTTAAGTGAATCTGCTCATTCCCTCTGATACATAGATCACAGGCGGGAAGGAACTTTGTGCTGCTTCTAGTAGGGATTCCTTAGAGAGCACCTATTTCCAGGCTGGCTGGCGCTGCAGTGTACTTACCACAGGGACTGAGTTTATGTGCAGTTTTATGTTATTAATCTGTTGAGTGAAATCATCTAATTATCCAATGTCTTGTATTTCAGCTCAATTTAGGATTTTTCACAAACTTTGTGATGCATCTCAAATTGTGCTCTTGAGGGTTGATGGATGTGCAATACAAGCTAAAGGATGTCTTGTAGGATCAGTGAGATAAGCAGATTAATCTCTAGCCTGACCAAGTAAAACTTACTTAGACTGAGCCTGGTGAACTTAGGTTCAGAACATGCTAGTACCAAGGCACTTTTTTCATAAGCTTGAACCATGCTGCTTTGCAGTATGCAGTCTAAACATATTTTCTTTACTGACTGAGGACAGGGGCAACTGGTAGCCGTAAGAATATCAGAATTTTTCTCAAGGGTATGGTTTTGATTATACTGGTATGGGTCGACAATTCGACCAGATAATTTTAAAGGTTTCTTCCAAACTTGATTTACAGATTCTGTGTGATATCTCTGGTGTCTGACTACCCTGTTTTACAGTGCCTTATTTAGCCAGCATGTTTTATAAGATGTGTGAACAGCAAACTGATTGCAGACCATTAGGATCCTTTCGAAATTTCTTACTGTTTCTTGAATCTAGGCAATCAGGAGGGGAAAAAGCAAGAAAAGTAAATCTGAAGTTCAAAATCAAAATCTTTTTACATTTTAGTCATATTCTAAAGTTCTGTGGAAACTCAACATAGTGAAACCAAAAAATTCAAGCTCCCTTAGGAAAAAAACAAAAACCTCCTTTGTCTGGTTTCTAGAATTCAGACATCTTGTTTTAGTCTCTGCTTTTTCTTCCTTAATTGGGTTAAAGTATCCTTACCAAATCTTATGTTGAGATTCTTTCTATCGTGACAGTGCAGGAAGGCTGTAAATGATGAAAGTGCTCCAAGTGCCCTAATCCTGCACTCAGGAGTCACTTATCGCGGGGACACTGCTATTAATGTGGGTTCCCGACAAGTAGTAATGAACATTTTATCAGTTTCCAGAATCATTTCAGCATACCCTATGAGTACGAGTAAATTAATATTTTCACATTTAAAACACTTAATAAGGATGTGCTCAGAAATTACAAGACCTAAGTAACTGTTTATCTCTGCACTGGAATATATTCCTATAATGAAGAATCCTCTACTGAGTAAATTGCTATGGTTGTTGTAATAACAGTGGGTATCCATTAGCCTGAAAAGTCAAAACTATATAGACCTTCTGCTTTTTGTCAGGCCTTGTCTGACCTCTCACTGGCCCAGAAAATAAGGCAGTCCTCTGGGGCTGTTGGGGGAACGCCAGTGATTCAGGGCTGTCCAGGGGGGTGAGCATTCCCCACAACTTTGGTGTGTTTTCTGTCTGTGCTGCAGTTGCCTAACCTGATGAATTACAGTATTGCAACACACCTGGTGCTTAAAAAGATTTAGGGAGACTATCTAGTCCAATCCACTCTGCTGAAATCTGGATAAGCTGCAGCAAGTTGCTCAGAACCATGTCCAGACAGATTCTGAGCATCTCCGAGACTGGAGATTCAACAACCTCACTGGGCAACTTCCTCCAGTGTTCAATCACAGTACAGTTTTTAAATTGAATTTTTTGTTTCAATTTCTTTTCTTTTTGCTTTATTGTTTTTTCACTGGATGACACTAAGACAAGGGAAATGAACGCTGCAATGATATACTTAGGAAGGTTAAACTTGTTATTTTTCAAAACCACACAAGTTTCTTGTATGTATTTTAATGGTCTCTTACAGAATAAATACTTCCAGTGCAGGGCTTTCTGTCTTGTAGGCTCAGCTGACCATTTTATAACAGTGACACAGTCCTCATCTTTATTATGCAATACCTCTAATCTGTTAATGGTTTTGAGTTTTTGAGAGCAATGCCTATGCTGTAATGCAGACTAAGGTTTTCATTCCCTGTCATAAGGAAGACCATTACTACCTTTCCTAATGCTGACTCCAGGAGGTAGATACTTTTGCATGTCACGAATGTCAGTTCTCATCGTATGGTCCTGAATTGTGAGTCCTTTATAGTTTGCAAGATTGCAATGCTTATGTTGAAGCGCTATGGGTGCAATACATTTGGAGATTACACATTGTATAAAAATGACAGCCAAAACCTAAAACCAAACAGAAAACTTTTATCACTGCAGAAAACCTCAGAGATGGACCTAGCAGATCACAAAATGGGTGTGCTGGTGTGTTCATGTATTTTGTCCCTGCAATCTAACTTACTGTTTTGGTACAAGTGAATGCTGTCACATCCAATAACTATGTAAGAAGAATTAGGATTTAGTATGCTGAAACAACAAAGTATTCTCACTTTTTGAGAAATGCAGTCCATTGCATCTTCTGTTATTCAAACTGCCTTTGTTCAATTTCTCACATTATCACTGAGGCAACTGCGCATGAAAGCACGCCCGGGGTATTTCAGATATGGGTGGTGTTTTCAGGACTGGGAGTAGAGATGTGGAGCTGCTGCCATGCCACTGACTACCTGCTGTGAAATCTGGCATGCATTTGGCTTCGTCCATGGAACTGCTTCTGTAAGAGCTGTGCTTCTAAGAATGGTTAGAATGAGCTGCTCAGCCAGGAATGCTGATTTGCCCAGCATAGTGATATACTCCCAAGAAAAGCTTCTTTTGTGTTTAAGGGATGCAGATTAACACAGATAAGAATTTGTAGTAAGCTATCTAATTCCAGTTGTCAGTTACTTAAATATTTATTGCATTAAAATGAAACATGCTTAGAATAGTCAAAATGAAACAGTGTAAAGTAGATGGTCTGTCAACAGGCTGGATATAATTATGGACCTTTGGATTCTACACATTTAAATTTCAGTCCTACAAATTACTGTGTCTTTGTCTGTATGTGCTCTCTTCCCTCCATTCATTGTAACTTCACTAGGCATAAAGGATATTTATCTTACCTCGAATATTCAAATAGCCTGGTTCTACTCAAGACAAAATTGGTACTCTCTGTATTCATATATGTGATTGCTTGAGCATAAACTAACAGATTTTAGTCCAATTACTATTTGTATTTCAACGTTCTGAAATGTCCATTTTCTTTTAAAAGAAGTATGTTTTGAACGGTATAATGTCATTGTGCAGCAGTGATTACCGAAAGCCTCAGGATTGTTTCATTTCCGTGTGCATCACTCACCACTGGAAGTTTGCTGAGGCTGGTTAGCGACTATAAATGTTTGTTAATGAGATTAGCTTATAGCAGCTATGGTTTACTAGAAAATGCTTCTTAAAGCATTGCTTTTTAAATAAAGCTTTTAAAATATCAGCATGAGTGGAGGAGGACTACAAGGATCCATCTTGAATAAGGAAACTGCCAAACATCTGCTATGTCAGGATTCCGGTTTATGATGCTAAGCCATAAACAAAGGACTCTTGGCCATGATTTATGATAATCACTGGCTAGAGCTACCTGCCAGAAATTATGCCTCCAGTAATCCAATTACACGACAGAAGATAAGAATCCATGGTCAGGGCAGTTTCCAGCATAAGAAAGGCTTTTTCAATTTTTACAGGGTTTTCTGGGGTTTTTTTAAATACCAATAAAAATCCTAAGTAAATAGCTTTGTGATGGATTGTACCAGTGTGGCTGTATCTGTAATCATAATACTGAGAATCCTGTAGTAAGGCCTCAAGTCAGTAGAAGATGGAGCTTTCTTCTCATGGGATGGGATGTGTTGTTGCTTCATTTCTTTACACTGGAAAGACAGAACTCTGGAGAGTTCCTTTTTAGCAGGTCTACATGTAGTTGCACACTTGAGGGATGTTCTAGTGATGTTTTATATGTATTTTTTTGAGCTCAGATTCAATACTAGCTAGGGCGAAATAATCGGTGAGGGGACGAATTACCTTTATGCTTAAAGGTTTTCAAAGAGGAGAGAGGTTTTTTGCTAGTCTTTCCTAGACATATCCTGCTTCAGGGAGCAGTAGAGTGCATACAAAAGAAATGCTATATATTAATATTGCTTGGTAACCTATTTGCTGTGCTAGAAATCATCATAGTAAAATCTTTGTGGCATCTTAGTTTTCTGACCCTTAATAGCTGATGTACTACTTGAAAAAAAATTATTATAGTTCAAATTCTCAGTAATTTCATACAGCTAAAAGTATTTGTCTTCTCTTAAGGGTTGGGACCTCTCCTCTTGAGAAGATCAGGGAAGCAAGAAAATTAGTTAATTGTTTTAAAGAGAATGTTTAAATTCAGATCTGAAGTTTGATGTTTATTTTCATCTCATTCTGAGGGTGCAAGCTCTCCCAAAAATGAAGTATTGATGCTTTATGCAGCAGGTCAGGGATTAAAAAGACAAATTTAAATTCACTCACTAATTTAAAGTTATTCATTTATCTGGTTTTGTGATGTTTCAGTAAATGTCATCATTGCTTTATTAATACATTTAGATTTTTTTTCTGATCTAATATATTCATACACTATTTTTGTACAATAAATACTTAGTATGCAATTGTTATACAGATTAAACCCTCTCCCCATTTTACAATTGTCATTGAACTATGGGTGTTGCGAGGGAGTGAATTTTTTTCTGCATCTTAGATCAATTGATTAGTTTGAAATCAGTAATACCTAGACCAATCTTACTACCTAAAATTGTACCTCTCATTACATACAATTGAAAAAAAGAAAAGAGTAAATTAATTGGCTAAGGGCAGTGATTTTGCACAGATAGGAGCTGGGATGGTATTGGGCTTTAGTATGTTTTCTATGATCATGTGAATCTGTGTGACCATAATCATAGTTTCAAATCTCATTGTAAAATGAGAGCTAGCATTTTAGAAAAGAAATTTACTGGTAAAATGTGGTGGATGTCCTCCAGAAAAATAAAACAACTTTACAATGTTACTTTTACAAGCACTTTAATAACTCGTACCCTTGTGAAGGCTGGATATCAAATGAATGTTTCTCATTGTATCAACAATCCAGATATTTTTAAATAAAACTATAACTGTTTTAAGTGTGCATGTAATGATATTTAGGAGAATTAAATTATCTATTTGGAAAAAGAAACTTCTTTCTAAGTTTATTTCAGGATTGCATCAGCTTTCAGTTATGCCACAGCTTTTTATAGCTTGACTAGTGCTAATGATCTCATTCTCTTAACCTGATAATAAAAATAATGGAATACCTTGATTAACTTGAATGGCAGCTCATATTGATATGGTAGTTATAATTAACCACTGCAACAAGTTGCAACCCTGTGCTTTGTCTTACCTTACACAACCAAATAACTAGAATAAGATGATGGACTGATTAAAAACAAACAAACAAGTAAATTAATCAGAGAGTGTCATAATAGGGCTGTGTATAATTTCTTTAGAAAGAAATCAGCCTTCTTTGCTTTTCAGAAAACTTAAAAATAAGTGAGACCAAGCCAGTGCAGAGAGCGTGGCCAAAAATACCATCACTATTTTCACATCTCTCTACAGACCATATATAGTGCAGGCAGGAGAGGTGTTGCTGCTTTCAAGGATATCAGAACTCCCCTGAGAGGTAAAAGACTGGACAAATTTTTCTGTAATGGCAAATTTTAAAATGAGTAGACTGAGATGAGGATAACTCCTTTAAAATAGATAAATAGCTTTAGAGTACTTAGAGGTCCTTTCTCTTTGGCTGCCTTTAGCTCAGTTTGACATAGGTGGGAAATGTCAGTGCGCTCTTACCAGTTCTTCAGGCTGACTGCTTGCTCTGACATCTGTTTCGCTTCTGTTTCAAGCCCCAACCCAACCAAAACAAACAGGCAAGACTTATCAGTTTGGTAAGATACCTGCTTATGTTTCTGTATTTGCTGCAAGGTTTGAAATGCTGGAAATGTGTGTGAATGTAAATTTATACAGTTTCTTATGGTGGAACCAAATTGTCATTAAAATAAACAAGACACTATGAGACGGTATTGTTATGGTATTGTTATACTCTTATTTTATAATGCCTTTCTGCACCTAACTTCTATTTTTACCATCAGTTCACTGCAGGACAACGTCATTAAGGAGTGCAGACTCTTCAGTAGCTTCTAGTAACTAGCAGAATGAATCTTAACTGCATCATCAGCTGTTTAACTCAGTGTATCCTTATAGTGATATGTGAATCAGCATGACACTATGAAAGACAAATATGATGGTACCCTCCTAGAGTATCTGCAAAACTTGCAGGAAAGTGTAAAAGGAGTCACTGATTACTCCTGATGAAAAAGGAAATTTGTGAGATCTTAATGATAAACATGAGTTAATACAATTTTTAAGTGCATGAAACTTGAGGCTACTAAAACTAGTGCAAGACTTGCAGAAATTCAGAATAGGTTCCTTTGAGTTCAGCATATCAAATACTGACTTCTCATCATATAGTTTTCCATACGCTGAGCTAACTACTTAGAGTTAGGGCTCCTACCTACCACTTAACCAAATGTTAGTGCTAATTCTGGCATCTCCTGTAGGTGGGAGCCCAGGCAGTAGAAGAGGCTGAGTTGTTTTTCTGTTCTCTTCTAAAGTATGCTCTTAGCAAGCCAGTCTTTCAACAGACTATATATAAATTAAGCTGATGAGTCTCAGAAATGTATATATCACTCTGTTTATAGAGCTTCAATGAATGCTAATTCATTGACAAAGTGTGAAAGTGTAACTTTTCAGCTAAAAAGACTAGGTGTCAGCTCATTCCTTTGGAATGTACAGTATGTGATTATATAACTTCCTGAACTGGTGACATCACTGATGACCAACCAAAAAAACTATACTTCTGACTATGATTTCTATTTGTAATATCCTAAATATCAAAGATTAGATTAACTATTTGGCTTAGCATTTTTTGGGTAGAATTATAAACAAAAACTGCTTTAATGCATTTGAATATATCTGATTCTGGCAACCAAAAATGCTATAAAGGTTTGAAACTAAGTTCTGACTGCACTGGACTTTCAGGAGGGAAATGTAGGAAACTGTTTAAAGAAGTGGCTATTCCCTAGAGTCTGAGTGCTTGAAAGCAGGGACGTGTTTTAGCTCAGCTGATGTAATGGACACATATTCCTCAGGATGTGGCCAGTAATGAATGGATGTTTTTCATAAGTAGCTACTCTTCTAAAATAACATCAAGCTAGAGCAAGTGATAAGAAAATAAATTATTTAGTTAAGTTAGCCCTTCAGAAGATTGGAATTTTACCTTAGACTTCTTTTGCCTTCCCTGGAAATTCCGTATGTTTATCACTAGATTTAATGCTACTGTCACTAAAACACTAGAGCTTTGCATTTGATCAGACCACAGTAAAAGATTTAGAGTTCCTTACAAAGAAGGCATACAGTATCACTCAGATTTTATTTCCTCATTGTACAGTGACTGTTGTAGTCCTAAAGACAAGAAACTAGCTCTGAATATTTTCCAGCTTTCAGTGGAAGTGTTGGAAGGGCAGCTAGGTGCTGTGCCCCCACAGATTTTTGGCTCTTAGCAGTGTTCTCAAAGTATATATTACTGCAGTGTAAATCTTCAATTTCACAAAGCAGATGCTTGTAGGCAGGCTTGGCCACTGGGGCCCTGCTGGTGGTACCAAGGGCACAGTTGTGTTATTGTAGAATATGAAAGAGAGAGATGGGATGGCTGAATCCACACTACATGCATTTTGGGCAGGGTGTGATGCTAGCTGTTCCTCTTCAGGAAATAAGGAGCAAAGAGCTCATGTTAGGAAATACAGTGACTTCCCTGGCCTTCCTATGAGTGCACCCAAGCGAAAAGATTTATCTCTTTCCAGCATGATTTATCTTATTGTTTGGTGTGAGGTCTTTCTCCTGTCATTTATCTGTCCTGAGGGATAGGATATGGCTAATCCATAGACAACAAACCATCTTGATGGTGGCTTTATCCAAAACAATTTACAGGCTTCAGGGTAGTCATGAAAGCTCCCGGATAATTCACTGTGGTGCAATTGTGTAGAGCATCCCCTGGCAAAGGCAGTTCACTCTCTTGTAAACTTGTTTTCAAATGCTGCACAGCAGAGAAGTGCAAGTTCCCTGGTTTTTGAAAATTGTCTTGCATCAGTATGGAACAGTAGACTGAGTTTTATTTGGAGCCTGGGAATACACATACGCCCACTCAGTACTCCCTTGAAAGGTGTTAGCTGTGCAGAATTAGAAAAACTGCTCAGTTCAGAGCTGTTATCAGTAATTCCATTGTAGCTCCTAATTACAACTAACAGGTTTTATCAAGACCTATGAAAGTTCACACAGCTACTCTTGTTGAAGAGTTCACACTTGAATTATACAAGGAACACAAATGCTTGAGAAAATATCTCGATTAATCATAAATATCCTTTATGAAAATATGTCAATCTTAATATTTACTTTTTATTCTTTCATGAGATGTGACAATCATTGTAAATCAGCGTAAATTCTGTCTATCACTTCACTTATTTTTGCTGCTGTCTCTGATTAATAAAGGTATATAAAATGTAAAGGCAAATATAAAAAATGAGCAAAGAATCCTGAAAATCATTACTTGTTCCACATAATTTTGTTTTCACATGCTACCTTATAGTGACACATGTAATTTCACCTGTTCATTTACCAACAGTAGGTACATTGGAAAATAAATGTCTGTGAAGCAGTAAAAGAGTTTACTGCTTAAAATTTACCAATGTGATTTCTGAATGCTCTACTGGATTTTCTTGGAATTTTTTAAAAAATAATTTTATTACTGTTCAGGAAATCAAATCACTAGAGCTTAAGAAACATAATGAAAAATTTGGGAAAGGAAAAAGAAACCAAAACAAAAAGAGTCCAAGCCAAGCCTGTCTGATTATTTACCAAGGTGTACCCTTTAAAGATTTTGGAGCTTGAAATTTTTTTATAGTAGGAAAACTTAGTTAAATTAAGGACCTGATAACAATGCACAGCTTTGAAATCTTTTTTTTTTTCCCCTCAAATCTCTGCCTAAATCCTAAAACTGAAAGAAGGAAGTCTTCAGCTTTATACAGTGAACCTCTACCTCCCTTGGGCTCTTAGAAATTGCTTTTCCCATTGTGAAATAAGTACCATAGTATAAATTTGAATATTCTCTCTGCTGTGAATCATGCTTTTCAGATCCTTTTAGTAACAAATAGTTCTTTTTCTTTCAATAAAAATAATTGATTCCACCTACATTTTCTTTGGGGACTCTGTGATTACTGTCAGAACAGAAACCTCAAGTGTACCTCAAGGTATACCTCAAATACTTGTTAAAAAAAAACCTCTGTTAGTAATTAGCTGTAAGTAAAGTTCCAGAGCAGAAGCACTGAAAACAACTGGCTGTGAAAGATGTTTTTCATTGCAATCTACAAAACTATACTGAATGAATGAATGAAACTGAATTTTGTTGTGGTTTTTTTGTGTGTTGTAAGACTGACTCACTGACACTTCTTTTCTTGATACTACAGGTCTTAAAAGGAATTGTCTGACCACAAAGTGTGTAAACTGACAACTGAGATTTGTCCTTATTCAATCCCAAGACTCATTCCATAAGGAATAATTTTCATTGTACTTGAATTTCATTTTCTAATAATTCATAGTATTAATTATTAAGTCTTGTTTTTCCAGTTGTGTATTAAGTTGTTCTTAGCAGGAATACTAGGTATTGAAGAACAGTTCAACTTTCACCACCATCTCTTTATTCTGACAGAGTCATGGCCACTCTGCCCCAAAATGATGTTTTTTAAAAGCAGGAGAGTTTTTAACTTTTTCTGAATTCTTGTAGCTTTTTTCCATGGTTGTAACTAGATCTTTACATTTGTAAATAAGTTCTGGATGGACTCAGACAAATAACGTAAGCTTACATCTCAGCATAGCTGTTCTGTAAAAGCACATTAACCAGATGATCCAGTCTGGCCTGGAGTCATTTAGTAGATTAGGATTTAATAAATGGGAAAAGAATGATAAATCTGGATAGGAAATGTGCATCCTGCATCCTAGACTGCTTTCTTCAAGAGTGGCTCTGGCTCTGATCCTCAGCCTTTGGGGCTTTCCTGGCCTAACAGTAAATGGCCTGGAACTGTAGAGCTGTGGTTCAGGTCCTAAAGTTGTGATATAGCAAAGGCACTGCTAACTTGCTAATTACTGTGCCTTTGCAGGGAGAAGGGGGCAGTGGGACACAGTGCTGTCATGTGATTTGTTGCTGCCATTGGCAGAAGACTCAGTATTTGGGATTGGACCTGGCTGCCAAATTTGGGATGAGCAGTTACTGTATGATGCCTCTCTCTTCCCCCTTCTGGAATGCTGACAAAAGGTGGACGAAATAAATGTCTTGTGTTTTCTGTGTATGGATAAAGGGCTTGCACAGGCTAGAGGTGGTCATAGAGCATGCCCTGTCTTTTTCTTCTGTATCCCTGAATTTAGAGCCAGAACCTAGTAGTGTGAGGATTTGCACAGTGGAATTGGAGCTCGGATTGCACCTTACAGTCAACTGAGCAAATGCAAGTTGGTTATGTGCTCCTAACTGAGAAATGGAATTCTGTTTCATTTTGGACTGGTACACTAGAAATACCAGTTTTTTCTCCTCACACATTTTCAAAACTCTGGGCTCTTGTTTCACTTAGAAGATTGAACATTTCCTCAGTTTTGACCTTGACCAATGAAAAAAAGCCCCACCTTGGTACTCATAAATGTAATAGTACACTATTCAGAGTTTCTCTATTTAAAATATATGCCACTGGAGAACAAGAAAGTGATAAGTCATTAAGTTTTCTGATAACTCATTAAAAAGGAGGAAATATGCAATAAGATTTCTCCTGTCCCTGACTATTTTCTTTAGTCATGTTGAATCTAAAGTCAAGTTTATTGACTGTATATTAAAGTTTCCAAGCAGGAAGTTAAAATTCAAAAATCTGCCACTGGAACCAATGATGGGTTTAAAGGAAAGCAACTGGGCCAATTGATTAAGGCCTCGACCAGCAACAGTGAAAATCATGTATCTCACTATGTGGAGTGATGAAGGAACCTGAGGTTGGCACTGGTGCGATGTCAGATCACAGGCTATGTCTGGGAAGCTGGAGAGAAAAATGGTGAAAAAAGAAGGCAAAATTTCTTGATGTTGTAGCCATCAGGCCCTTAGATGATTTGGAGCAAGTTGCTTGTCTATGCTTGCTTACCTACCTCAAAAGTGGCAGTATTTTTGTCTTTGAAGAGCTTCCTCATTGTTCTAACATTGATCAGATTTTCTTCAGCTTCATGCATTTTGAAGTAATTGAAAATCTTTAGCTCTAGAAAAGTTGAGATGTTTTAATATTAGCTAGGTAAACATGAAAAAGCTTGAATGAATGGTAAAATTGAGTTCCAGACACTGACAGCTATAAGTATGTTGTAGCTACATACATTCGCACTTCTAGTGAAACCCTTACATAGGATTGGTAAATAAGTATTACTAAGATAAGCCTGACTCTGGTGAATTGCATGAAAAACAGCTGGCTTTATAATTCCACAGATGTTTTAGAAACCTTGCACCCTCATCCTGGTTGCCATCTCTGAATTTTAAGTCAGGTTTTTCTATTATTTTTGGCACAGAGACGTCTTTCTATCCTAAATAATAAAAGATTATCCTTCAGAAAGGATACCAGGATTTTCATATTTCTTGTCCTGTTTTCTCACTCCTTGAGGAGAGAAGATGTAATAACCTCCTCCTTGTTCAGATACAATCAGCAAAAACCAAATGAAAGCATGACATTTACAGTGAGTTATGGGTAAAGTTATAGGCCTGTCACAAAACAGTAGTGTCATGCTGGGCCATTGATCTGTGGTCAGTCAGAAAGATTTATTAACGCTTCTGCTTTTAAGCTTTAGTGTTGTTGCACTGGAATTAAAAGTAGTTACCTGATAAGCATGTGGCTTGCACTAAGCAAAGCACTGTCGGCTAGAGATGGTCAGTCATAAATTAAAAGCAGGATAGGTTTTTTTTCAGTTTGCTTCTTGCAGTTATTGACACTTGTGCTTCAAAATGCTTTTGGAATTGATTCACAAATATCCTTCTGTCTCTGCTGAGGAGAACTAAGAAAAGTTTTGGAGTTTCCCCTGGGAAGTATCATGTTGCAAAGTACTGCTTACTAACTTCTGCAAAACCAGGAGCCAGGGTTTGGTGTGCTTTGTGAAGCTTGAACAGCACAATTCTGCAGTGTTCTTGGGCAATAGAGGAAGGAAAGCTGACAACTGCTATGCACCAGGACTACCAGTCTGCATAACTATATTTCTCCCTGTTTCGCTAGTCTAAATTCTTACTAATCAAAACTACCATTATCTGGACAGCCCAAGTGATCAATTCCTTTCCCTATCAAAATCCACTTTTAGAAACATGACTCTGAAACATCTGAGGAAATCAGAAATTTTCCCCAGAACTGCTGCTTTGGAATGAAATTTTGTGGTATTTTTTAAAGAATTTCAGAGAATGGAAATGCCCAGATGGGTGTTATGATCCCCTGGACATAGCATTCCTCAGCATCAAGAAGAGTGGTGGTGTCAGGATTCTCCACTGCAGTCTCTCAGCATTGTTTGACTGCTGAATGTATGTACCTGTAGGCAAAAGCTGGAGCTGATGGCATTTAAACTGGCTGCTGCAGAACTGCATAGCATAACTGTAAATGAACTCTTTCTACTCCAAAAAAAATTGAGTTTAAACATAACCTTTATTATGGACTGATAATCACTGAAAAGCAAGGGCTTTTTGCTATTATAACGTATACAGCCAGAATGACATACAGCGAAGTCTCACCGACTTTGTTACACTGTTTCATTTATGGATTTTGTTTGGAAAAGCTAACTTGTTAAGTAGGAGTGCGTGGGCATATGGATTTGTTCCATTCTCATGGTTCTAAGACTAAAATTTGAGGCAATGCTTCTTGGAAATGAGCTGCCTCATCCCTGTAAACTCCACTCTCTCAAAAGCCAGCAAGGGGATCTCAGCAGTGGAACTTTCATTTCACTTAATGCACAGTAAACTTCTCCAGGGACATACTAAATAACAAACAACATTTTTCTTGGAGCACTGAGTATCCTATCACCAAATCAGTTATCAAACAATATGTATCAAGTCTCTGGTTGGATTTTTCAGCAACAATAATAATTGTAATATGGTATGATAATCTTCAACTTTTAAAGGGGTATTTCCTGAGACTCTGAGACAAAATTCCCTCGTTTTTGAGGTACTATATATTTTTAAACAATCCAATCTAGTCTTTATTTTTCAGATATCTTGACATAGCTGTCTTACAACTTTTATGTGCACTTTTTGTTCAAAATGTTGTCAATGTATCAAATAAATTAAATTACATGTCCTGTAGAAACTGAAGACTTTCTGAGGGAGTTCAAAACTGAGTTGGAATTTTGTGATATAGTTGTTCTTTTTAGCTCTTCAAATGCTGAGAACCTCATTCTGCCAAATCACCTATTAAGTGCTTAAACAGGAGCTTTTATCAACGTTTTTTCAGCATTACAACTATCTAGCATTACACTATCTAGTGCCTTACCATTTACCTATTTTAAAAAGACATCTGCTGTGCTGTGTTGTTGAACGTTGCCAGGTTTGATTGCTAGCCAGAGCCTGTTTGTCCTTTAGTCACTGACAAATTCGTGACTGCGTTCCAGAGATGTGACAGATAATCAGCTGCCTTACAGTGTCGGTAAAAGGTAACCCTGACCTTTCCTACAAATAATTAGTGTCAATTATAGTCCCCACCTACATCCTTTTCACCGCCGTGGTGGAAAGAAAACCAGGCTTTTTTCCTTTTTTTGTTCTAAGAACAAAAGTAAATTTTAGCGATCCAGGGCCAGAATTTTCTGCCTAATTTGAATATTGAAATATATCAATCTGGGAAACTACTGTAGATTTTGTTTGGTTATGTATTCTACCTCTTGTATGGATGTTAGGATACCGATTTCTAAAAAGATAAGGTGCTTGAAAGAAATTCCAGATGAGGAACAAATAAACTGAAGTGGTCTTGGGTAGATGTTGACTTTACCTGTTGATTATTGGCAGAACACTTGAAAAATTTTATTACACCAAACCAAGTACTTGAAAATAGTACACTGAACTAATTTCATTTCATAGACATTAACTGCGTAGCTCTGAAGATCCCAAGAGCACTGTTAACACCCTTCTGAAACGTTGCTTCAGACTGATCTTTCCATGACGTTCCCTGTTTCTGATAAGCAAGAACGCCTTTGTGATCCTGCTCCTGAAAAGTCAGTTACAAAGGGTAGGAGCCTGGCACTAGGGACTCGGAATTCCTTTGGTGCGTGTTCCTGAACATGTGTGATGATGAAACTGCATGCAGCAATGCTATATGGCTAATTAGCTTGAAATTGGATTTTGCCTCCCAAGTAACTTTTATGTGGCTGAAAATTCTGAAGCTGTGCTATATATCAGATGTAGCCTGATGTGGTGTAGAAATATACAGTTCTTAAGGCTTTTCTCCCTCTGATGCAAAAGACATTTATTGAGCATAGATAGCACTTAAATTACAAGTTTATGCTATAGCGTTTCTCAGAAGCGGTGATAAATGGCAGAATTGTATACAGGGGTTTACTCTTTCAGGGGTTTTATGCCTTTTGTTAGTATTTGCTGCAAAAGAGACTGGTAAAGGCCTTGATCCAGCAGAATTATAGCACCTTTATTACCAAGCATTTTTCCACTACTACATATTATTTCTAGAACTGACATTGTCTTCCTTTGTCTTTCCTAAGATCAAAAAATATAAATTCTCTTCTTTGCTTGTATTTTTTTATGAAAAGGGTAATTATATCAATGCCATCAACTGCATGGGCAAGAAGCAATAAAAACATAAGCATTGCAAACCAATTGAGTCATCTGATTCAGGTTAGTGCAATGTATGCTTCTCCTTATCTACTTTATCTTGTCTTTCCTTGGAGCCACATAGGTCATTTATTCTGACTAATGAAGGAAATAACATTGGATACCACCTTTGACAGTGAGTGATGAGTGCCCAAGGCACAACTGCATTAACTGGGAGTGTATTGTTCATCTTGGTTTTAGCCTGCTAAAGAGTTGGAAGATAGACTGTCGAGTACCAGGGGTGTTTCACTGTGCTGTTTCTATTCTTTCACTGTTATTTTATCAATAGGGTAGTTTCATTGGATCTTGACTCCCTTAAAAAGTGATACTTCTTGTTATAAAATGTGTAATTTTCATCAGTCCAAATCTCAGATTATCAGTGGGTGGGCAGTATCTGCTTTTAATCTGTATGTGATGCTGTCCTTTAAAATCCTCACCCTGTTTTTTCCCTGCTTTCAAGTATATTAGTTGCTATGGAAACAACATCAGTGTTGTGAGCTTCTAAATCTTGAATACATTTGAGTCTCTTGTTTTCTTTCCTCTTGTTTATATACAGTGGTTCTTTCCCTCCCACTCTAAATCTGCAGCTCGTTTCAGAAAGTGATGCTGACCAAACTCTCCACTGCTGCTTCCTTAAAGTTAAATGCTAGGAGTCTGTAGTATCCAACCATTCTTATATCAGAGATTCTGATACTACTTTTTGTGTTTCTGCTGATCTGAGTCTGATTCTATTTGGAGAAATCAAAGACCTAAATTTTTGTGCAGAGAGTAATAAATATCTATAGTAATTGAAAAACAAAAACTTAGACAATTGTTTTTTCTTGTATCACAGAATGGTTGAGGTTGGAAGGGACCTCTGGAGCTTGTCTGAACCAACCCCCCTGCTTTAGCAAGACCATCTACAGTCAATTGTCCAGAAGTAATCCAGAAGGCTTTTGAATATCTTCTATAACAGAAATGCAACACCCACTGGCCAACCTGTGGCAGTTCTCAGTCACCCTCACATTAAAAAAGTGTTTTCTAATGTTCAGAGAGATTTTTCCATGTTTCAGTTTGTGCCTGTTGTCTCTGATCCTGGATACTACTGCATGCAGTAGTCTCTAACTCTGGAGTTAAAGGCTCCTTGCACAGGGAAGCCCAGAACCAGACACAGTTCTGCAGCTCTGAAGGGCTGGCCTCACCAGCACTGTGGAGAGAAGGATCACATTCCGATTTGAATATTTCACCTTTCCCCACTCTAGTGTGAAGTCTAGATTAAGTTTCTATGATAAACTCTTAATATAAGTGAGGTACCTGATGGAAAACTGGCAACAGACTTTTTAATATAGTCATGTTTTGTAATTTTATACCTATTGATTGAACCATGCTCAAGACCAAAACTTAAGACAGAGTTGAAAGTCAGTTCAGGCTAAAAGGAAGTGAGTGTTAAATTAAGTTTAAGGAGCCAATCCATGGCCACACCAAATGAGAAGGCAATTGTAATCTAGAAGTACTGTAACAAAAAAGCTGATTCACTTCCTAGAATAAAGGATATATCTGGCAGGTGGTCTGCTAAAGTTCCTAATGTGCTATGTTATCCTCTAGAGAAAAAAAATAAGCTACCAAAAAAGTACAATTGTTAACCTCTAAGCGGAGGTAGATGCTGCTATTTGTTTAAGCAATTCTGGAATGCTTTGGCATTGTTTCACTTCCTAGCGCAAAAGAAGAAATGACCTCTTCATGAAAAGAATGCAGTGGATAAGCTGGTTGCTACCTTATCAACTCTGCTATTGTAGTTATGCCAGCCAGACCTGTTAGCGTGACTTAGACATACCCTGCTATGGCATTTACACTTTGTCAGAAGTGTTTTGAGATTGATTTGTGACCTCATCTGGCATAGAGAGATGCTGCCAAGTTCTCAGAATTGATAAAATTTATGTCCCCTTTCCAAGTTTATTTAAAATTTCCTGTCTTCAAAGAACTTGGAAAAATATGGTGGTTTGCTACCTTTATCATGCTTATTTGCTGCTGCTCTTCCCATTCATCTGCTCTTTCCAAATCTCATTGCTTCTAACAAATGGTAATCTGAAATACCACAGCTACTGGCATTTCTTTCTGATACTTTTGAGTTTAGGTTTTAAATAGTGATTTTTCCAGGGGACACTGTGAAAGTAAGAAAATGCTGAATTCAGGGTATGCGGAGTCTAACTGTAATAAAGGGCAGATCTTTACATTTTCTCTGGTTAGGTCTGAGGAGAGTCAGAGACAGATTGGACTAGCCCAACATGCTCTCTATCACATAATAAGCCAATCTAATCAGGCCAGAACAACTCTTTTGAGATGAGAGCCACAAGTATGGTCATGTCTAGGGAAGTGCTCTCTATTTTTAGTAAGCTGATTCTCAGCATTGCGCAATGTTGAAAGTAATGGGTGGGGAAGCTGGAAAGAGATCATTTGGGGTTGATTTTGTTACTTAATTTCTTCTTTGTTTTTCCTATGCCAGATGGAATGAAGTTAGATTGGTCAGAGGTATATTAAGAAGAATACTTACTTTTTGCTGAGTAGTAGTGCAAGGGGTAGAAAAATACAACTAAATGCAGGTGGCTGAAAGAGATTGAGGCTATAGGGAAAAAAAGAATATAGATATGAACAAACAAATCTTAAAAAAAAAAAGGATAACAGTCCCCATCCTAATTATTAGCAATGACTCAGCTATCTCTAGATAGTTCAAGATGTACAAAAATAGAGCAGTTTGAATTGATTCTTGTTGGTCTAGGTCTTTGTGCCAAACAGACCTGAGGTAGGATTCATGAGGTGGTCTAGATCAGTTGTAAAAGCCTCTTGCAAAGCATTTTCAAGAATTGTGGCAGCATGTGAAAATCAATGTTCCTGCCCCATTTTTCCACTGACAAACTCTTCTTCCTGTCATTTCTGTTCCATTTCTCACAACTGATATTGTAGTTAGATTAGAGGCTAAGAATTGTTTCTCAAAATGGAGGAGAGGAATGCATATCCTAATTACTGGAGTATGAAAGAACAGCCCATGAAGTGGTATGAAGCAATCTTTAGAAATGAAGGGACAGCGAATTGGGAATACAAGGGCCTGGGGCTTTCTGGCAGCTGCTCTCAAGGAGTTAAAAGCTGAAGCAGTGATTTAAGGAAGAGGATGTGATGCCAGTGGACACTGGCAATAGCCCAGGGATGTGGCTTCAGGTTTGAAGGAAGGAGAAGGTGATGAAGGATAACAATAAGGGATAGATAAAAGTTTCAGATTTATGTACCAAAAATGGAGGAAAGAGGAGGCTTGGAGGCTGATAGCTTATCTTCCTAAACATCTAAAAGTGATGTTTGAGAAATACTCACAAATTTTCATCATAGAGGAGTTGGCTGTTGGTGTCTAAGCAAGGGGAATAACCTTTGTCCTGGATATTTGTTCAGTACGCTTCCTCTATAAATTCAATATGTGAGGAACCTCTTACTGAGAAGTTAATAAAATTTTCACTTAAGAATTCTGTTTGCCCTACTCTTGGAGAAAAGATGGGAAAAAAGTTCCTTTTCATTATGTAGCTATCAATCTCAAATTTATATTTTTCTACACAAGTGTAGAATGTTCAGTAAGACTTCATAATGTGTGCTGCCAAGTTTGGTTTTCCAATAGAGTGGGAAGCATAAAATTTCTAGCACTGTCAGCAATTCAGGCCTCTGCACTGAGTCTGGAATTTGATGTTCACAGGAACTCAGGCTTGTAGGGTTCTCCAGTTCATAACAGAGGCAAAACTTGATTTTTTTTGGGTTCTGGAAACTAGGTGGCCTGGGGTGCTCTTCAGGACTTCATCTGAACCCTTGCTTAGGGCTATGAATTAATGTACTTATTTAATGGAACTGTTAGCACATGACACAATCAGGACTGGAAATCTTTCAAGTACAAATTGACCAGATAAACTATTAATTGTCTTGACAATATCCTTGGCATTTTCTGAAAGCACAGTGCATTTCAGCAGCAGTTTCTCATTTTTTGTTTTGCTTTAGGTCATAGTTGACCTCTTGGTGCTATTTCCAAAATTCTGAGGATAACTTTAAGACACTTCTTTTCTGTGTGTTAGTTTCGCTTTGAAGGCTTGCTATTTTCTCTTAAAACTGCATGTTTAAGCATTCGTTTTTGGGAGCACATTGAATATTAAGTCTTTTTGAGCTCAAGTTCACATTTCTTCTCTCAAATACCATCTTAAAGATCTGGAAATGGAATATTTGTCCATACTATAGTTCTCCTGATTTAAAATCTGCTCAACACCGTAAAATTTGAGGTGTTTTCTTGGTGTAAGTGAAAACAAAGTTATACATGTGTTATAGTGTGTGTGTGTATATATATGTGTATAGCTTTTTAACTTACGTAATGCATTAAATAATCCAATTTCATAGCCCAGCAAACAGAAAGAAAAAAAAAAGAGTCTATTTTAGATTCTTTATTATCTTACTTAAAATGCAGCAGAAATTAATCCAAAACTGTATGTCCAAACAGCTAAAAAGCACCTTAATTTAATTTTTGTAATGTAATATTTTGTATTTGAGGCAGTTATACTTTCACTGTTGCCTTTTTACTAAATTACATCAGAAAGTAAAATACTAAATGTAGGATAGGAAATAGTGTGGAAATTGCTCCAGGAATCCACTAGTATTTTTAACCCTGGTATAAAACATGAGGGAACTAGTCTTATTAGGTTAAGACTCTTTCATCTCTAATTAATTACAAAAGGGCTTCAGGGTTTCCTTTTAAAATTCTTAAATATTTGCTTTTAAGAAAAATCAAAGTTAGTTCTCTCTTTTCTGCTTTTTCTATGGCTGTACTCATGTGGTGAGGAATGTGTCTTAAAGGGCAACTGTGAATAAAATATTTCCTGTGATAAGAATTTCCCAAATAGACTCAGGAAAATGTTTCTGCAATGCTCTTGTGATTGTTTTATTTAAATGCATGGCACATCTTAAATACTTAAATCAACTCATTGCTCTATTCAATCTAGATAGAATTCTCTGTCAGCGTCTTTGCCAAGTATGTCACTGAATCCACAGTATAGAAAAATTCATCAGAGTTGTTATTGATGAGAACCTGAAAAGGCAAAGCCAATAACTGGAGTTGCACTCAGTGTTCAGTAGCTGGAGAAGCTACAAACAAGTTTGACTCTGGATAAAATGAACTCTTTATGTCTGAATTCCAGTTTACTCGTCTACAGGTTGTGTCTCAGGCCGTTAATTATAGTAATGTCTTGGGAATTGGATATCAGTGCTCTTTTTCATAGGCTTGTCATCACCTGGAACCTTGGAAAAACAACATTAACTACCCTGTACTTCAGCATACCTGCCTACAGGTATTCATTGTTTTATCTACTGCTTTGCATTCAAGCAAGCTGACCAAACAATATTAAAAAACAAAAGTCAGTCTCTTTAAAACTGAGAACTTTGATAGATGATGGTTACTTTATGATTATAACAGTCCAATTTGCCTTTATAAGTCTTTCTCATTTCAATATACCATCAAGTGATTACAGAAATTGAATGAGGGTCAGAAAGTGGGTAATTGTTAATGATATTCAGGATGGCTGAACACTAGGTGTTTTCCATAAGAATAATTTCAATGCCGTGCAATAAATGAAATGCTGATTTTAATATAGTAATTGCTTCTTAACTTAGGATCTACTCTTTTGACATTTCCTGTCCAAAAGTGACAATGCCTTTTAATATGTTACTGTTCATGCTTTTAAAACAGTGTTAGAATGCAAATTAATGATTCATAAACCAATGAATTTTAATGAAATGTATGCAAATCACACTTCTTGAGTTGATTTAAGAATTAAGTGTTGCCTTGATGGAGGCATATGTTTTATACCGTATGGAGCTGGTTTGAGACAGCTGCAAACCAGTTTGTGAAGGAAAATAGGACAGGCTAAACTAGAGTGATGAATGATCTGCCGATACAAGTATCTGGAGATAAGGCTGAGAATAATGTTACTTCTGTCCCAAAAC
Organism: Geospiza fortis; assembly: GCF_000277835.1. Classification (NCBI taxonomy): domain Eukaryota; kingdom Metazoa; phylum Chordata; class Aves; order Passeriformes; family Thraupidae; genus Geospiza; species Geospiza fortis. Next base: position 18,117,472 of record NW_005054297.1, read on the forward strand.
TGAAGACTTTTAGCAATGTTCTGGTGAAGAATTGGTGAATACTAGTTTCCTTTCAGCTCTGATTGCTCTGGTATGAGCGACTGTTCTCCAGGTACTAGAGGTGAGATCAGGAAGCTCATTTGAATTAACGTGGGAGTAGGATTTGAGCAAAGATACCAAATGATGTGTTCTATTTTCAGCTCTGTTCTCATACAGCAGGCAAGTGGTTATCTTCAAGCACTTAAATACTCATTGTAGGGTCAGTATGACTCTATGCCTTGCACTTGCATTTTTATGTAAGGGGAGCATGCTAGCAGCCCTGATTTCAGCTGCCTGGTTCTGGAGCTTTCCTAGAAGCACAGACATACCAGTGTAACTGAGCCTGGGGGGACTACAGAGGTTATTCAGTCTCACAGCTTCACTGTGGGTTCAGTTCACATCCTTTGACGTTATGGTTTTAGTCGGTTTTGCCAGAAGAAATTTTATGACTGTGCAGAGCATGCATCAGAAACTGTTTCGAGGACTTCTGTGGAGCTTTTAGGTAAACTCAGGTTAGCTTCTCACAATTGTGCTTTAATTGTTTGCTGAATTGGAGCCATAATCTCCACTTGGGTTAAGCCTCTTCTAATTTCTGCCTAATCACTTATAAAACTGCAGAGAAGGAATGGTTGCCTGTACATGTATATTGTTAAGTCCTATGAGACACTGCAGGAAAAAGCTCCATCATCCTTTTCTGGATAAAAGTGTGCCTGCATTACAGACAGAGTTCTAGATTCCTAAGTATTGAATTATGAGCTTGAAATCTTAAAACAGTCTTTTATAAAAAAAAAAATTCAAACACATTTTAATGGATATACTTCTACTGTACTTTCAGATGCCTGCATATGTCTAGATACAGAGATATGGACAAACATCCTGAAACCTTTCCAAGCTGTAACATGTTGTTTAAAAACTCATAGCCTTCCAAAAGCTATTTTAGCCTGTCTGTCGACAGTATTGTGATAGTAACTGCACTTAGTGCAATAAAGCGAGAGAAAACCTGTTTGTGTCTTCCCTTACTGAAGAGCATTTTTAATCTTTTTTAAAGTCAGCGACTGTATCAATGCATTAAAAAGAAAGATGGATGTGCAGTCTCTCATGTTGCTTATTAACAAAAAAAGTTAGTGAACCAATCATGGTGAAACAGCCTGCTCTTGTAATGCAGGCTGGTTTTGTTTTAATACTTAGTATGTAAATAATTACTTCAGTAGTTTAATGTTTTCCAGGCAAAAGCTTCAGAATTGTGTTGCCAAATCAGCAGACATCCCTTTTTGATCAAAAATGAGTGTTGAACAGTAGTCATGGCACCAAAAGTATGTGTTTGAGTCACGGGAGCAGGGAGTACTTTCACCAGATGCTAGAACAGACTCTTAGCCCCAGCTGGAGTTTGAGAGATGTGGACATACACCCATCTTTTTTAAGAAGGCTTAGAGACAAAGAAACAAGACTAAATTAGCATTTGTGTTGAAGCACCTGTATAAATATACTGGAATGTTTCAGCTCCAACACCTCTGAATTCTAAACACAATTCACTTACTTGTTTCCTTGTGAGCCCCTCCAAGGTCACTTTCACAGAGCTCAGTACTCACTTTCAGAGAAATTTAGACAAGGAAAAGAGGGTGAAAGATGCTGAAGGAAGAAATGTGTAAAATCCACTCAAGTGGACCTTAGTTCTCTGCCCAGGACTCCACAGTGACACTACTGCCCTTGGATCCTGAGAGCAGCAAATTCACTAGGAGGGGTGGAGCAGCAGAGCTTTGTCTACAAGTTGTATTTAGAGGCAAAAAATCTGCTGTAGCCCTAGAAAAGTAAAACTGAACAAGGAAATGCAATTATTTCATACATGTATTAAATCAATCCCTGGTAACAACTGGGAAGTTCTGACCAATACTCAGAATTCTTTGGTATGAAATGCAGTATGATTGCTTAAATACATTTAATGCTTCTAAATGACTTTTTGAGAACTTTAGGCTGATGGGTGTTGCTTGTACTGTCTCTCTTATATTCCTGACTCCTTAGGCTGTTGAGATATGTGTTCATGACAGGTCTCGAAGAGCAGATTTTTTTATGAGCAGTTTTAAATTCTTCACAAATGTCTCCTTTGCTTCCTACTTCTAACTGAAATGAAAAAAAAAAACCAACGTGTTATTCTAAATAGAATAAAATTGATTTACATGGTAATTTCAATGTGCAGCCTTTGAAAGTTGCATAACAAGCAGCAACCTTTAACCTTTAAGAATTGTGATGTCAGGGGTTAGGTTATTGTGAATGAATGGGGACTTAGGCTTTACTGTCGAAAAACCAGCCGACTATTGTATAATGGCTATCCCTCATGTCTATTTCCTAGGTAAGGATTATTATTTACCCTGAATGCTTACACAGTTCCCTGTCAATTTTGGCGCTTCTGTTTGGCGCAGAGAGGCCGCGTTCGCGCGGTGCTTTGCAGCCCCGGAGCGCGGGTGGCTCGGAGCGCTGCCCGGTCGCCGCTCGGAGCTCGGTGCGGGCGCTCCGCGGGCGCGGTGCCGGAGCGCC
>NW_005054297.1:18120596-18124750 GCF_000277835.1 Geospiza fortis
CCGCCGGACTCGGCCACAAAAGGGAGCACTGTGTGCCTCGGCTGCTGCGGGAGAGGTACCTGGGCACGGGCTGGTGCGGGTCTGTGGCACAGCTGGGCACAACTTCGTGCGGGAAACAAGCTGCTCTCGGTGTCTGTGCCTTGGCTTCGGTCCGTGGCTGGTTTAGGGTGGTTGCTGAATTCATTGATCTGACTGCGTTGTCCTTAAGCGTTTCGATGTGAGTGTTGTTCCATATGGTTGCTGATTCAGAAGGATGCCTCCAATAGATGATAAATTTTTTAGTAGATAATTCTAGTAAAAGGCAAGGATTATATTTTTGTTTGGATTGTCATTGTGTTTTTTATTATTAGGATGGCATGGGTGAAATACAATATTATAGAACTAGTGAGCGTGTTTGCCTTACATCACGGAGTTCATCACTAGTAGATTCCATGCATTGTGCTCAGCCACAGCGTTAGATTTAAATTGTCCAACTGCTGCTGTGCAGTATGTAGGTCATAATAAAAAGCAGCTTTTTCACCAGCTTTCAATGGACTGCATGCCCCAGTGCTGTGGTTGATTAGTTTGTGGTACTTGTGCTGTTAAAAGCAGTGGTATTAAAGCCAGCTCACACCTCCTTTTTAAAGATATCACACGTTCCGTGCTAGACAGAGCACAACACACCCATTGTGTCCCTCCGTTTGGCGTTCAGTAAAAGGAAGGAAACGAGCACTCCACATGGAGCACCGGCACATTAATAGCACAAGACGGTTAAACTTTATTGAACAATCCCAGGGATTCTGAGATAATCTACTGAAGGTACAGACAATAAAAACACCGAGACGTATGCCAGGGACTAGTAGAAATGGGAGAGGTCTTCTGATAGGGACTGTGTGTTAATGCTGGAGATTTTTCAGTGCAAAATGAATTGTTCTGAGTACTTATTAATCACAACACATTTGCTGTAGTTAAACCTAGATCAATAAAACCTCAATCCCTCAGGACAGATAACGTTTCTATTTAAAGTAGCATTTTCCTAACTACCAACTGTGTTCTTATGCATTAATACAATTTCTGAATTCTCTTATAATGAAATGCATTAAATTATTCTGAAAACTGATCTAAATATTCTGATTCACTTTGCATCTATAGAAAAATAATATGATATTTTGGCCTTAAGCCTTCTTTAATAATTATGTGGATTTAAGTCCCGCTGAGATGAGCCATTTGTTTGGACAGTTGAGTGGGCATGAAATCAAGAATTCGAGGTCTGGTATCTTTATAGTTAAATTAGTAACCAGCACTCTGTAACTAGGAGCCAAATTCCAGTGTTGTTTCTGTATATATCCTGCAAAGGCATTTGAACAAGCATGATCAGCAACTATCCCCCAAGTGAGACATTGCATTTGGAAACAGCAGTATATAATTGAATTGCTACTATGTGTTCTCCCCATGAGAAAAGCTCCATCTTACTTGAACCATTTCAGGATTCTGTTTTTTGGTGAATGCACACACACTAAGTTCTTTATGCCTCTGTGTAGGGGTCATACAGTAAGTGGTTTAGAGAAGTGCCTTCATCTGTGATCTAGAAAGTGGAAGTGTCTTTACAGTGTGGCACTGCATGAATATTTATTATTGAGTCTGTAATTATGAGGAAAACTATAAACAAGGAGATTTAAGATGTTGGTAAGTCTTTAACAAAGAGGGAGATTTTCGTTACAACAATAAGAAACATGGATATTGCAGTATACTAAGTAAAGGATCTTGCAGTTCAAGGTGAATTGATTCTCACTGTGGGTTCTTCTCACTATGAAGAATTCATGGTTTGAGGAAAACAAGTGAAGACTAGCAATGACTAATCACTAAAGAGTGTACATCGATTAGGTGCTGATAGATGCATCTTATTAGTAATTATTATTTAAACCAATATTCTGTGCTCTTTCCATTCTGCTTTTCTCCTTTTGTTATTTTTCTCATATCAATTCCCAGCTCCCCTCTGCTTCTTTACTGTCTCTTTGGCAACATCTGATCCCATCAGAGCTATTTGTAAATCAAATCGGTGTCTGTCAGTAGTGGTCATGGAGGTACTGCAATAGAATCTGATGTGGAGGAAGAATTTAAATGAGTTAGAGGTAAGAAACAGCAACCAAGTAATGAGCGTATCCAGTGCAAACTAATTCCACATCATGTAAGTTTTAAAGGCCTAGAATTGGGTCACTGATGTAGAAATCAAATGGGCATGCATGGAGAGGGACATTTTTCCTCTCATAATGATTTGAAGTGTATTTATAAACAGAAGGTTTACAATAATATGACACAGGACAAATCAGAACGTTTGGTATTAGAAATGGTAGCATAGAGTTCTAGTTGAAGTCTAGAAGTTTTTCAGGTTTCAGTGGAGCCATGTTTTTTATCAAGAGATGATTATGCATTATTGGAAAGCCTCTAGGTTATCCAAAGTCAGGCTCTCTCTTGGTCAGCAGAGATGTAAATAACATCAGCTGTCGTGCTTTAACATTACAGTCGCTTCCAACATTTTTTACACAGATGACCTTAGAAGGTGACTCTGGGTCCATGTGTAGCTCTTAAACAGAATACCAACAAAGCAAAACCAGGCAGATTAATCCTAAAATGCAGTGTCATAGTAGCAGGTGCAAACAGTAATAGAAATAAGAGACCAGGATGACTGAAGGAGGTAAAATGGTGTGGCAGCTTATTTGGTATGCTGTTTGTTTAAAATAATCAGGTTTGAGCAACCAGTGATAAGCATCAACCAATCATAGGGTGTGTAGAGCACAGTAACCTTATAAGAGCTCATGTGGAAATGTGTTGTCTATCCTCAGCCTGTGTACTTACAGACGTGATCAGCCTGTGAGCAGCAATACAGAAGGGATGTGCCCAGGGAAGACACAGTTATGGAGTTAGGGTACGTTGTATGGTGTTACTCTGTGAAATGGCTGAATGTCACTTCTGCACCTGAAGGATCAGGTATTGAATGTAATACATCAATTATGTGGTTGTGTCTGGAGTGCACAGCCTCCATCAGATGTGACCTTGGAACAGTATTTCTGCTCCGGTGAGGCTGTCTGCACAAAAATAGAAATAAAAATTGTCAATTTCTACCTGTTTGTAAACTAGAATTGTACAAGTGTATGCTTTATCGTTGTGTCCTACTGCTCTGATACTAGTCCTTTCTCGTGTCATTATTTCCTATTGGATTAAGCATGTTACTGTTGCCAGTCTGAATTTCCTTTCTTTACCGCTGTATGTAGCTTCCTATATGAGAAAAGACTGTGCCATAGATGCTCTGTGTTCATTTTTATTCAAATAGTCTTGTGTCTTTTCATGAAAGTGTTTTGACAAAAGCTGACCTTTCTGAAATTATGAAGCTTCAACATTTAAAAGCTAAAACAAAAACTAGAAAGACTTTCAAAGGCACTGATGTAATGGAAAAGTTCATGTATGGGAGGGAAAAGGGAGAGAAGTAAGTACTTAAAAGGGCAGCATGTATCTTTGAGTAAAGGCATGCTAGATGACGACATTTTAGATCTACTCCTGCTTTCAGTGTTTTTGAAGCATGTAATGTATTTTTCTGTTCAGCTGTATTGTTCCATAACAGTGGTACATCATAGCTAATGCTGCTGTGAAGTAGGAAATTCCAAAGGCGGACCCGTTTCTTCTGTTATTTCTAACTTTTTTTTTGGTCTTTCTGAACTGAATACAGATAGTGTTCTGACTCATCCACCCTTAAAAACTTCACCAACCACCATCAGGGGGTTGAATAGCACAGATGTGGTTCTGTGTTCTTAAGTAACCTGAGTAACATAGTGCACTTTTAAAGAGGTGATACTGAAGGTCCTGAGTCTCAGAGAATAGTGGGAAAAACACACTAAAAGGAAAAGTAAACATTCTTCCTCTCAATCATTACTATGATCAAACTATACACCAAGCTTTTTCATTAGCCTTTTCATAAAACAGCTGTTAAATAATGCTGAGAGGTAGAATAATGAAAGCTTTACTTCTTTTAAGGATACTCATCTTGCATTTTATGTACAAGTATTAAAGCAGTGTACGACTGAACTGTTTGTTGGGTACCTAAAGCTATCCTTAGTATAGCAGCAGTGGCTTATTAACTAAATTTGTCCACAAGCATAGCAGCTTTACTTTTTTGTTTC
>NW_005054297.1:18124806-18146921 GCF_000277835.1 Geospiza fortis
AGTAACTGTAGTTCTCACAGCTGAAAATCAGATTCATTGACGTTTATGAAAATAGTAAAATGCATTGATTTCTAAGGGTTGCATTTAGTTGTAGGATGATGAGTTATGCAAATCAGAAATCAGTAGTTGTGACTGAAGGTCAAAATAGGTAGAAGGGTCTTTGTGGTTTTTTTTCAAACAGTTTAAGAGCAGCATGTCTGGTTCCTTAATATATTTTTGGTTTTGTGTTGTTTGTTTTTTTGGGATTGGTTTTTTTTTTTTGGTGTTTATTTGGCTGGTTTTTTGGTGTTTTGGTTTTTTTTTTTTCTTTTCTGAACAGCATCAATAGGTGAAATCCCAGTTCAAGCAGGCAGCAAGGCTGAAAGGTGACTGTAACCCTTCCTAAGAGGCTTAGGTGGGATGGTGTGGTCTGTGATTAGAAGGGGTAGGGGCTATGTCAAGAGCAGGACAGCCACAGTGTGTTCTTGTCAGCATGATGCCATGGGTTCTGAGGAATCCTAATTAACCATGGCCTGAACACAGAGCTTCATCACCACAGTGTACCTTGAGTGCTGTAGTGTTTAATAGAGCCACATATTGCTCACTGAGATTAACTAGAAAACTAGTGCTTTGTCAGAGTTTAGTATTAGCAAATGGTGGGGTGGGGGAGGCTGTCCAAGATTCAGTTATCTGGATCAATTCTCATGTCTGAAAAATGCATGAACTAGAAATTACATGTTACTACAGAGGGTCTCTGTGCATATAAACAGTATTTTCACTACCTGAAGTAACTATAATTGAAAAGTAGTAATTCAGGCAATAGAACAAAGCATGGGTTAGATAAATTGGGTGCTTTAACTGTTGTTTTTCTTTTAATGTTCACTTTTAGAAATTAGACATGACTATAAAAGAAAAAAAATCTTCATTTTTTAAAACATAAATAAATATGTATAAACATTTATATAAACATAAATGTAATCTGACATGTTGGCATCAAGCAGGTGCAAAATGACATTTTTCAGGTGCTAAATGGCTATTTCTCATGGAATTTTGTGTTCATTTGAGAACTTCAAATTCTCTTATCTGTTGAAATTAGAGCTTTTCTAGTACATTGGACTATGATAAATAAGGAAGAGTAAATAATTGGTATGAGGTAATTATTGATTGGTGAGAATTACAAAAAAAATTGTATTTCATGAAGTTATTTACTAAACCTCCAGCACAGGATGTTTTGCTGTCTCCAATAAAGCAACCATCATGGACCTTCATAAGGAGTGGATTAAAGGATTAGATGGCCCAAGTTTGTTGGTATTTCAACTGCTGTTCGTAAACATCATGTGAGTTTTGAATTTCAGACTGCTTCAGCCTTTGAGACAATCCTAAATTGTAGGGATTGGCCTAGGTGAAGTATACAATAAATAATTCCCTTTTGAACATACAGGTCACACTGCTGATTTTTGTGTGTTTTGTGCTTTGCACTTGTTAAAATCTTACACGGTTATGGTCTGATTTAGGCATCAACCTTGTATTTTCTTTCTTCCCACTAACAGTAAAGATTTTAAAGAAAAGCAAGCAGTAGCAACCCAAAGGGGTGCCAGTGCAAAACACTGGTTATGTTTCATTTAATTCACATATTGATCAGGTATGTCACACTGCTCCTTCTAGCCAGTTATGCAGTTACACATTTTAATAGGCATATCCTGACAGAAGACAGCAGTTGCCAGCACAAATTTAATTTAATTTAGTTTCTAGTGAATTTCTAATGAACAGGGAGCTCTAAGCAGTGACATTCTCCAAATAATCAAATTCATGGTAATTGCAGTTTTTCTTTTGGAGAAATCTGTATTTGTTAGGAATCTGAAGGAAATAATTATTTCAGTGTGACTGATGCAATCAAATGGTTTACTTTGAGTAAGTAAAATATGAAAGAGGCTAATCAAATGAAGTGCTACTATATGAGAGCAAACGAAAGGGTGACAGGTTTGACAGTAGAATAAAGACCAAACCAAAGGCTTTGTTTTGACATACATGCAGATAATCAGGCAAATTCAAGTCTTTTAAGAGACCTCTTCTATAAGGGTCACTTTACAGATACGGATCATGTAATCTGAGCCTTGCAGATTATCATTCTACTTCTAAACAAGTACAAGAAGAGAGGTTTTTAATTCCTTATTTGCATAGCTGTAGATTTACACATTCATATGTTTTTGCCATTGGCATTTGATTCACAGATGACTGATTTATGGTCTCGAGCAAAGGCCAAATTCAGGACACACTTTTAACTGTCAGGACTGCAAACTCCACAAAATTTGTTTAAAAGCCAGCACCTGTTGTAATTAATACATACAAAGCAGTAGGAGGAACCCTTCCAGCTTGAGGAAATACTTCTCTTATGAGCAAGGTAATAATAATTGCAGAGATGGTATGCTAAATTAATTCAGGTGTGAATTTGGTTTTTGTTGTATTTAGTGGCGCAATTATCTTAAACATAATTCTCTAAAATCAGTCACTGCTTAGATAAAGAACACAAATGAAAACAAACATGTCAGTAAGAGCTATAGAAAGTACAGCAGGGTCAAGTTCTCTTTGCAATATGCGCTGAACATGAAAGATGGAGCAGGCTTGATGCAAAGGTAAACTGAAAAGCAGGTTTATTAACACATGGCTTTGACCTCTGCTTGACTACAACACCAGTGGTTTTCTTGATTTCCTGTAGCAGAAATGAAAATATAAAGCTTATCTGAGGAAGAAGCAAATAGTGGCTTTGTAGATGAAGTTGGGAAGTGTTCTTATGATAAAAAATTCCTGCTACTTATGAGTGGATGAAATGTATGTGGGGAAATTTGAGCAGATACTGTGAAGAGACTTCTGGGAGTTGCAAGAGGAGACAGGAAGAGAATTACAAAAGTGCTTGAAAGGGAAACGATAGATATAATTGCTGCAGTGACAAGACAACGAGCCATCTATATGTGCCCTCTATTCTGGGGCAGGGAGAGCTACAGCGGTGTCAAAGAAAAAAATATTAGATCGGTCTCTTGGGGTGCATCTTGCATAGATCAGAACATGTTACTTAAAACCATGGGTTCAGATACTGTGGTTAAATTGTGTGTTGACAAGAGGCCTAAACAATAACATTCCTCATGGGGGGACCAAAACAAAATTAGAAATCAGATTTCAAAAGTGCTGTGGAGAAATCAGTCCTCTCAGGAAAAGCTACAACACACACTCAGAATGAAGAGGAAACAAGTGTGAAGAAACACGAGCTACTTCCTTGAGGAGTTCACATACCTGAGCATTCAAGGGGTTTTTTTGGGTTTTTATTAAAAAAAATAATCCAAAAAGTCATGTTTGCATTCTAGTCAAATCTCCAGCCTATACACAGTGTGCCAGGGCAAACTACAGATTTCATTTTTGAATTGATTTTTAGTCTTCATCAGCACACATAGTAACTCCAATTGAAATTTTCAGATTTGAAAACAAATTTGTATCCTTCTGTGCTTTTTTCTTTCTGTTGTATTTTATTCTTGGGAGACCCAAAAAAAGGATGAATCTTATCCCTTCACAAGTGCTTTAGATGAAGCATTAGAAGTCTACATTTTCAATGTGATTACCCATTATGGAAATGGGATTCTGTAGCTGTCCTGCTCCAGCAATAGAATAATGCAGTTTTGAGGGTGAGATCAGGTGGTAAGGAGCTCTAATTTCTGTCCCTTGGTTTTGCACCAAATTGTTTTAACTGGGACAAAGTCTGTTAGAATGTTGCTGGGGTAATTCACATGTTTTGCTTTATACACAAGTGAATTAGGGCTACAAATGTCTTTATAAAAAATGTCAATTTCTCAGTGTGTTACTTGGTTTTAAAATGATGAGCTGAGCTGGAGCTTGGAGGTGGCTTGAGTTCAAACATGACTTGAAAGATAATTATGTTGCAATCTTTCTTGTGTGTAGTCCTGTCAAATCTATGTAATTCTACTGTCATCTTCAGTATTGAATATGTTGTATTTAGACTTCTATGGACTTTATCTTCCAGTATGTTTAGGAACAGCTTCTCTTTGTGGTCATTAAAACCGTGGGGGTTTTTCTGAACTAATTGCAGATAATGCTGTGAAAATTTCACATTCAATACCTAAAATTGTCAAAACAATGTAATAATATGTGTAATTTAAATCTTTGTAAAAGAAACCACTTCTTTTGAATTCTGGAGTTATTTTCTCTGCTGAGGACATGTAGATAGTTTTTACTAAGCACTTTCTTAAAGAACTAGAAGGATTTTTAGCTTTGCTTTGCCCAGAAGCCGATAATTTTTAATGAACTTTTTTAGGGATAGGTTTGGAACTGTACTCTGAGGTGTCTACCCTTTTTGATGGGTGCAGTAAACAACTGTAGAATTCTTACCATTATGTTTGCAAAACTGTGAAATCTGACTTGTTGTTTCTCATAATCTTAAATTAGTATCTTAAGCTGTTAAGTGGTGAAATGATGATTCAAGTTTGGCCTTGTAAGAATCCGATCTGAATAATATTTTTAAAAGCAAGGGCATGACTTCAAGGCAGTTGTTCTTCTGTGACTTATTTTAAACCTGGGTGTTTTCTTTACCAAGACATTTTCTAAACAAGGAACTTAGAATTCATTTAAAGGTTTGTTGTAAGAGGACAGAGAGGAATTTAGCAAAATGACACTTAAAAGTGATATTATTATAGACTTTGGTATTTTTGAAAGCTCTTATTGATGTTTTCTCTCTTTGAATGCAATGGTAGGAATTCTCCCTGAATTAATTAAAAGTAGTTACAGTAAATGTGTGCTTTTAAAATACCACTGAAAAGGCCTTAGCATGCAGCTTTTGCTATTCTAACTTTAGGTTCAGCCCAAAGTGCCTGTAAATTTCTTTTGAAGAATACTGGAAAGATTTATCTAGAAGATGAAAAGAAGTGTTGCACTTTTGCTTATTTGTGTACCTTGGTATAATGATTTTCTGATTGTCATTACTTACATCAGCATTTAAGCCTTACTATCATTAGTAAGATCTGGGTTGAAAAGGTTGGCACCATCTTGAATGAATCTGCTAACCTTATTTACAGTGTATTTATTACTGGAAATAGCTTCACATGTTTATATACACAAATTTTACCATATTTTGGGGATGTTCTGTTAGATAAATAGTCCTGCCTCTTGATGAACATCAGAAGTTATATTCAAATTGTGCATTTCAGCTTGGAATCCTGTAAATGGTAACCAGATTTGCAAACTGAGGTCAGTGCAATTGTGATATTTTTTCATCTTATACTTTCTGTGCTGTCTGTATCAGACACACCTGTGAGTTTGAAATGTTACTATCAAAACCAGGCTAAGTGGTCACTAGCTTCATGAGAAGGAGGAATCAGGAAATAGAGATGTCTTTGTGTTGTCATTTCAAAGGCAGCAATGTTTCAATGCCACATCATAAAAAGATTTTGTGTGTTCACTTCTTTAGGTGTGGATCACATAAAAGTTAGCATAGAGATTTGATTTTTTTTATGTTTCAATGCTATTTTTATTTTTGAAAGCACTATTAAAATTATTTTAATGCTCAACTTCTGGACAGTTTAGACTTTGATCTTAACTCACATGTTTCTAGTTCATGCCACCCATCTATCGTAAGCTGATTTTGTTATAAATAACCAAAAGCTGTACAGACACTGTGTAAAACTATTAGTGATTTCCCCCCTCTGTTGTTGCCCTCTGGTTTCAAACTCTAGTCTTCAGATAACTGTCAATCATATGTAATTTTTTTCACCCTGCTGATCAGAATGTAAAGGCTGACAAAAAATATCATCAAATGCTTTTCCAGTGTTCTCCTTACAAGCAATTTGTTTAATTGCTGCAGGAATCAAACATGCCTGAGCTTAAATTTTAAGTCAATGGGTTCAAAGCAGAAGGCAGGGCAAAGAGAAGACAAGCAGTGTAATGTGTTTTGGATACTAAATTTGTAATAATTGAACTTCTGATGAGATATGTCTGCTGTCTACTTTTGATGCCTTTATATACAAGGCTGTAATTTGACAACTATTTTATCTCTACCATCTCTTTTGGGAAGTAAGTATAGAAAACTGTGTGATTAGCTATTCTGTATAAATTTGGTAGAGAAAATTTGTCTTTCAACTTCTCAATTTTGTTTTTCCATTTAGGTTAAATTTTCAAGCCACTTTAGAAGCAGAGGATACACAAGTCACTGACTTCATCCTTTAGGTTTTTTAAGTGCAAATGTGCACAAGTCTATTGTTGCTTGTAGTGATCATTGTTTAAGGGTTAAAAATAAAATTTTCTGGTTTGAACAGTCATTTCATCAAGCTGATGAACAGCCTTGAGAGGAAAGAAGGGTGTTTTGAGCTGTTATTACTAATAGGTAGAGGAATTTGAAAAACAGAGGATGTTAAAGTTCTGAGGAAGCAAACAATTTCTAGGGAGGGAAATCCACCTTTTCAAGTATTTATTTTTCAAAGAGAGGAAACTACCTAATAGGTGTAAAACTTCATGGATCCAAAATGGGACATCTACTGCAGATTACATTACCTTTGACTTCCAGTTCTCACCTATCTTCAGAACCCCTCTCCCAACCTGCTTTTGTGCAACTTCAGCCACCTTAGATTTATGGCACGACACAGGTGCTGCTTCCTCCACCCAATGTGCAAAATATGTACAGTCATGTTGTTCCAGCTCTCAGTTTGTTGCTGTTTAAGAATATTTTTAAGGATCTTTTCTCTCCGCTTTCCTGGGTGGCACTGGCCTTTGTCTCATTAATTGGGGTCTCATTAGTTGGGGTCTCTAATTTTCCTAAGGAGTATACACTGCATCTCATAAAATGTGTAGTCATACTGGCTACTAAAACAGAGATAGCAAAGAAGTCTTGTTTCAGAGTTGTGTCTGTAGACTGTCTTCCTCGTGGAAGAATTTTTCTATTCAGGGAGAAAATTTGCACTGGAAAATATGGCTGCAGTTTTGAATTCTTTATTACTGATGTTCCCTGATCAGCAGTGGAAGCTTAATGGTGGAGAAGAATTAGGAAGTTTCTAAAAATCCTTAAAGTAATGTCACCCATGGTGAATGTGCTCTTCTTGTCTCTGTTATTTGCCACTTAAATGAGGATCGAATTCTGTTGGCTGAAAAATTAGTTCTGACCTACAGATAATTCAATACAGAGTAATTAACTGGCAGCACCACTGCAACATCCTGCATTGCCTTGAATACAGCAAATACCAAATTTACTTTCCTGAGCTAGGAAAAGCATTAATATAGTTCAAACAAGTGTTTCAAACTAATAGCCTGTTCTGCAATTAATACTCCTGTAAAGAACACAAACAGCAAACAAAAACCGTGAAAGAGCTCTCATTTTCACTTAGCTGACGCAGTACATGATAGATGATTCCATTATCATGTGTCTCTGTTAACAAGAAGACAAAACAAACACAAGCTCAGCACTGATTTCCTGAGCCATTCCCACTGGCAGGTGATGGTATCATGCTTTAACTTCGCTTTTGGGAGCTGTAAAACTTCCTGGAAACCTTTCCTGGAGTTCCTTTCCCTCCAAGCTACTGTATAAGGATTTGTCAATCTTTGGGGAAATCACGATCTGCAGGAACAAAGATTTGAACAGAATGGGGTCAGTTTTCTGTTTTAGGAGCTTCCTGTTGTGTGCTACATCATACTGCAGAAAGGAGATTTTTTGTAGGGAGCAGGAGCAGGCTTGGTAGGCTCAGGCATTTTGGCAGCGCCTTTTCTTGCTGATAAGCAACATGAAAGTGGACAAAGGTAGAGGCAGTGTAGCTGCAAGTAGGTTCAGTCTGCTGGTGTCGTGTACCTGAGCTCTTGAAATAACTACCTTCTTTGCAGCCTGAAGGACTGATAATTGTCACGATTATGTGGAACTGTGAGCAGTAAAGAGTTTGCCAAAGCAATTGTGTCTTGGTGAGCTTTGTCTAACTTCAGCTGTTTCTATTATGTCAATATTGTATGCTGCCATTAGAGGTAGGAAACATAAATACAAATATTGGGTTGCTGAAAACCAAATATTGCCTTTGTAATCTGACTAATGGGGGAAAAAGAAAGAGATATCATAAAAATACTAGACTCTGGTAGTATTACTTTGTATTCTAAAATGCTGAAGAACTATCTCATTAGGGTGTGCTTTCAGTTGGTGGATCATAGTAGTAAAATGAATAAACTGACCAAAGGACCACTGATGGAAAGATGGTTCTCTGCACTGTTGTTTGCCTTGTAGTGAGATGTTTTGTACTCATTTGAGGTGGCAAATGCTCACCCTAGGGTTCAGTGCCTGAAAGCTTCTTCTGCAGCAGCTCAGCTGTTTCCTGCCTTCTAGGCTGTGAGTAGCAGAAAACATTAAAATTACTTAATTGGTAAAGCTAAGGACTGTTTTTCATATAGGTCCCTTGTTTTTTCATTACTAGCCTGGCAGCTTAACAAATGGCAGAAAACCATTGTGTTAATTATTGAGAAGCCTAAATTCCTTTGTGGATTTAGTCCTGGTAATTGGAATAGCAGCTCAGTACAGAGTGTGGAGGTGTAAAGCTGGCCTGGCCATAATCTGGTGGTTTAAGGAAAAGCAGAATGGTGTTAGGCCGTGTGTGCTCTGTAACATAAGTCTTTGTGAAGCGGAAGGAAGGATTTGGGACTTGTGTTACTTCTGTGGATTTCTTTTTTCCTTACATGGACCAGCAGCTTGAAAGTAGCAGCTGTGCACAGGATCATGGCCCCAGAGCCTGGTGGTGGCAGTTCTCCCTTGAGAAGTGAGCACAGTTTTATCCACCGATAACTCTGGGAAGGTGTGAATGTTTCAGAGTATATTGCTTGGCTGTAAATATTTCAGAGTAACTGAAGGCAGTTGCTCTAACTTTCCTTTCTCCTAGGTAAGTTTTTCCTTTCTTAAGCTTATGACTCACAGTTCTTGCTGTGTGAGCCACATGAAGTATGTGATTACTCTGTGAAAGAGGACCAGTGTCCTCAGAAGACCAGACAATAGCATGACGCTTGGGATTGTGTCACGGAAGTGGGAGATGTGACTACAAATCCTTCTGGAAGTTTAATCCAAGTTTTCCATATCCGTGGCAGATGTTCTAATGTCCATCAGTACAGTGGTTTTAAAAATAAAGTGGTGGCATAACATCATCTTCCATGGTTTTGCTAAAGAGTGGAAAAAACCTGAGAGCGTCATTTGGATACTTGTGCCTCACATTTCAGATTGATAAAACACAAGGTTGCACAGGACAGCTGTCACCAAAGTCATTTCATTCAGGCAAGGCTTTGCTTGCTTGGTTCAGGAGGAAAATTTTAGCTAACTGTTGAAAGATATACAGATGATTAGAAATTTGGGGGTGTGTATGTATATCAACAGCTAACTGTTGAAAGATATACAGATGCTTAGAAATTTGGGGGTGTGTATGTATATATATATGTATAAATATAATGGGTATTTTAAGAATTGCCCCTTTTCATTTGGGCTCAAAAGACCCTATTGCTTGACCTGAAGGACAAATAACTTTGTACCAGTTGCTTGCATTGGTAAATCACAGACTGAGAGTCCTAGCTTGTTTACATTTCTGAGGTTTAGGCCTTTAGGAAAACTCCACTCTGTAATGCCCCCAGCAGCCTCCCAAAAAACAGCCACAGTCTTACACAAGAGTTAAGCCAGTCTAGCAGAAAACAGACCTGAAGGACAAATAACTTTGTACCAAGTTCTTGAAACAATGGCCTAGCAATGTATATTAAGAGTGAGATTAACAATAAGCTTCTGTTCCCCGTTTCCTGAAAAGGCCTTCTCATATTTATTTTCCTGTTCATTTTTAACTGTTTGCTCTTGGAACAGAGGAAGTTAGTTTTACTAGCAAAACAGGCAGGCATATTATCCTGTTGGTCCAGTTTCAGAATGATAGCTGCAGTGGCTGTAGTAATTTTTCACATCATTATGAGAGCAGTTACATGGTTTGCACCCAGTTATATGGAACTGGCTAAAGTATTGGAATTGGTTCTAACAGGTGACTAAGAACATTTAAATATTTGGATAATGTGCTTTCAGTAGTTGGGGAGTGTTAAATGCCTGTGATTTCACTTCACTTCAAACTTGAGAGTATCCTTATGTTTTAATGTAGTTATTTGGTGCTGATTTAAAGGTATAATAATCATTTTTAGTGGATCCTGTGTGATATAATGGTGTTATTAAACATATAAAAAATTATAACATAGGTGCTTATTATAACTGTAAAATGACTTACAAAAATGGCTAGGGGTTTCAGTCTAACATAAATCTGAAGTCAAAAATGAGACCTCAATATAGCTAAAGACACTTGGTCTCTTAAAGAGGATGCAGGTCTGCTGTTCTGCAGAACCACAGCAGAGTCAACGCTTCATGAACCATATGCCATTTTGCACACCAGTTCATGTTAATAACGTGAGAGTGTGATTCTTTCTACTTGCTGTCTTGATCCCTATCTGTCAAATGCATGAATTATCTGTAGAACACTTCTGTGACAAATTCAGAAAGCTGCTTTGATGCTTGAGTATAGGCATCCCTGGCACTAAGTTAACACGTGTTCGTGCATTTTTACTTATGTTACATTATGCAGGATTAACCACAAATAATGTTGTATATGACCTATGTGTAGCAAGGTGTTCCATCCTGTCCAGGAGCATGGCCACCCTTCTTCATAGCTCCATTGCTTTTCAGCAGTGGCAGCTACTGAAAACACACGTGACATTGAAAAAAAAGTCTTATTTGTAAGATCCTTCAAGTTCCTATATGTCTAAAACACTTTTGAGGCTAGGTGAAGTCCAGGACAGAGCATGGGATCCATAGCTTTCCTTCTGTAGATTTCTTTTTTTCCTGCACTCTGAAAAATACTCATTTCAGAGATTGACATGATCAATTCTGTGAATTAATGCTCTCAAGGGAG
This sequence comes from Geospiza fortis, assembly GCF_000277835.1. Lineage (NCBI taxonomy): Eukaryota > Metazoa > Chordata > Aves > Passeriformes > Thraupidae > Geospiza > Geospiza fortis. Next base: position 18,135,726 of record NW_005054297.1, read on the forward strand.
ACTTCTGAAAACAGAGTTATGTCCATTTTGCTTCCATTCTCTAATATTAAATTCCTTTAATATTACCTGTCATAGTTCAGATGAAATTCAAAATTTATTTGGAAATAAAAAAAACAAATGAAAGAAATCATATCCATACTCCTCGCTTCTTCCTGAGGCAGGTAACATGCAATTCATTTAGACGTACTGTCATATTACTCAAAGGTATTCCAGTAATCTTAAAGTATATTAATAGAATCATGTATAGAATAATACAAGGAAAAGGAGTCATTACACCTGTCTGTGCTGTGTTCACCTGCATATCTTGAAATGTACAGGGACACTTCTCAAAAGGATTATTCTCCTTCAGCCCTTCCATATGAAGCTTCAGTGACTCAACTGTGTTTGAAAGGCTAGGCTTAGAAAAATCAAGATTTCCTTTATGTGAATCTGTGAAGTGAAGCAGGTATGCAAATTTTGTCTTTCAGTATTTTGAACAACCTTCTGGATCTCTTACCTATCAAAATTGTTTCCTCTGGTTTATGGAAATTTCTGTAGTGTCTGGCCATGGAGCTTCCAGAGACTTGCACCAAGTATCTACAGCAGCAGCAGAACTGTACACTTCTTGGTCATGTTTGAGTTCTTTAGTGCTAAAAATTGATTAAATCACACTGGAGTGGGTCACTAAAGAAATTATATTTAATTTTAGTGTTGCTAATAGCCATAAAATGAAAGAGATTTTTGTCAGTCCCTTAAAAGCATAAGGTGACAGTCTTGGTAGTAGTGACATATTTGTCTGTTTTACTAATAAACATACATGTACATTTATCTTTGAGACCTAGATGACAGATATGATATTTCTGACATCTCATGTTTCCTGTGGATAAAGATGATCTGATTTGTATGCAGTAGCTAAAGCACCTTAGTGTATATTGGAGCAGTGCTTATATCATGTTTAGTAAATGCTATAAATACTAATAGGTAAACTGTCATTTATTTAAGAAGTACAGTTGCAGAGAATGTGTGAAGAAACAAGGTTCCAAGGTAGGTTAAGTGCTGATGGTGACTCAGCTAATGGTAAATCTGTCTTCTGAGAAAATACCTCTGAAAAGAAATGCTGTGCTGCCAAATGTTGTGTATTAAATTGTGTCAGTAGTAAATTGATACTGCTAATAATGACTTTAACACATACTTCTAGTTTTGTGCTTGTACAGTATTAGTATTCAACATGTGGATATTTATTGATTTAGCTTGTAACCACCAGGTGAAAGCATTATGGATGGCAAAGTAATGTAGAATCTGACACTGGTCTGGTAGATACAGGTCTTGTATTTATTTACAAACTATACTGCTTGTTCCACTTGGCATTACAGCTCTCAAGCTGGCTATAACTCACACATTATCTGAAATTTAAGCTATTGGAGTCCTTGAATATCTTTCTTTCGTGAATCTCAAATCTAAACTGAGCTTTTTATCTTTGCTGGACTAGTTTTGTGGCAAAATGATGGTCTTAAACTAGACATCAGGAATGAAGTAGCAATAATGATTAATTTAACAGGTTGGTATTTAGAGTTTCTGGATTTTGTTGTATCTTCTTTTAACTGCTGTAACACTAAGAATAGCTGAGATCAAATGGAAAGGATGCTTTTGAGCTAACACAGAAGGAATTTGTGCTATATTTTTACATTTAGCAGGTTTTTGTTCTTAAGTGTTCTGTAGGTAATGATTTTTATGCAGGTCTTCAGGAGAAAATGTGGCTAACACAGAAGGAATTTGTGCTACATTTTTACATTTAGCAGCTTTTTTGTTCCTGAGTGTTCTGTAGGTAATGACTTTTATGCAGGTCTTCAGGAGAAAATGTGCTTTTCATGTTTGTTTACAACAATGAGCATTGCTTTACTCATTTAATAGTTTAATAAATAGCTTGTGTCTGGCATCCTGTTTCATGTGTCCATATAACTTCCAAACAGCTACTGTTCATGGATAAATCAGAAATGAAGGTGTTCTGAAATGTTATCAATTGATTGTGCTTAAGTAGATGTGACTGGAAATGTAGCAGATATTGAAACATTTTGCAATCTTACCACACCAGCCTGTTTTAGGTTTTGAGCTGTGAAAGTAACTGTAAGTCTCGTAACTTTTCCTTGAACAAAAGTAACAAATTTTTTCAGTGGCAGTACCTAACAGTGTGGTGATGTTTGAGAACTTTTTCTGAGGAAGCAAAACCAAGAATTGGTGAGATATACAGAGGGAAGTTATAGAGAGGGATATGATGGAAGCTTTCTCCTCTACCAGAAGAGGCTGCAAAAAATTAAACAGTGATAATTTTTCACTGACTCAGTTTATCTGTGTTTTCTTAAACTTCAAAGTAATTAGCTTTTATGTACCTGTGAAGATGTTCAGGGTCTTTTCTTAGAGTCATTAATTTGTATTTATACTTTCTGTTTTCCAGTATTTTTACATTATGGGAGGGTAAGTTGGTTGGTTTGCAACGTGACAGAGGAGGACAGGAAGATATTTATCATGTCAGTGAATGGCCCTGGTCAAAAAAAATGGAATTCCAGCAGCTTCAGGTTCCTAGGCTTCCAGAATAGTACTGTTGCTGAAACTGGAAACTTGAGATGCAGACTAGAAACAAACTACTGCCTTCAGTCTTAGTATTCTGATTTGTCCCGTCCTTGGATGTGTTTACCAGTCAGATATGATGGACTTTAATGCAAATAGAATTACTCCCATCTCAGATGAAATGCTGAATATCTGAATATCTTCAGAGATAACCAAACTCAAAAGGTGTTCTTCACATTCAAAAAAATCCATGGTGGTTCATTGTCCAAGCTAAAATTTATAATCTTCAAGGTCCCTGATCTCCTTTTAACAGTAGCTTGGTTTGATTTTTTTCATCAACAGTGGTTGTTCCCTGCTCCTTCTGTTTCTTTAAATAAGAAATTGGACAATGAACAAAGTTTTTTTGCTATGGATTTCCTGATTTTTTTAGCTTGGGTTGGGAGGCTGCTTGTGCTGTAGTACATTTTCATTTCGATAGTAGGCAAACGCATTACTGCTCAAAATATCTCAAATGTTCTTAGAGAAAAAAAAGCCAGCAGCTTAGACTCTTTCTCTTTCTCTTTTGCAGACTCTTGCATGTGAATTAAATTAATTTCTTGAGAGAAACCTTCATAAAGGGCTAAATAAACAAGGTCTACACACACAGAAGTTTCTTCTGCTGCACCGAGACACAGCTGAACTCGTCTGTCTGGTAAGTCATACTTTTCTTAAGGTTTTGTCTTTCTTCCCACCCTTATGACTTGCATTTCTGAGTTTCTCATTAGTGTTCAGAGAAAACCAGCTTTGGCTTCCTGGTAGTACTGGTGCATTCTGTATATGAAGCACAAAGATCAAGCTCCAAAGGCATTTCTGTGCTGCCTTTACAAACTTCAGAATAATATCTATGATTCTGTATGCTACTTTGGTATGCATGGTGTTTAATCATTTATCTAGTGCTTTGCTCTAATTTTGCTGTAATGAAGGCATTAAATGTTTTAAAGCAAAAGTGGTGATTGTTCTGTCCTAGATTTACCTGTTTGAATGTTCTGCATTTAATAAAGTAATGTAAGAATGTGTATTGCAAAGTATATTCAGTGTCAAGTCAGAGTTTAAAAATAAACTTTCCCAACATTCATTCATGTCTCATTGATTTTTGCTTTCACCTCTTCTAGATAAAGTAGATTGATGTTATTAAGTACAACGCTTTATTTTTCTTGGTGATGTGCCTATTTCATGGGACAGTCAGCATACTTATCAGTAGTCTTTAATTGATCCTATAATTCTGTAACAGTTCTATTAAAGGTATTTATGTCTTACAGTTTCCTTGGGTTTGGATTGTACAGCTTGAAACATTTTCTTGACTTTGATTATGAAGTATTAACTGAGTTTAACCCAAACAAAAGCAAGTTTGTCCTCTACCTTCTATTTTTATTCTTTATTGCAATAAAATGAAGAAAGTCTTGGAAGAGCAGAAAATGTTTTGCTCCGTGCTGAGGTTTTTCTTAGCAGTGGGCTGGCATTAGATGGCACCCTATATATACCCAGTCCATCTGATCACTTATGCTGCAATGCTTTGGCTTACCACAATTACTGTGTACTTACATAGTGCATGCCCTGGCTCTGCACAGCTCATTTTGCAGGCTTTGCTATAGCCCTGACATCAGTTTATTTCAAAAAATATGTTGAAAACCCAATGTCATATTTAAAATAAGTGTTATATTTAATGTAAAGCCATAGTTATCTTTTCATAGGAAAAAACCCAAACAAAACAGATCAACATTCTTGCATAGAAACTGTTTGGAGGCTTTCTGATTTATTTAAGTTTTAGTAAGAAGCTTTCCATCTTATTTTTGGATAAAAAGAGAAAAGCTGGAATGGATGCCTAGATTTCATAAAAAATATCTTACTTGTCTTACATTGATGGTTTTCATATTAAAGGAGTTTTTCACCTAAGAATTACTTCTCAAAAAGCTGAAGCTTCTGAAGGAACTTAAGACACCTCAGAGGCCATGCTGCAATTACTCTTTGAGCAATTTAGAAATATGTGATCACTTAATATGTCCGAAGACATAGCTGGAGGAGAAATTACACATAAATAGGCTGGATGATAGACAAAAAATATATACCAATTATTTTCAATTAAAAACACTGCTTGAACTGTTCAAAGTAAGGACCAGTGATGGTCTATTAATGGTAATTTCTTAATTCATGTAAGTTTGAATTTACTGTATATTTTGCATGCAATTTTTGAGTGAATAGCAGGGCTGACTTAGAGGAACTTGTATCTGGCACGCTAACACAACCCAAACTTTAGCTGAGTGAACTTGGCACAAAATTCAACATAAGAGAGAAAATCTCAGGAGTGCAGTGGAATTCCTTTCCTTGAATAAGTATACCTCAGCATTCATGGGGAACAAATGGTAACATTTTGTGCAAGTTGCTGCTTTTGACAATGTGTCTTTGTTCACTTCCCAAAAGGGATGTCAAAATACACTGAAAAAAAAGCCAACAACTTTCTTATTTGAATTTTTCATTTTACTTAATTTTATGGTCCCAAGGAACACATTAAATCTAGGATGGCTTAACACCATTGTTTATAACTTTTTGTGTATGTAGAAAAAAGGCTCAGTTAGTGCAGTTTGGTTGCACAACTGTGTTCCCTCCTTAGTGTCTTTGTGAGCTCAAATAGAAGGGTAGGAGGCAGGTGTATCTATCAGCATTTTATGACGGCATTATTTTATCAAAGTGTCTCAGAAAATGTTTTCTTTTTGCCAGCATACATGTTATCCAAACAAAATATGATATTACTGAACTGTTACCTTGAGAAACAGAGGATCATGGTAACTTAGATTTCTTGTTAAAAGCTTTGTGCTGAGAAAGACCTTAGCTTAATGTGCTGTTTAGTCATGATGTTACTTCCCATGGTGTGGTCTTCGGTTCAGTTACTGATGACAGTGGAGTTTTATGGGAACTGTTCCGTATGGGATTCTCATCTATGATCTGAGCATATCAGCAGAGCATAGTAACGTGGTGAAACTGCATGGATTTAATATGTGACAATGCTGGAGAAGAAAAAGGTGTTTTGAAAACTTGAAATAGAGAACTGGTGATAGAGTAAATGAATCTGAGTAAAAGGCCATGGTGCAGCCATCTCTTCCTCACATTAACTGCAGACTGGGAAGATAGCAAAATGGAGGTGCTGAGAACGTTCATATGTGGCACCTATGAGTTGTGTCTGCACTGGACTACCTGGCCATGTGGTATTTTCAGATAGCAATACATAGCTCTGGAAAAGGTTTGTGATGTGATTCTGTATGTAACCAGCTGCTATAGAGGGCTGCAATTTTTATGGCATCCTGGTTATCTTGTGTCTGCAATAGTGCAAAATTGCAGTGCTTCTTTGTTGGCTTTGGAGCTTTGGCTGTGCTTAACCTTTTGATTGATCCAAATGAAACAGGAGCTGGCAGGATTCCCAGCTTCTCACAGTAGCCTCTGCTCATCATCATTAATCTGTGGTTTGGGGGAAGAGAGTAAAATTAATCACTTTATTAATATTCAAGTACAGCAGTCAGCGTCTTCTGTAAGAATTAGTAATTTTAACTATAATGTCTAAGCTTTTGATTGCTTAAATTTTTTAAGAAAACCGCTGTCTTTTAGATAAACATTTTCCATGTTCTGCAACTTCAGAAGTATTAATTTTATGTCTTAAAAAAAAAGAAGTAATAGTTGCAAGTTGCATATGAAGCAATTAATAATTTTCACTTCTGCTCCAAGCCTTGAGTTTAATTTGATTCTAATTTTTGTATAAGTTAGAAAAATACTGTTTTAGGAATAAAGTTGCATATACATGGCAGAGAATTCACCTTTTTAGTCAAAGAACCACAGAATGGGTAAGGTTGGAAGGAAGCACAGTGAGGTCATCTGGTCCAAAATCCCTCCACTTGTGTGCTTGTACTTTATTGAGAAAAGCATGTTTTTAAGCACTTTCTCTTCCTAAGCAATCTAATAAGTATGCTTTAATCTGTTTTCAAGTGGCTCACATAAGGCATTATCTGTTTATACTTGTAAGACTGCATTTGTCTCCATAATATTAGTGTCTCAAGAATTGGTCTGTTTCCTTAGTGACTTATGTCTCTAAATGTTTAATGCTGTTAGAATGTTTGATGCTGTGTCATCTTTAGTGGTGGACATGACTTGGGCACCTCGGCTCCTTCCACACTTGAGACTGCTAATGACTTTTTTCCCAGAAAGGTTCCCTGTAACAGTCATTTACTACAAATGCAATTAGAAAGGAACTGTCCTGGTGCAAAGGAGACTTTCAGTATGTATATCTATACTAGTCTGTGCAAAAAGAACAGGTGAAAAAGACAGTAGCAGCTCCAGCCTTTTGAAGCTGAAAAGTCCAAGCGCCAAGTTCCTGTATGAGGAGCCTCTTGACTTTGAAACTGCTCCTTGAGGCACCTGCATAGGATTCACTCACTTGTGAGATTTATTTTGATAGATCTAGTGAGCTAAGGCATGAGGTGCAGCTGAGTGCAGCAGAGCTATATGTGTGACCCTGAATCTCTGTGAGGCCTCTGGACCTTCTGGAAAGCAGTGGATTTCTTCTCTGAAGTCAAAAGAGGTTGAAATGAGATCCACAGAGATAAACAGTTTATACAGCTAATAATTTCCTAGTGTCTTATTTAATTCCTGGGAGGGAAGGAAGCAGAGGAGGTACAAATAGGAAGGTAAGTTATGTTGCTCATGTAAAGGGACAGTTCATTTGGAGAACGAGTTGTCTATCTTGGTAATATTTGGTCTTTCAGAACAGTCAAGTTCTGACCAGTGGATGGAATTTTTCAAGAGTGTTCATAGCCTTCAATATACAGATTTATCTAGTTAATCATTCCACAGTGATGGTTAGTCAAATAAATGCACTTGGAATTTGCTGTTAGAGGTCTGTTGGATCTCCAAATGTGTAAAATCACCTTTTGGTTCCTACTTCCCATCTGGGTCCTGCAAAGAGCTTTCCAGTGCTGAAAAGGGAAGCTGATGGCTGATTTTAGGAATTTTACAGCTCAGGTCCAAAGTAATAGTTTAAAAGTGAGAATAAAACTAATGTAAGGTTTGGTTAAAAGCAAGGATATGAAATATGTGTGCATTAAACAAGAAATTTAGATGTTATAGCTTAAAGTCTGGGGGCATTCTAATGTACTGAAAGATTCTGCTTTTTCCTGTGACAAAAACAGTGTTTTAAAATGATCTTAAACTTCTGTAAGCAGAATTAAGCTAGTGTTGAAAGTTTTTGAACAGTCTTCCTTAAAGTGTGTCTTGACTTCACCTGCAGGCAGGTTCCTAAAAGCCTACTGGTAATGCAACAGCTGGATGTTAAAAGCTGTATCACTTCTTAGTGATACCTCAATAATATGTTCACACAAAACTTTTTGCAGTAATTGCTTTGCATTAAAGGAAAGATTCTTTATTAAAGTTGAGCAGATGTACAGTTCAATCTACTGTTTGAACTGAAATTCAGTTTTGACTTGAGGGCCAAATTTCTGAAAAGTACTGTTATCAAATACCCTTTTTAAAAACAAATCCAAAGACTAACCAAATGAATAAAACCCCAAAAAAACCCCAAATCTTTGGAATTAAAAGGCTGAAAAGCATAACTAGGCAAACATCTGAATTCCTAAAAGGCAAAAAGATGTATTGCAAATGGGCTGTGTGAATTATTTTGAACTTTAAGTGCTCTGTAGTTTGTATATGCTGATCCAAAGGTTGCTATACACTGTCCTCTCCACCCCTATCTGGATTTCCCTCTTTTATGTAAATAGATAAGCATAAATCCATTGTCTTGGAAATAATTGTACGGTTTCTTGCTTTGTAGCAACTGACTGCATGGTGATTTTCTAGCAGAACACTTAAGTGACAGGCGGCAGGTCAGCATGGTGTTGATCTCTCTTCCTGGGATCTAGGAAATCTCATCCAAATGACTTAGAGTGCTTAGTTTTCTGTAGAGAGGTGTGCCAAGTGTTTGGTTGTGAAACCAAATGATCCATCAAGAAAAGTTACATTTTTTAGATAGGTATTGAAATGCATATATTGATAATAAGGAATGGGTAGAACAGCTGAGAGTGCTGACTTCTAATCGGAATTTGAACAAAACCATTCAACTTACTTCAGATTGAAAATACCATAGGTAAGGAGCATGCTTTTGTTAAATTTTCAGGTCTTTATATTCTTTGGGGACAGGTAGAATGAAAAGTAATAGTGTGACAGTAATATTCTAATACTTGCAGTCTGTTCTACTCTTAGCAGTAATATCTATGTCCTTGACCAGAATGTTAGAGTTGGAGAGCTGTTTCCAGTTGAAATCTAGGCTCCTTTGAGGAAGTTGTTTACTTCCAGGCCAGCAAACACAACAGAGCAAGTTTGAAAGACCTTTTGAGTCAGCTGGTTGAACTACTTATTACAGCATGTTTTTTCATTGAGTTTACTAACTTGTCTGTCAATTATCTGACAAACCAGAGTGGCCTGGACAAAGGTTGTTCATATTCTTAAGGCTTTAAAAGATTTGCGTATGTGTTTGAGCCTTTGAACTGTCACAAACAGCTCTGCACTTACAGAATACTTGTCTGTTCACTGCTACAAGCTCTGTCTACCTATCTGTGCTAAAACTCCATGCCAAGATTGCTAGTGTAACCATGCAAATCTCTGTCCTGCTGTGGGCAAGTGAAGCAAAGAAAAAAACCTCCAAGTTCAGTGTAAGACCACTGAGTTAAGACAATGATAGTTGGTTTGGCCTTCAGATACAGCTATGCTACTGACATGAGCTGTGACATGTCAAACCTTGGGCTTTCAGTCACTTCTCTGACAGCTACTTCATTTTATTGGCAAAGTGTCATTGCCTTTCACACTGGCATCAGGAAATGTCACTGTGACTCTCTTCTGTGCAGGGTGTATTCACACATGGCTTTCAGTCACAGAAATTTGTCTATGTGAAGTCAGTGAAATGCTTTAGTCCATTTGACACAGGCAGCTCTCTGCTGGCAAAGCAGTATCTTCTGAGATGAGACCTTGTGTGTTTCAGTCTGGCCTGGCTTCTTCTATGTCTGGAATGAGCAAGACACTTACCCTGCTCTATCTCTCTGTCACTACAGGGTCAGCCCAAGATACATTTATCAATTGACGCTAGGATGATTTTGGTTTTGCACTTCATTCCAAACATTTTTTTGTGGAATAAGTACTGGTTGGTTTACCTTTTTTTTTTTTTTCCCTGGGCAATATATGAGGCATAATTATATTTCAGAATTCAAGTGCATATTTGCAAGAAAGGTGTTTGACTAATTGTGACTAGGTAAAACTTCACACTAGATTAGCACTCAATTGGAAGATGCTCAGTTGATGTGAGTGTATAAAGAATTAAGTTGATGTGTCATACTTCAAAATCTGTGGTACAAAAGACCTCCTTTTGAACCAGATGTCTTTGGCTTTTTTAAATAGGCTTATTTGGGACCATAATGACCTGAATGAGAATTATCTGATTTCTGAATTATATCATCGACTTAGCTATGGATATGAATTGCTGGAAAGAGAAAAGAATAACAAACTGTAACAACAACAAAAATCTTTTTCCTCTGTACCAGACTTACCTTAACACTTAATTCAGTGTTAAGACTTAATCTGTTAAAGTGTTACCTTAAAACTTAATTCACTGCTTATCAAATTTGGTCTTTTTGGAATAATTCTGCCTTGATGGCTGTGATAAATATAAACCTTAATTTTTTTTGTTTTTCTTGCTTTCAAATGGATTTCAGAACTTGATGACCTTTGCTGAAAATAACTTGACTAGCTGGAGCCATAACAAGACACAACTTTGTGAGTGCATGTGGTAAAGGCTCAGCTGTTTGCATGATATTTATCATTCCACAGATAGGCTAGCTAAAGAAATAGAAAATCAGTCATGAGCGTGAAATATAAAGCTTTTAAAAATTTTCCTAAATTGTTTTTGTAACTAATTATGAACTTGAGCAATTTTTTCACTATTAAAATATTCTTACTCAAATCTATTTTGTGTTTTCTCATCCATATTGGAGATGCATATTGGAACTTCTGTAGTCAGTCTGTGATCATGCTGAGGGACTGTGATAGGTCAAACTAGATCTATAAAATTTCCAGTCTAGAGTGCTTTGAGTTTAGTGATGACTTTGTCATATTCTCTCAGCACTATTGCTGAATGTTCGGTGACAATTTCAGTCTTTGGATTGCGAGTACATTGCTTTTTGCAATTCATCTGCAAGTGAGGACATGGTTATTGTTCGTGCCTGCCTACTAAGATTCCAGTAAAACGTTTTCTTGGAACCAAGAAAAATATACTGCTTTAATAAAGGATTTTACCAGAAATGTTACTGCTAGCTTTTCTAAATGTGGTAGACCAAGGTCATGCTACAGTCAAACATTCTGTTTGTTAATTGCCAGGATACAATTTCAGGGCTTGAAAGGGTGGAGAAATTCTAAAGGTTCATTAAGACCTTTGGTACAGTCATCTGTTTTTCTCTGCTGATGTTTTCTGCCTGTGAGCTTGAAAGCTTCAGAGTGGCTTTCCAGAGCTGTGTCTTGGAGAACCCTGGGATGCTACAAGCTGCAAAGGCGAGGAAGGGCAGCTCCCTCAGTGGCTGGGGGGTGGGGGGG
>NW_005054297.1:18146931-18170010 GCF_000277835.1 Geospiza fortis
GTATCCTCACACATCACCTTGTGGCGACAGCAATGGCCATTCCTATAAATCCATCAGTAGGTGTAAAGGGTAAAGTTTGTTATGTGTGAGGAAAGCCTAATTGAAGGAAAGGAAGGAAGGAGGAAGTTGTCTCATTTTTTTTAATGTTGCAAATAGTTCAGTGATTGTCAAACAGGCATTTAACTCTATATGGACACAAACCCTAAGCCAGCTTCAGTCTTCACTGAATTTACTTTTCTGGAAGTAAGGGGATTTCAGCCTTGTGGTAGACAAGATATTATATCTGAAGGAATTTTTCATATGCTTCAGGGAAGCTTGGGTGAATAGAGATGCTGTTGCAAAGTAGATTTTGTCAGTGTAAATTTTTGCAGGTGCAACATCCCCCTTTTCTGCCTGGCCCTCTATTACAAATTTTATTTTTTTTTTTCAACAGTATTCCCTTTCACATTGACAGATGCTTAACTCTTTACTGGAGTTAAAATAGTCTGTGTGAGGAATTAGTTCTGTTTAGACCAGACAGTGTACATGAAGTCATTCTGTACTGTTAACACTACAAGTAAATTTCAAATTACCAAGTAAATTTTAAATTGGATCTTATATGGTAACTTATTATATTTTCTGTTACTGTATTTTAGAGATTGGGAGTAGCTTTAATGCAGCAATGCCACATTTAAAATCAATACTAACTTAGAAAAAGATAATTTTAACAGTTGTTACTCTTTTGGGCTTTGCCCTTGTAATACAAAGCATAGTGTTTGTTACAAATGGACAGACCATTGTTTGGAAATGACATTTTCTTCTGACAATGAGTAATTTATTTTGTCCTGTTTCTAATGTCATAATTTATTTAAATACCATCATTCACCTTTGTGGCCCTTTCTTAATCTTCTCCTTTTGCTGTTATGAAATAGTATAGTAGTAGGAATATTATTGATGTTAGTGTCTAGAGCAATGTAAAGGTTATATAGCTAAGAGCAAAATCTTTTTTTACTGTTTGTTTGAAGATACAAGTTGCAAAACATTATAGTATTAAAAAAATACAGAATGTTCTGGCAGGAAATGGTATAAGTAGAAATACTAAGACAAACTCTTTCAGAATTATTCAGTGCTAGATCACTGTGTAATGCAGCTAATGTGGTTAATCAGTTGTCATTCCTTAACTTCCTTAGTGTGCTAACTCTTCTGGCCTAGACAGAGGTACTAGTTTGGCAGCTGATACCAGGTCTCAGATAAGCTTGTCTGACTAGTTGCTTGTTTTCAGTGGAACAGTTAAGGACATTAGGCAGTGAACTGTTAGTCTGAACGACCTTGCACATGAAGTCCTTATGAACTGCAGGCCAAATATGCTGACATTTTCAAAATAATGTTTAAATCAATATGACCTACCTAACTGAAAACATATATGCAAAAACAGGCATTAGTTTTTGATCCTAGTTGCAGGATTAGTTCTTATTCATCCCATGTCAAGTGATCAGTAGACCTAACACAGGGAAAGCAGAAATGACAGGGAAAGGAGATGCACCTTTCATGGTGAAGGCAGGATCCCAGATTGAGCTGAACCAACTTTAGAACTGTGTAAGTTGTCTTTGGTAGCCTTTGTAGGAAATGGAGAAAAATAACTGGTTTGTACACAGCCTTCAAATGTAATATACCCTAGTAGTTCCAGACCAGTAGTCTTACCTTTGAATATAACATTGAGTAGACACAAGTGTTTATTTTAAGATTCCTCTGAGATGTACAGTTTTACAGAATCTGCTTTCTGGGTAATAAAAATTAGATTCCAATAGTATTTTTAAACAAGTCATACCATTAACTAAGATAAGGGTGGTATTAACAAATGACAACTCAGCCTTCCTGGGCCATTCCCTGTGACTGCTTTAATGTGTGACAGAACAGTCTTGTCAAAGGGCCAGGCAGGTTCAGATAGTTGCCTGTCATTGCGTTCTGAAGAAAGCTTTGTTGGTCTCCTTCAATAGACAGGGATGAAATATGGAGAAATAAGCTGTCATCACTAAAAGTTAGCCTGATTTACTTTACCTTCATACCACTGCATGGCCCACACACACCATTTTTTTTCTCTGTCTCAGTATAAGCAGCACTCAAGCAGTCATGAGGTACAGGAAAGCCAATAAAAGCACACTGAAGTAGAGAAATCTCTTAAATAAATCATATCTTCCCATACTCTTGCGGTGCCCTGGTTTTAATTCTCTAATTGTAAATTAAGAGTGATTAAAGTGATTTTATTTAATATGAAGTGCTTTTTGTGAGCTGCTCAGGTGAACTCTGAGTGAACTAATATGATGGAAGAAAACCTGGTCTAGACAGTCATCTTACATCAGTGCACTTGGAAAATCAGTAGGCATGTGGTGAGCAATGGGGTGTTCATCACAGCAGGTAGCAGATGATTGTCAGCTTTCCCAGTCCCCTGAGCAAAGTATCCATTTCTGCTTCTGTCTAGGCAACCATATACTCCCCTATATACTAGGTTACTTAAAAGGCTTCTATTCAATCATAAATGTGACTGTTCTTATGCTCCTCCTTAACAACAAGATTTTAGCTGGATTTTGTATAAAATCCTGAAATACATATGCAAAAACAGTCTTTAGGTGTATAGTTTCTTGAGGTATAGCTCACTAATGTGACAGGAGGTTAGCCATTACTTTCTTAAAAAAAAATTCATCCTCATGCCTTCTACCCTAAAAAGCAGAATCAGTTAAATATGAGCTTAAAACCACAGAGATAGTAGTGCGTTTCAAATCCCAAACTAAATTTTACTATACGGCAAGAACTGGAGAACAAACAGATGCAAATTACTGTTTTCATAATTTTGCACTGGAATTTTAAAAATCAAGAGTGTTCCCGGAATATAAAATATTCATAGCATATATGGAATTTTCGTAACCCCTTACATTGGGTGCATCTCAAGTTTTACTGTACTTAGCCTTGTTCATTAAACATTAAAGTATCTCCATATACTGACTTCACACATAATCTTTAATGTCAGATACTGATAATCAGAACTTCTAAAACTTGTACTGTGCACGTAGAATTTGCTTATTGATATCTATCATAGTTGCTGCAGCCTTAAATCCTGGAGAGTTATAGAAACTTTGGATGCAATAAGTAGGAAATCTGTCAGGTTCTGCAAGCAGGTGAAAGACTTAACATGATGGCAGTGTTGATAATGTTAAATCATAATGCAACTAAAGATTGGTCATTAGGAAAAAATTCTTTACAGAAGGAGTGGGCAGGCATTGGAACAGGCTACCCAGGGAAGTGTTAGAATCACCACCCCTGGAATTATTCAGGAAATTTGTCAATGTGTCCCTTGCAGTCATGTTGTAGTGATGAACACAGTGGTGCAAGGTTAGTGGTTGGGCTCAACAATCTCAGAGGTCTTTTCCAAACATAATGGTTCTATGATCATAAGGATTCCAAAATAAGGGAATTCCTGCACTGTTGTTCTAGCTTGTTCATTGAATTCTCCATAGAACAGTATCCATGATGATTTGTATCTCCTCAGGATCTCAGCTGTATCTGGCAGCTGAGACTAGTATTTCACTGTGCAATCTGCACATTAGTAGTTGTTTTGGAGGGGTTTTTGTATAGTGAAAACTAGCTTTAATTTTCAGTTTGGGGAAGAAAAAAGAAAAATTGGAACTCAGTTGCATGCACACGTTGTATCCTAGGAGCCAAGACCTCTTTTTTATATGTTTTGACCTATAAACACTTAGATTATTGTCAAAGAGATGGTCTCAGCCATTGTCTTAAAAGAAGTCTCACAAAATTAGACTACTCTTTTGATAGTTCCTGTGTTTTAAAGGCTGAAAATTAATTACATACCTCCCTTCTTCATATTGGTTTTGTAGGTACAAATAACTAGTCATTACTTTTTTAATTTCAGTACCTCATTTCATGTGTCAACAGCAGCACTACTGATGTTGTAATAGTTTCTACCTTATAAATTTCTTTTAATTACAGAGTACATTTTCAGATTGTTTCCATTTATTAGCAAAATACCTTCCTGTATGAATTTAGGTGGTTATGTTGTTGTGAGCTCTTGTTAACAGAATTCACAATTCTGAAAGCTACATCTTGTATGTGTGCTCCTGTTGCAGTTGAGCTGCTTAGGCACAAAACAACCTTATTCCCTGGGCACAAGGAGGCAAATGCATCTGGATTCTCCTATGCTATGCAAGCTAGCCTAACATTTATCCATGTCCAGCATTTCTGTCAGAAGATTGTCAGCAAAGCCAACAATGCACTTGTTTAGATTGTTATAAAAAACAGTCTGTCTAGGAAAATGAAATAGTGAGGTAGATGGTGCCATTAAATATTTTTTTACTGTCAGTTAGAAAGGTACAGGTGTTCCTGGAGTGAACTTAAGGCGAAGACTTCAAATTCTCCTGGAAACCTGGCAGTACTCAAGTGATGTAGAAACTTGAAACCTGTTGTATTAACTCTTCAGAGAAATGTAAACTCTTCACAAATCAGGTCATAATGATAATACGCATTCGGCCTTGGTGCAGATGTACAGTAGAGCTTCAGAAGCATTAAAACCTGTAACTCAAACCATTACAATGAGCAAAGATGCTCCTTAGAAAGGAGTTGAGAGTCCTGAAAGATGCTCCTTAGAAAGGAGTTGAGAGTCCTGTGAAGTAACATTTTAAAATTAATACACCTGAAATTCAGTATTTCCACAGGATTTGGGTTGGACCCACTGAACTTTAGGCCCTTCACTAAGGTGCCAGAATTGGGATTCCATATGGAGTTAACAGCAGCTCAGTCAGAAGGAAATTTGATCTGGAATAGATTTAATCACTCCTTGAAAGTACTCATATGCTTTGCTCGCATAAATAGGACTTCCAAAAGAAATTATTCAGCTTTAAGTAAATGCAGTGATTCTAGCCCTTTAGTCTCTCTTGTCACCTCTTCTCACTTTATGCACAAGTGTTTGTGTGTCATGAAGTCTCACTTCTGTATCTCCAAAAAATTTCAACTTTGCCTAATTTGAAATATCTACCCAAAGCTTGAAAAGACATTCTAGTTCTCCCCAAATTAAAAAGTAGGTTAGCTCCAGGTACAGAGGATACAGTATTTCATTTTAATTCCTTACAAAATTTCTGTTTTGACGTTTTTAACTGCCTTGGCCTAAATAGCTGGTACTGTCAATACTGCTGAAATATAGTGTTTCTGCAACTGCTAAATTGCATGCATTAAAATAAATTAGGATTCCTGCAGGTATCTGATGAAACAATTTAGAGTATTTAGTTTAAACTAGTTCTAAGCACCCACTCCTGCCAGTATTACTTTACATAAGTGATTTCAATTCTAATTTTCATTTATAGGCTCAGCTTGAGGGAGGAATGTTTGCCTCTGCTATTCTTCCTTGCATGGCTGGAGGAAAACCTGTGAAATACATGTTCTTGGAAGAGACTGAGTCCCCAAAAATAAAAGTTTTCTTGGGCAACACCAGAATTCACAGAAGCACATGCTCTGTTTCCCTTGGCATAACACAACTATGGAGCACATCTCAGGGGAGACTTTTTGTCCCTTGGCATAACACAACTATGGAGCACATCTCAGGGGAGACTTTTTGTCCCTTGGCATAACACAACTATGGAGCACATCTCAGGGGAGACTTTTTGTCTAGGCAAGCATGAAAATCCCTTCTGTGCTGAGGCCACCAGTTAGTGCCAAATAAGGTGGCAGTTCTGTTTTTTCTGATAACTAGTAAATAAGCTATGCACAGGCAAATCCATTCCACACTCTGAAAAATTGTGAGTACTTCTAAGTGAGGGAGGTAACAGTAGCTGTTTAAAATGAGTTCTTCACCTGAGTGTGAGGTGTAAAATAACAACAAAGGAATTACTGTGAAATTAGTTTAGTACATGACAGAATACTTTATTTGGAATATATTTCACCTCAGGGCACCAGTGCTATCCATGGGAGATGTTCAAAACTTAAGATTTCTTTTGACAGAAGAAAGACCTTGGAATTCTTTGCTCCACTGCTGTCTCTAACAGGCAGTGCTGGCCACCCTAAATCCTGTGTGCATGGCTTGGCTGAATGAGCTTTGTCTGCCTAATGGTAACCTTCCTACACCTAAGGGATAACAGGTGGATTTTGACAAAGTCCTAATGAAGTTTTTAATTTAAAAAACAAACAAGCAAACAGAAGAAGTTACTGAATGTGCTAGTTTTAAAGAAAATTCAGGGTTTTTTTATACAGTGGTAGAAATCTTTCAAAAGATGAGCTCCTTAATACCCTGATAAAACAGAACACTGAAATTTCAAGTGAACACAAAAATAAACATGCAAACTCTAACTTTTCTTCCTCATTTAAAGGAAACAAACTGGCAAAACACCTTAAAATAACAAGCTATCTCTTCAGTTGTAAATGTGTAATCAAGTATAGAATACGTTGACAATTTATTTTGTGTATTAACAGATTTCCAGTGGCTTTGGAGTCCTGAGTGGCTTTTCATTATCAGCAGTTTTTTGGTGACAGGAATGTAACTAATTTAGTTATCTGAGAAGCAACACAGTTTGAATAATCAACTTTCCACTTTTAGAATCTCTTGATAAAGAAGATACAGTTTTTCCAAATTAACTCATCTTTGAACAGAATTCACCCCAAGTTGTCAGAATTTTGCTTTTAAATCAAGTTTTTTGCTAAAAAAAGAGTTGATCCGCAGCACCATCTCAGAAGCAGAGAAAATCATTAAGTTTAATTAGGATCAAATATTTGTTAAGCACTGGTAGATGAATTGAGTCTATTCAGTAACAGAGAAATTGTTTTTGGGTAATTTGCTGTAGTAGTAACACATGAGGCATGCATGATTGAATAAATCTGCACAGAGATCGTTTTTATAGTGAGTTGTTTTTCTGTAGAGTAGCAGTTTTATTTACATAGTATATGATTTTTCCGTCATTCTTAGATATCTGAATGAAAATTTATTTTGAAGCCTCGCTTGTTTAATTGATAGGTTAAGGTTCCTAAAGGTATTATATCTCCTCATACATTCTTAGGTATCATTTTTCACTAGTAGCAAATGCAGGTATGCAGAATTTGGTAAGTGACATGATGAGAAACCCATTAAGAGTTAGTGCCTGAGTATGCTATTCTGTGATAATGTAACAAACAAGAACCTAGGTAAGAAAACTGAATATGAATTATAGCCTAGGCTTTTTGCATTACAGCCTTTTGGCTAATTTCTGGGCCTGTCAATGAGACATATTTCTTTATTTACTGGAAATCAGGCACTACTGAGGACAAAAAACTTAATTCTGTAGCTCCAAGGTGCAACCTTGAATGTTTACAACATTCTTACTAGGGACCTTTTTTATTATTCGGGTTCAGAGTTGTCTCATTTTGAATCTACAGTGCTTTATTTTTTCTTTAGTGGAGACAAACAGGTAAAACCAAGTGTAAATGCACAAGATGGTATGTATAAGCTCAATGGAGGAAATTAACTGGCAATGGTCTGGACTTATATATCAGCTGGATGACCTCTAGGTGGATGCAAAAGCTTTACCTATGTTACAGGATTTCAGAAGGAAGAATTAATTTTTTTTTCTTGAGTTTCAATCCTAGAATAGTTTATCAAGATTCGTAACAGTAAGCACTGACCATAGGGTAATCTGTTTTGTTTTTAGAAAAAAAACTTGAAATTAGGACTGACCTTTTCCAAAAACCAAGAAGCACTGCTCAAAGGGAGTTCATTTCTGAACTTAGTCTCTAAACCCCAAAGAAATTATCTTTGCAAACTAATGAAGATAAAATTAAGCACTGTAGCCTGTGGCACCTCCTTCAAAGCTTTAAATGTAAATGTAAGGGTTGGAATTAGGTCAACCATTTTCTGGATATATTTTTCTAATGGTGCTCAGTGTACTACTGAAACTGTAGAAAGCAGTAGTTTCTGTCTCTCTAAAATTGTAAGGAGCAGTGGAAGGAAAAGGTTGTTTGAGAGTGACCTCATGGCTTTGAGTGCAGCATGGTGGCATTTCAGTTCCGGTCTCTTAGTTGTCATTAAAAAATGTGATGGAGTAGTTTTATCCCTGCTAATAAAGTGAGGAGTTTGAAAATGGGGGGATCCACACATGAAGTGCTGGGCTAAGATCTCTGGATAACATCTTTGTTTGTCAACAGCCCATACTGGTGGCCCCAGCAGTAGCCAACCTTCTTCATCATTTAAGCAACAAGTGAGAAGAGACTGCAGTTTCTCAGGTTTAGTAAGGGCACTGTAGTTGCTGTCTTTGAATGGATCAATGCACACAAACCCTGAGATCATTCTGACTGGGGAAATGTTTTTATGCAGTCTGTCACAGCAGCCAAGCTCTTTGCACTCAGATCCCTCAAATGCACGGGGCCTGGCAACTGATTCAGCGCAGGGACTGCTTGCTGAAGGTGATTGGAAACAAGCCACAACAAAAGGGCTTGGCAGTGTTAACCACTGAGGATTCTTTTTTAATTGGGCGTTCCAAAATGGTCAGGAAACCCCAACCCAAGTTTTTGCATAGTGCCTTTTGTCCCGTTGTGCCTGATTCCTGAGTGCTTTCCAGTTAATTGTATTAACTTTCTCCTACTGAGATGAGCACAGTTGGTTAGAGAACACCAAGGCTGTGGGTTCAATGCCCATATGGGCCATTCAATTAGGAGCTGGAGTCAATGATTCTTCTGGGTCTCTTCTAACTCAGAATATTCTATAAACTTCTGTTGGTGTAATGAAGATGTCCTCAGAACTAAACCTGGTCAAATAAGGTGATTGCTAAAAAAAAAAAATGGGCAATTTTTTGGTGGCTGTTGAAGAAAAGGTATTTCCATAAAGTGTTCTGTCACAGGATGGAAACATTTTTATTAAGTTTTATACAAATATTTATATGTTTTTATTAGTTTTTATACAAATATTATTCTACTTGGCAAACTCTACCTGAGATAACAGCAGATGTGTACTTTGTAACTCAGCAGTGATGCCGCTCAAAACAGGGTTTGTGAATTTCTCCAGGAGACAAAATAAGAAAGTTCAGGAGCTGCATGCATTCTGGTAATAAGGGCAGATATTTGTGTTTGGGGATAGCATTGGGGTAATACAAACCTGCAGTTACTCTGAGGCTTGCCACCTCCTTCAAGCCTAGGCAAATATTTCACAGCTCCTGGTGTCAAACTCAGGATTTGCTTTTACAGCCAAAAAGCATATATGTATGTAGAAACAGGAATTTATTGTTAGTCTGTCAATGTTATGAATTCAGTCAAAACAGACCAGTACTGTTACTGGTTAACTGGCCCGCTGCTTTTACTGGTAATGGCAAGAATTCCATCTGCTGGGCTATTCTGGACTTGGCAACAGAAGCATAGAAGCTTGAAGTTTCCTGTGGCCTGTCTATCATCTTTAATTTTGGGATGAAAGTGATGCCTCAAATCTTAGAATTTTTTGTGTGCATCTGGAATCTCCTCCTATTGGGGTTGTTGGCTGCCCAGTGCTGTCTGCAGCCAGATTTACCTTCTGTTTCATGTTTACCAGAATGAGTTTAGTAAGAGTTTTTCTGTATCAATTATGTTGGTTAGCAGTTTTCTAACTTCTTCAAGCAAACACTTGGTTATGAGGCCTCCAATTCTCTAGTCAATGATTTTGGAAACAGTTTGTTTCTAATTAAGCTTTCAGTTGAAATTTACTATCTTTGTAGTAGAGTTGCGATTGCTGTGATCAGAGAGATGACCTCTAGGACAGTAATTCAGAAGGAAGTTTAGTTACAGATTTACACACTTACTATATGGAATCCTATTATTAGATTTAATTGTATTGACCTTTAAAGAGAATGTGAGTAATCTGCAGTTTTAACCAAGGAGAAAAAAAAATTACAAAATAGTGTCAGAAGAGTACTTGGATACTTTTAATAGAATTATATACAGGTGGATAACATTGAGACTGTTATTATGGTGAAAGTGCCCTTTAGTAAATAATAGTAATAAGTATTTTTTAACTGTCAAAAGAATATAAATTACATACTGGAACTGCACAGTCAAACAAATACTATATGCCTTGTTTAAAATTAAGAGGAAATAGTCTTTTCCATATTTGTGAACATACCTTTCTGCCTTCTTTGTAGGAAGTGTATGCATTAAAGTTTCTGGCATTACAGTTTCTGACTTTGCAGCTCTAGTACCAGAAAAATGTGAGAACTAAGACCTCTGTAAAACCAAAAGCAGATGTGTCAATTTTTTTCTGCAAGAATGTCTTGTCCATTAGAAATATGGACTTAATATCATGACTACCCAACAGCTGCTGTTTAAAAACTCCACTCTGCAGACAGCAGCTGAACCACTCACTCTGTAGACTGGATTGGAATAAGCATGTCTGATGAGCATCTGAGAATGATAGCTGGAAGGCAATACTCGTGACAGCTGGAGCAGTTAATGCAGACACTCATGCCTAGTGTTGTGCAAAGTCCAGCACTTGAGATCCTGGTGAGTAGATGGGGAGCATGGCAGGGTACAGATGACGCAGGATGCATTTTCAAATTCGGTCCATAATTATCCGCACCATTTCATGTCTGTGATACTAATTGCATACATAATTTCTGGCATGCTGGTCCTCATGTTTACCCAACTATGGGATTTACATGTGACTTTTCTTTGTGCATATGCAAATTTTTTTCACTTATTTTCACATGCAATCATCTGAAAAGATGAGGACACACTGCTGTATTGCACCAGGGTGTACTCATCTGTGGGCTGAGTCAAGGCTGTCCCAAAATCATACCCAGCATTTCTAGTCTGGAAAGAATATGTGTTTTGGTGAAACGAAACACATGAAAGAAATTATTGGGCAAAAATATTTAGTGTGATCAAATCACAAGTTTTTAAATTACTGTGTTTTCTCAGCCATTCTGTATTCCAGAAAGAGTATGTCAGATGCTGCATTGATTAAAGCAGATTGCTCATCTAGGTATTAGTAATGCTCTGTACAATTCAATGTGGCTAATGAAGCACTGCATGCTACCTTCAGGGCTATAACTATGGCTTGGAATAAAAATATGACCTTGACATTCTTTGAGCTGCACAATGAAGTGGTCGATAGGAAATGACTACAGTTTGTTATCCCATATATATAGTCACAGAGTAAATGCACATTATGTTCCCAAACACAAAGAGAAGTAAAAGCTGAAGAGGAATGTGACTTACCACTCTTAATACGTCCAAGCTGTACATTTCCATTTCCTATTGTACAAAATGTCCTTTGTTGACAAGCTATGTTTACATTGAGGTGATTGGACACTCTTTTCAAGTGATTAGTGGAACCAATGCAATAATATGCTAGGTATTCTAGTAAGACATGATTCTGACAAAGATACAGCTCATTGAAATGCCTTTTGTCTTTGTGGGATGATTTCCTCACCATCTCAAAGAAGGTTGCTTCAAATTTGGGGGAAAAAAGTAAATTTGATGATAAAAATTGAGGCCTACGTATGTAACATATATGCTTTTGTTCATAACTACAGTAAACAATGGGAGCAACTCTGAAGTAGTGCATTAATTTTTTATTTCTATTTTTCATGAGAAGTTGCTGACTCATTGTAAAACTTTAAATCTGAAATTATCTTTTTTCCATGTTCAGTTCCAAGATACTCTTGCAAATTATATGGATAGTTTTAAAATAAAATGTATTGAACCTCTGAAGTATGTCTCTGTTCCCAGAATGACAAGGATTTAATACATTAATTGTAGTGGAAATATGTCATTTTAAATAAAATTCTTGACACCACACTACAGTTTATAGTTGAAATAATGTGAAATTCTTAACAGCCAAAAATTACATAGTTCAAGAAGTTACAAACAGCAAAATTTTTTTTAAAAAACCTTACCTCCATTTAAATGCCTCCCTTTACTTTGTATCAATGACTTTGATTCTCATCTCCTTTTCAATCTAGATCAGTCAAAAAAACAAACCCCAGCCCTTATTTTTCTCTATGTGTTTCTTGTTCCCATTTTCAGAATTGGATGTGTACTTTGACCTTAGCTGTGCTGTTGAGATTGTGGAGCTTGTTACAGTAATAGGTAATGTCTGGTGGTTTTGCTGCTGTATTTTATTATTATAATTATTATTTTACTTATTTTTTATTTCTTACTGCCTTCTGGGTATAATCTTTAGGTTTGTACTTTTTCTTGGCAGATCTTGCCTTTAAGTTTTCTGCCTAGCTGGATGCACATGAGGAGTGCTCAGGGATGACTGTTGAGGCTTCTGTTGCTTTCCCAGAGAGTGCTGCTGCCACAGAGCTCTACCAAGGCTTTTTTTATACTACTCTTTTTACATTCTGTTATGCAAAGTTTTTAAATGTTTCCTGATCTCAGTAGGTTGCAGGGGTAGCCCAAAAATATACCAATCAGGCCAAAATGTCTGCAGGCCTGGCCTCTTCATCAGCTCTTTGCCCAGTCATCTTTTTGTTTTAGGGCTTCATTGCCTTTTTCTAACTATCTGCCTTTTCCAGTGGCTGATTTCTTTTATTCTTCAGCAAACTTTTTAGTCCTACTCCTATTCATCTTTCAGAGATCACATTTTCTGGAAAAAGCAATGGGAAGTGACTCTTACTTGTTTCAACAGTTCATTAGGTGATCTGTTACTTTCACATTATTCACCACATTATTCATCACTCTCAGCATTTTAGGGGCAAAGTGAGGCTAGTCTCAGGTTTAACCATACCAGGGGATTTGGATGCTGTTGTGTAAGTGGAAGCCATCTGGTGCTAGTGATTGTGTGTTGTTCCTGTTCTGGAAGATATGAAACATGTCAATTAATTCTGTCCTGTAAACATGTTAAAAGATAATTTAGAGTTCATAATTGTATCCAGAGATTTCCTGAAAGAAACTGGAGAGTTTTGTTTCTTTACTCCAATACTGTGGTATATGTGGCATCTTTGTCTTCTGAACACCAGATGCCTTTTAGTAGGTAAACCATGACCTTGGTCCTGATCTTTCCTGCTAGTCTGATGTTGGTATGCTGTATGTCGATTTATTACACTGTTTATATGTACATTTCTTTTGTAAAATGTTTATAAATGTTTTATATACGTCTAGTTGCAGGGTTCACATGGACGCAGTAGTCATATAGTTAACTACAGGGGATATTGCGTATAGTTAAACACATTTATACTTTCAAAGAAGTCCAAATTAAAAAATCTGAGATGAGATCTTGCTGTTACAAATCCATGTAATCATCCAACAGAGTTTGTTTACATTTTCACGTTTTGGTGTTTCTGCCGTATGCAGGGAGATGCGTAATTTTTGCTTGCCTCAAGAAGTCATGCAGTGTGAGAAGATGAATGAGCTGCAGATTTAGATTGTTTTAGAAACACTTGTCCAAGTTCATAACTTTGCCTTTGATGCTACAAGCTTAATAGAGAATTTGGCTAGATGTTGAACATCTGCATCATTAGCCTTAACAAAAAATGTAAATGAAGAGAAAAAGGAGCGCTACAATTTAGCTGTGACGCATTTGCACACTTTCTCCTCTTAGGTTGCACTGACTGTTCAGAGTACAGAGATATCTTCTGTGGAAATTTATAAAATCAGAGGGTTTTGGGAAAACTACAAAAGGCAAGCTTCCCTGAATGACATAGGACAAAATGCTTCCAATGCGTCTTACAGCCAGGGTCCAAGTTAGAGTTTACTTCAGTTTAGAAATTCAGACTCTTCTGTATTCTATAGGGAACCTAGATAGGCTAGTGAGCTTGAAATCTCTGGAATTCCTTCAGGGCCTGTGAAAGACAGTGTATGTGCAATGAGGATTCAGATAACCCAAACAAGCAGTGCAGAATTGTGCTAGTTCTAGAACAGACATGTGAACATGGCACCATACCTGAGCTTGTAAGATTTGTGTGGGAAAATGTGGGACCCTTGCTACTCTTAGGATTAAATTATCTTTTGTGCTGTACCATGCTTTAGAAACCTGGAAGTTTGGAATTACGCCAGCTTGGGATCTTGAAGCAATGGCAATTGAATTTTATAAACCTACACTTAGAAAGCTGGATATACTAAATTTAGCAGTATGATTATTATATGTCTGGGTTCTTCAGTTGGCTTGGTATCCCAGTCTAAAGATTGTGTCTTAATTCTGTGTTTCTGCATTTACATGCATGGCCTCCCTGGGAATTCTGCAAGAAATTGGATAGCAGGTGTTGGCATACACGCATACATCTCTTGTTAAGGAGAATTTCCTTCCGCATGCTCTGTCTCATTGACAGATATCACCGTACCTCTGTTACTATTAGTAAAAGTTTAGTGAAATATTTGTCTGTTTACTCGTGTTGGCAGTTGTGTTCTGAATTTGATTTTACTCAGAAGAGATTTGCAGTGGTCTGTGTATTTGTTCCCCTTGGTTTCTCTCCCAAGCATATCTGCTATTCACAACATTCATCAGTTACAGAAAGCAGCACCAAAAGAAGATGCATAAAAGCTTGAGTCACACATCCCATTTTTCCAAAAGGACACAAGAAAATGTTTATTTATTACCTTTATATGTATTTTTCCTTTTTAAAAATTAATCTTAATTTTCAGTTTCATTTCTCTTCTTTGAGCAGCTAGTGAAATACTTGTTTGCAATATAAAAATACTACCTATATAGAATGAGCTTTGTTTATGTGCATTCTTCACATAAATATGATGCCTTCATCTTGTTCTCTCAAGGGCTGAGTTTTCCATCATCTATATTTTATTAGTGTTGTTACTTAACCCATTACAGAGGGTAAAGAGGGGGATGGGAAGGTGTCTGTTCTTGTAACCATCAAGATGCTTTCTCCTTTCCTGAAATGTTTACTGCTAACATTTTGTAATTCCAAATAGCAGTCAACATACAGTTAATGGCATTTAAATGTATAATGAGCAATTCCTACATGTAGGGTAGGAAGGACAAATTAAGAGGCTGGATTAAAGTGACTGTATCAACAAAATCTGGCATTTGGAATTTATCAAAGGCAGAGAATATTAAATCTTAGTAAGCCATGCCTTTTCAGCCCTAAGGTTTTGTCACCTTGTCACTGATGTGAGCTTCTTGGTATTGCAGATACTTTGTGTGTGAAATAAGGTGGGGGTAGGTTCTGAAGAAAATGATTGGGATTTTTTTGTCAGCTCTTCAAGTGAGAGAGGCACCCTTATCTAGACCTGCTGGCTTCTTTTCCTATTACCATAAATACAACCTTTCATATACTTTATAATGCAGAAGTGAGGCAAAACCATGCAAACCAGTCACAAAGGGCTTTGTGTTTGAGAGGTGCTGGGAAAAATACACTAATAAAAGACTACACAAAATTTTGTATAATTTTTCTGTATTTCACTGTGTATGTTAAATTATTGATTTATAAAACTACTACTAGTAGTTTGTTCTTCAGTAGAGAATTGCTATGAACGCAAAAATAATCTGGCTTTAGAAACCATTTATTATAACTTGTTCCTTGTGTAAAATGTTTGATAGCATTAAAATACATCAATAATTTTTTAATTACTAACATTTTTATTATTCTGAGAGAAAGACTTGTAACCTTCTGAATTCAGAGGTGAATAGATTTGGTTTAGGTTTTTTAGTTGCTCAATTTTGCAGTAGCTGCAGTTTTTTCAATATTAACATAATTTAATCTTTACCGTAAGGCATGATCAGTAATGCAGTGTCAAATGGTAACTGTCAGCTTCTTAAATTTTTCATATTGGTATTCAACTTGACAGCTAATTTGCAAATCCCCTCCCCCACTACATGTGATGCTGTAACTTTTAGTATGGGTGAATCTTCTGCCTCCAGAGCTGGAAACACAAATTCAACGATCAGGATTCTTCTACATGAGCAACAATATTCAGTGTATTAGAGGCCAAAGATATACATGACTTCTCATTTAATGCAAACAGGAAAAACAGAGCAAAGAAGCAAAAGACAAATAATCTTGTGGTTTCCACTGGAAATTTCTGTAAGTATGACCGATCAGGTAGGAAGGGAAATCTGACTTTATAGATTCCCACCTAATAGGGCTGTCCCTTTGTAACCACATACCACACAAGAAAGCTTTGGATGCTTTTACTATATAAAGATATGTTCACGTCAAGGAGTTTGACTGACAGTTTTGTAAACTGAAGTATTGTGTATTCTTAGAAAAGAATCAACGTCTTGTGTCTAGATATGGAAAAATATTTGGAGGGGACATTTTTGGAATGAATTAAAGAAAAGAAATAGTCTATAAAAAGTTCGACAAAGCAGAAAGCATAAAAATATCCCTGTAATTGCTGCATTGCAAAACTGCAGAGTTAAAGCTGCTTTTCCAGTTCTTACAGTAGCCAAAAAATTGTTTAGGCTGCTTTTAATATAAGCTAACTGAGCTCAGTTAACTGTATGCAAGTAGAAAATGTATGCTTTCTAGTATGCAAAATCAGTGCTAAAAATCTCTTTCATGTGAGGTTTTTTTTTTCTCTGAGGCCTTAATCCAGCAGATTTCTACAGTGCATGGTTAGTTGTAGCTTGGGAATAATCCCATCCTTATACAGAAAAGCCTGTTTTTAGATCTCAAAGAACACTCTGGATTCTATGAGCATACATTAAAGACTTCGACTCAGAGCCCTAATATTTTTAAATGGGAAAGCTAGGAATGGAATCCTACTACAAGCCTGGTATTAGCCATAATTACAGCTTCAGATATTCGAATCAGAAAGTTTAATTTCTCCACAATATGCACAGATTTGTGTCTACGAAATACACCATAGCAATGTCTTTTACAGGGAATACATCAACACTGTTGTCAGTAGAAGAAAAAATTATTATTATGGCAGCAGTTTTCCTTTGCCTTGCTTTCCATCATTTCTCAGCTTGCAGATTGTCTCATGAAAGAAAACTCTTGTATCATACGGACTAATGCTGTCATTCAAGGCTAAAATTGATAAGTAGGCAGTTCTTGGGCTGCTGATTCTATTTAATGCACTGGGAGCAGAGCTCACCCTTGGCCTTCCTTTTCTGTGTGCAAATTCCACATACTGTGCCTGAATAATTGGCGTCTGCAGTGGGACCAAAGCACCAAACAGAGGATGTGCAAAGCCCAAGACAGTCCTGTGTTGCCTTGCTTCACAGCTGATGCATCCTCAGTGCTGTAGGGATACTGTAATGTTGTGGCATCATAATTTATCCTAGCAGCATAACACAGTATTAGTACAAAGCCTTGAAGCTAGTGTCCTCATTTGAGAACTTGTGAAAATCTAAGGTTATTTTTGGACCTTTACATCCTTCAGATATGGTTTATGAGATGTGTTACAGCCTCA
This sequence comes from Geospiza fortis, assembly GCF_000277835.1. Taxonomy (NCBI): domain Eukaryota; kingdom Metazoa; phylum Chordata; class Aves; order Passeriformes; family Thraupidae; genus Geospiza; species Geospiza fortis. The sequence continues at coordinate 18,164,218 of NW_005054297.1, forward strand.
TCTGTCTTAAGACAGAAACTTGCTTCAGGCTTTTCTATCATCCAGCTCTCAAAGTACCCTCTTTGTGTACCTATCCTATTAGGGAAGGTTGGATTTTCAGCAAAGATGACAGAGCACTAAGATGAGCTGAGAATTCATGCCTTTGACAGGAGCTGAGCTGCCTGAGCCATGCAGGCTGGAGGAGAGGCAGGAGCAGAGTGTTGCTGCCTTTCCCTTCAGCTCACCTGCCTTTGCCAGTGTGTCAGAAAGCATTGCGCTGCTTGGTCGGTGCTTGCTTAGGGAAAATGTCTGATGAAGCTGTTGTGGCCATGAAACAAAAAGATCTGGAAATTGCTATAATATTGTAAATTATTCCATTATTTGAGGCAAGGTCAGGTGTCACTGCATAGTTTCTGTAGGACTTGGAATTTAATACCTTTTCTGTGGTTCAGTATTTACTTTGGGAAGGAAAGCAAGTTATAAAATACAACTACATACCTTATCATGGCTAATCATTTTGCTTCTGGTTCCTTGTGGCCTTTCCCAACATTGATTTATTTTCTTCTTTCATGAGAAAGTAAAAATTCAAAATATGCTTCTATGCTTTTTATTTTAAATGAACTTTTAATGTTATGTAGGACTCGTGCTTTCTGATACACCTTTCTTGGGTATGAACTGAACATTTCCTCTTAGTGCAAGCAGGATAAAATGGGTTTTATGAATCTCATGAAGCAATTGTTTATATACAAAAAGCTATTTTCATGTATATGGGCTGGGAATGTTTCTAAATAGGACCCACAGTCATCTAATTAGACACGCATGGTGTTAGTAGGCATTTGTAGTACTCACAGGACAAGGACAAGGGATCCCTGCTGAAAATTTCCATTAAAAAGATAATTGCATGGCACAAGGTCTTTCTAAAAATCTTGCTTAAATTTTTCCTGTTTTTAATTAGGTTCTGAGATCTAGATCTAAGTAGACTGAAAATAGAAAAAGGATTTACTTTTGTAGGTAGTAGAATTAATCATGCCAGCAGTGACTATGGAACTGTGAAAGATTCAAAACAGTGTTTTGCTTATAGTTTTATGATCTAATGATCCTGGTAGAATTGACTGTTTGGTGTATAAGTGGATAAATTATTCCATATTTTGCATGCATTATGACAGATTATGTTTGGTAAGTTAATAACTAGAGTACCTAGGTGTGTGCTACCACTACCAGGAGTGTCCAAATGTTCTTTTTTCATAAGATGAGATTTCTAGGAATTTTTATTCTCTACCATCACCCTACTGGATTCAACTGTGTGAAAAGCTGATGAAGGCAGAGAACACTAGGCCACTCTGGTATGCCCCTTAACAGGAAATTATCCAAAAAATGCCTGGTTTGTGTGTTAGGTGGGAGTAATGTACTTTCTTATTAAAAAAAAAAGTGTAAAAAACCCAGCACAGAGTAACCACCGGTTACTGTGGAAAATGCTGTTGAATTAATTAAAAAGTTGTTTTCACTGGTAACATCAGTGTGAGTTACTAAAACTGGATAAATAGGTAAAGAGGTGTTCGCCCATTTTCAGTCAGAATTGGAGAGCAACCAATAGAGTGGTTACTGGGTTACTTTTACCATAAAATTTAGAAGGAACCTAAAAGAAATATTGTGAATTTCAGCTAAGTCAGAGGGGTTCGGTGTAGGGGCCACAGGCTACACTGAAATAATCTGTTATTCTTGATCAGCATGAAGAAGAAAGAGATGTAAAGTCTTAGCTGTAGCTTAGTTATGAAGGGAATGAGAGAAAGATATCATGTACAGATCAAAGTGTCTGGTTACAAACTTTACATGTTGTGAGATGATACTTGCAACACATAATAATACCATGAAGAAGAAAGAAGTTTTAAAGAATATTGTTAAATGTGTTTGAGCTCTTTACATTGTCTTGCTGCTTTGTGTGTAGCACGCTTACTGAAATAATTTTTAATGGGCACCTCCAGATTGAGTAATGTCAAATGGATCTCAAAGTATATTCAGCAAAACTGTAGGATGGCAAAACTAAATGTTCTTCTCAAGGCCTTAGCAAGGGCTGGAAGAGAAAAACAAAATACATGTCTTGTGGTTTGTAGAGGTTCTCAGTCAAATGGTTATTGCATGTTGAACCTATCAAAGATACACAATTCTCACATCTCTGGCCAGTACAGGAATGGCAAGTTACAGACCTAGTACTGAACTGCTTGGGCTGGGCTTGGGAATCACAAGGAGTTTGGACCTGAGAACTCCTGGTCCTTTCACAAGGAATAGCTGACAGATGATGATTCCTGCCACGTGCACATTCTTGCACAAAGGTCAGTGCACTCATGTCAAGCATGATTTTGTGCTTGTTAGGAAGATCAGTTGAGAAGACAGACCAAGAACAGAATAAAACTTCTGAGAATTACTGATAGTCATCTGTGCCATGTTTGCAATTTCACAAAGGTTTATTCTGAAATGTTGTAAATGCACAGGGACTGCTATTTCAAGATCTGTAATTAGCTAAAGAGTCATATAACCACACACTGCGATGTCCTAAAGGTGCCTTTCCTCCTAGCTGCCATTCATGTCAATTTTCATGAGCTTTAGAAAATCCTGGGAGGGTATTTGTGTAATCTTTACAACACAAGAAGCAAATTAATATACGTATGTATATTTTTTACTTCTTGGAATGCAGGTCTTTGCAATTGTTGGCTCTTCCACCAATTTTTAGATAGCAAAATATAGTTGTAAAAATAAAGGTGTCAGGAAGATTCGGGATGTCCTTTGGATGATAATTTTTCTCTCAGAAAAGCGACAGTTGCAACGGAAGAACACAAATGTAAAGACTGACCTCACAGCAGCGAATAGGTCCCATAAAAACTCCAAATTAGGTCAAATATTGATGTAAAAACTGATCCCAGTTGGGCAGGGTGCGTAACTGTGAGTTAAAGCATTGGACAATTCTACTGAGGGAAAGTAAAAATAGGTGAAGTACCTATTTTTGTCTTTGGTGCTTTCAGATGTACCCGATAACCTCTGATGTGTCGGGTTGTCCCATAGCCTTTTTTGGAACATTGTTTTAACAGGTTGGAAAAAATTAATGCAACACATCTGCCATAAAAACCAGGAAAATTTTGCTTCATAATTAATAAGTGTTTTTGATGTGTTTATGGAAATGAAAAGAACTTCTTCAGACCTGTGCTTTAGCCATGTTTTGCCTTGACTCAAGCTTTGTATCCGTTTTCAGCTACCAGTTGGTGGTTAGGTGGTGGGGTTTTTTCACAACTTTTTTTAAGAAAATAATAAAATAGTCACTACAAACAATCAACTTCTTTCATCACAAATGCCTAGTGAAAACGTATAGTGAAAAGGTAGCTAAGACACTTGTCATATCCTTGGCCATTTGCCTCTCTGTGTTACTACTTGCATTGGGAATTGTTTACATTATGGGATAGATTTGGCAGGTAATAAATTAGCTATAGCTGTGGAACATGAGTCTCAAAAGCTATGTGGCAATGTGTTAGCATGGCTAAGGCGTTTATGTTTCTTTATGGGGTAAAATGAGAATATTTTTGAATTTAGTCTGAGTAATGGATAGATTATGTATATACATCTGTGCGAACTTTCTGCTAAAAAGCTAAAATATGAAATTCCTGTAATGCTTAGACTGGTCCAGGTAGCAGAGGCCAGAAATAATTTATCAAAAAGTTAGCCTGTAATTACAGATCTTGAGTCTTTACTTGTATAATGATTTTTCATGGACACCTCTTTAGGAACTTCTGTTGGCTAATGCAAAAGCAGCTCTAAAAAAAAAAATCACCATTTTACCTACAGTAAGCTTAAGCTTGTGCTAAAAATGAGCTTGTGCATAATAAAATTGTGTCAACACACTATAAAAAGAACCCAGTACATTTTATTGTAGATTAAACAGGTACATTTTTTATTCTAAAGCTGAGCTACAGAAAATGCAATTCTCCCTTACCTCTGCAATGTTCACTCACTTTACTGATGATACACAATGCTTGTTGTTCGGATGCACTCCAGAGAACAGCTAAACCTATTCTTCTTCCCAGGCTTGTTTATTTCTGACCATCATTTTCTTGGTGATCTCATCAAGGTCATTTTATGTCATTTCCTCCTGTACCCAACCCAAATCTGTTGGGTCTTTTAGTTGATTTATTTTTTCTTTGTTTTGGCCTTTTTTTTTAATATATAAAAGGCAAAAGAGCCTCTTTTCACCACTGCATGTTTTTTCTTGATATGCAAAAATAAGGGCATTCAAAGTGGAAACTCTGGAACCGCCTGAGTTTGACAGGCTGTCCACTGCTGTTTCCAAAGCACAAAAATGGAATGTGTGGAAAAGTTAAAATGGAGCGGCAGAGCCAACCTGACATACCTGTGATACTCTTGCTAGTGCAGCTCCTGTGCAGGTGACCATCGTTGCTCTAAAGGAATGCAGTCCACTTCTGTTCCTCTGGGGAGGTTCACAGGTCCTGTTCTGCAGAGCTGCTCCTTGGGTTCCAAGTGCTGCCTGGAGTTATTTCATCCCTGGTGCAGGACTGGTGAATTTCATGAGTTTCCTATCAGCCTCTTCCTCCAGCACTTGAGGAGTCCCTCCATTGTAATAGGGACTTCCCAAGGCTGGTGATCTCCATGAATTTGAATTTGCTTGGTACTAATGACCCATAAATGCACTGTTTCAATGCATGTTTACTTTTTTAATAAGGAACCAAACTTATAAGTCTGGTAACCTGTCTTTTTGTGCCAAATGTACATGAAATTCAGAAAGTTCAATGCAAAAATTCCTGGCAGGCATTTTTTTCTTGCTCCTTCACAGAATATTTTGTTTCATTTATTTAACAAAATGATACTGCCAGAGTACATATTGATTCTTTATTCTCACATTGAGAAATGAGTCCAGGTGCCCTGAGGTGCAGTTCAGTACCTAAAACCATATGGTTTATTTACTCTGAGATCATTTACAGATTACTTGTTTAAAGGAAGCCTTAGCAGCCCAAGTTAATATAGCAGAAAGTTCATTAGCATGTGCTCCACAGTGTCCATTGTGGCTGCTGTGAGTTAGTTCATGTCTCAAAATTGCCACTTTGTGCTCTCAGGAAGAATTCTCTAGGCTCCTCTCAAATTCCTTTTAGAAAGACTTGTCAAAAGCAGTACAGAGAAAATTACTCTTACAAAACCACTGCCTGCTTTCTCTGTTATTAAACCCTTCCCATGTCTGTTTGCCTGGCAGCAGTTATAAGAGCTCCAAAGAGAGCAGCGCTGCTCAGCTCGTGGGACGCTGTGACAGCTCTGACCTCTGAGTGACTTGCTAACTCTACATCCACTGGAAGCTCAAAACAATTGCAGCCTGTCCAGCTACACCCACATTTGTTTCCTGCTGTCATACCTCAAGGAAGTCTGTGTGGGACAGGGGTGTGTAAAATGCTCTGCAGCAGCTGAACAGTAGCGGCTGAAAACAACACAACTTACTGGTGTTAATGCCCATCATCTTCATGTGTGAGCCATACGTGCAAAACTCTGTGGAATAAAATAGTTGCTAAACATAATTAGCTGAGATGTGTTGGAGTGTGGCAGTTCACTGTAATTTAGGTTTATATTCACTTAGCCTAGCATTCTTGGAGAAAGAAGTGAATGGTTTGATAACCTTCTGGACAGAGTGTTATGAACTACAAACTAAAGTCCTGTGCTGAATAATGTCTTGGAAACAAGGCTTGAAAAAAACAAGTGCTTTTTACTTGTGTATGTGGTGATATTTATGTAGCAGGTGACAACACAGATCTTGGTTACTTTAATAAA
>NW_005054297.1:18171287-18286192 GCF_000277835.1 Geospiza fortis
ACTTCAGAGGTCATCAAGTTTAAGCACAGTTTCCTTGCTTTTAGCAGAAAAGTAGAGCAATTCGTGCTTCTACTAAGTGCAAGGTTTCTTCTTGGAGGGATATAACATGCAGCATTTAGTTTCTGTATGCTTATGGAAATGAAGAGACTTTATGCATGCATGGGCAGCTTTTGTACAAGTTCAGGTGTTTGGAAGACTTGTGCCTGATACCCACTGGAAATGGGGTACATTAGAGCAGCTGTCACAGTCACTGAATTGTGGTAGATGTGGCTGGGGTATGGATTCGTGTCTTTATTGCTCTCTAGCTCAGGCCATAGCTCCATCTGCTATCATCATTTCTAAAATCTACTAAACTGAAGCAAATTATCTAGTTTCTGAAAGTGCTGAGTAGAGTGATGGATGGTTTTTGCCAGCCAGCACAGAGGCCATGAGACACAATGGGACATTCAATATAAAATAAGAGTACCAAGGGCACGAGGGAACAGTTAATTATTTTTGAAACCTACAGTTCTGGTTCACTTAATATTCAGAAGCATTTGCTGTTTCAGAGTTTCTGCACTTCATAAAAATTCAGTGGTTTGTGGATGGCATGTCCTTAGTTACTAATTCACTGCTGATATGTTCATAGGGCCTTATCTTCTACTCTTAAGTTTTGTTTGTGCTGATGTCCCTCAGCTGAAGACAGTGCAGCAGGTCCTGCACTAGAGAGCAGATGCAGCTTATATCTTTCTTTAGGCATCCACAAAGCCTGTAATCACATCTGTTACCATGTCTAGTAATGCAGTTTTTGACATAGTTCTTCTCCCAGTAAGATAGTCTGCAATTCTCAAACCAAAGTCATGTTCAAGATCCCTTGATTGCTAGACACTGATTGTACAATACACTTCTTTACTATCATAATAACTTACTGAACAATTGCAAAGTGTTTGTTTCTTTGTATTTGGTACATATTCTACTGGCTTTGATGTTTTACAATAAAAAGGCTTCCCACCACATGAATAATTTTATTCAGCAGTGTTGATTGCTTTTACTAATGGATCAAATTTGATGGCTGTTGTCAAAGCAAACTAAGAATGCATGTTGTGGTTTACCCCAGGCAGCAGCCAGGCCCCACACAGCTGCTCCCTCACTCCCCCACCAGCAGGACTGGGGAGAGAATTGGAATGGTAAAAGATAGAAAACACATGGGTTGAGATAAAGGCAATTTAATAGAGAAAGCAAAAGCCACACACTCAAGCAAAGGCAAAGCGAGGAATGAATTCACTGCTTCCCATGAGCAGGCAGGTGTTCAGCCATCCCCAGGAGAGCAGGATCCCTTCACATGTGACAGGGACTTGGGAACACAGAATCACAGAACCACTGAGTGACAGTGTGGATTTTCAAAATGCTCAGTGTTTTTTGGTATTAGCATTGGCTTGCCATGTGATGTAAAAATTTCTATCAAGAGTGATTTATCTGTTGTGCAGTCTTTCATTGTAGTGGTTGTGTTGAAACTGCCACTTTTGTAAAGTAGTAAGAAATAATAGACTAATTATACTGAAAAACAGTGTGACAGACTTTTTAGAAATGAGTTGGAAAGTACATATAAGCAGACATCTCTTACCTAAGCAAATAACGAGTTAGATTACTGTGCTATATCAAAATGAAATACTGTGCTATATCAATGAAATTAATTCTAAACAATGTATCCACAGGTAGGAGTAGCAGAGAAGGTTTTTAAAGAGGAAGTATGAACATGATATCATGAGGCGGCTGGTTTCAAGGAGGTATAAATTATTCTAAATAAGAGCAGAATTTATATAATATAGCTGTATAGCAGAAAGGAATAGAAGAAAAATATGAATCTTATCTTCCCTTAAATCTGGTGTTTGCCTTGTGGTTTCTTTAAGGTAACTAATACTACGTTAAAATATGGTTGAAGGCAAGGCACTGTTGCTGTATCAGTAGTTAAATTGAGGTGAATCATAGGGCAGTGCTAAAGAACTGAGTGGAGCTGCATGGGAAACTGTTACTTTGCTTTACAGAAATTGTTTTGAAATTACAGAAAGTATTCCAGACTTTCTAAGCAAATCAAAACCTGAACATCAATGTCAAATTTCTGTGAGTGGAAATTCAGATTAAGATAATTTTTGGAAACATTTAGTTTGTGTTCCTCTTCAGAGCCAATTTACAGTGAACTAACTTATATTTAAATAAAAGCTTAGACTAGCCAAAAAATCAAACATGTAATTTGGAAAAAAGCTAACAAGTAAATAAAGCAAAACAGGACCTCTTAACAATTTTGCAACTTATGCACCATTTTCCATAATTGCTACTCTTTTCTATGAACATTTTTCTATGAAAAAGTCTTTTCCTACAAAATGCTGTGTTTGGGTGGTAATTTCGACCTCATCAAGTTTACGAGGGAGTGTTCATACATAGTGTTCATTAGAATAACCCTATAAAGAAGTGCACATTTGTCAGCAACAGGGGCAATGCTTCAGAATGGGATTTTGAGTGAGAGGGAGGCTTCCAAGAGGTAAAACAGAATGGGATGAAATTACAGCCAAAATACCAGAAAGCAGAGAGGGGTTCACAGCCACACCTTTGAAATTAAAGGAGTTAATTTAGGAACTTCTGAACCTATGACATTGATAATACTTAGAGCAAGTGGAGAGGAGAAAAATTATCTTAGATCACCTTCAGAAATGAGGATAGGATGCCAGGAAAGTGAGACAGTGTGGTGTTAGACACACAGATGACAACTAAGTCTGAAAAGAATTATAGTACTGAAAAAGGGAAGTAGAGAATTTCAGCAAGACATTAGAATAGAAAGAAAAAATTGATGTGCAACAGCAATAATGCAGGGCATTTATTCTCTAAAATTGTTAATTTCTCAAGAAGTATGTAATTTTTAATTATTTGAAATAGAAATCAGAACACTAATCTGTCTTGGTCAAAAATTTCCTTTAAAGGCTTTGTTCATGCATGGACTTTCAGAATTATCTCATTTTCTGAATGGAAGTACTCTGATACCATTTCATTTAGATGGGAGAAAGAACATCTTACTCCTTCAAATGTTACTAATCTTCAGGGGGGGTATTTACATCTCCTGGGACCAATTTAAGGTGATGGCTTTTTTTGGACTAGCTTTTTACATTTTAAAAATTATTCCTTTTTTTAGGCTTCTGATTTCTTGTGCACTGTGTTTTGTAAGCAGCACCAGTAACTGCTGTAAAGAATGAAAAAGCAATTGTGTTTTCAGTTCATTAACTTTATTAATTTGACAGCTTTTCACAGATAGCTGTTTCATGACTTCAGGAAATTTCAAGACTAATTAGCATAATTTCTTTATTGGATGAGAAAGATGCATGTTTAAAAATGCAGTGCGAGTTTAAGCCTTCTTCCTTTTCATTCAGAAAGTTCAGGTGAAATATCAATAATTTGAGTCACTCTAAATGTCTTAAATCTGATTTAACGTTGGTCCTTTAAATGTTGCATCCTTTAAAAAAGTAGACACTTACTTCTATACCCATCTGCCATACAGTCCTCTCTTGCTGTTTCATGTGACTAATTACACTTTTTTGGATCTGAATGATTGTGAAATAACAATTTCTAAATAATATTGCTATGAGCCAGACTATTAAATATAAAAATCCTTATGAAGCAGATATTGATGAATTCCATAGTGAGTATATTTTCAGGCCTATAGCCCCATGATTTTTTAAAGATTTAAAAATTTTACCAATCTACTATGTAGGACTGGAATTTGTAAGATAATTAAAATTTAGCAATTGCCTCTACAGACTCTTCTGTCTGCAGAAAACTCTGGAAATGGTAACTTCAAAGATGCTGTATTCCATTGTGAGGATCGCTGGGCTGCTGCCCAGTAGCTTGTAAGTAACTTATGAGTGCTGAAAAACATCCCAGAAAGCTGCTGAGGAAACCAAGAACTGACAGAGCACCCTGACACTTCTTCCTGACAAAAACCTTGTAGGTTTTCATATGGCTAAGCTGAAAGGAGGAGGTTACAGGCTTCTATGACAGTTTTGGAACATACACTGTTCCCATCACTGTTCAGTGTGAGGTGTGAATCCTGGTTAAAGTTCTAGATTTTCATACAGTGGTGAGTTAAAGCAATAGAAAGGTAACAGTGTTATCCATGTTTCTCTGTCTAGTTTGTTGATAGTAAGATTTGTTTACAGTTAAATTTCCATTTTTCAAACTATTTTAAATAAATTTCATCTTCAGTGGAAAAATTGCTGTAACTTGTTATGCCACTTAACAATCAATGTAGTTTATTAATTAAAATCATAAAATGCATTTACCTTAATGATGTTTTCTTCTTCAGAACACTACTAAACAAAATTAGCAGGCCTCCATGTTAACTTGTGCACATTCACGTGAAATACATGTGCAGGAGTTGAAGCCTGGTCTCTGTTAGGTGCATGTGGGTTGGCATACAGCTGAAATCAGTTGTGCTCTACAAAGCAGGGGAATTTAATGAGCAAGTAACAGTGGCTTTCAAAATGACGCACTGCTTCAGTGCACTGTATGGTAGGTGGTTATAAAACTATAATTAAGAGTGTGGGAACTGAGAACATCTGCTAAAGGAATGGCACTTACTGTTGCCAGTTTAAAATAAATAAACACATAAAAATGCCTAATGCTGTAAAACTGACATTAAGACACTGGGTACCCTAGATTAAGCTGAAGACATAATTTTAATAATTATATTAAGTAATCTGGGGGGTAGTATGTGAAGGAAGATATTCTGTCATGCTGCATTATGTCATCTATCCCCCTTTTTGTTATTCATACCGCAGTTGATGAGGTTGAACAGCTGGTATTACTGCAAGGCATGTAACTGATCTATGTGTTTTCCTGAAACAGATACCATCCCATGTGCAGGCACTCCCTGAGTTAGCTGAGTGACACTTACCAAGCAGAACAATGAGCCCTAAATAGCACTTGTGGTGGTGTCAGAGCTGGGGCTGCTGCAGGTACATTTGAACTAATCTGATGTAACACACTGCATTTGGAACCAGTGCTAAACCCACTCAATCCTGTTGCCATCAGTGCTCCTGGGAACATACCCTTGGCAAAATGTCACTAGGTGGTTAGAAAGCAGAAAAGGCTTTGTATATGTACTGTCATATATCATTGTAATAATGAAACAAACCTCGTCTTAAAACTAAAATATTCAATCATTTTGTTTAGAACGGCGCTGGTAGCCTCTGTTAACTAGCTGCAGCAGACCCATTGTCTGTTTAACTGTTATCATCGTTTTCTCATTTAATATCCTGTTTCAAGTTTCTTGTCAAAAGTTAAAGGTCATGATTCTACAATATAATGGTTTCATTTACGTTAAAAATTCTGGTCACCTATAGTTTAACTAAATTTGGACTCACTGGCTGGAATACAGTGAAAAACTTTAACACAGCTTTGATAGGAATGTGACTTTTCCCTCTCGTTGCAAAAATTCACCAAAAAATCTGTTTGCAGGTGCTCAGTAGAGATTTGGCAAAAGCAGACTCTGAAAACCTATTCCCATTGCACATGAATGGAAAATTAGAATTGAGTACTTGAATGCTTCTAAGTGCCAGGGCTAGTATAGGGAATGAGTGGGACTATTCATGTAGTTGGTACTGCAATGAATGCTAGAGCAATCTGAAAATGAGGTGCTGGTGTCTGCTATTCTTTCAGACCCACTATAGACCAGTCTTTACAGAGGACAAGGCTGCCTGGCTTGAAGACTGAGGGAATAAGGGCAGTAGACTGTGACAAATTGCCTTTGGCAGGGGAAGGAGGAGTTTGGTTTGGAGAGTAGTGGCAGCAAGCTGGGAATTGAGAGAGATAAGACTGGCTAGGAAGGGATCTAGGGCTGAGAGCTTAGAAGGCAGATGTTTGTCTAATGGCTCTAGAGAAGTGATTTGGGTGTCCCTGTGGTGCCAGATAATGAGACTTCAGTATTTCCCCTTATTTTCACAAGGAAAGAAAATCTAGAGGGTGATGGGCAAAGGAATTACCTTGGCATTGTGAAGGCTGTGGTAGGAAATGCCAGATAATGTTAGCTGTACTCATTCAGCTTGTTTCCTCTGTGTAGATGTAGTTATTGCAATTGTTTTATAAACACTTGTTTCTGCAAATCTGTGGCCTCCTCCAGAATACAAACAGGATCTCTTCATGGGATGTGAGAGAAGGTTGGGGTAAGGAATGGAGTCAGTAGCGGACTATTCAGGGTGCTTCTTCCATTTGCTAGCACAGTTTGCTTTGGTAATAGGGAACTAAGAGAGTGAAAACTCATCCTCATTTGTGCCTCTCCCTTTTCATTCCTGTGGTAGTGGGTCTTGTACATTATTGTGGAAGAGCACAGAGAGCTCTGACCTGTGGATGACTGGCAGGCAACTCCATGCTCTGCACAGCCACACCTGGCAGTGATGTACAGGCACCCAGTCGCCTCTCAGGTGATCCCTAACCTTGTCCCATGTTTGCTGCAAGCCTGGCACAAACCTCTGGTGTTTTCTTTCAATATTTCTGTGAAGAATGAACCCTTTTTGTGTGCCATCTCACAATTGTTCCAATAACATTCTGCTTAATCTTTAAGTAAGTTTTAGTTTTTGGCGGTTTCTGGTTTGCTCTAGAATCAGTAAAGGATGTGCTCATTAGCAGAAATCTTAAATGTGCTGGTGAAAAATAAGGTATTGAGAGGGAGAGAGAAGGATAAGCACACAATCTGAAATTTATCAAATGTCTAGAACTTTTGAAATTCAGCAGGTACAGATAGTTAATATTAACACTCTTTATTGACATGAGTTAACTATGCTCCCAACCATAATGGTTGGTAGTTCTTGCTTTGGCTATTTATATTAGGAAGAATTGTAGTTTTTTTTGTTGTTGTTCTATATAACATTGAGGCATATTGGATTTCATGAGGTCTGAAATCAGCTGACAGTACAGTGCACATACTCGTGTTGTAAACAGTAGCAGTGGCATTATTTTGATGTCTGTTATCTGGAGGAGTGAAACTATAAGAAATGAAAATTGGTGATTGTGCCCCATGAGAAAAGGCAAAATGCACTATCAGCAAAACCTTCAAATTCAAGCTTGCAAGGCTGATTATTCTGGTTTTTGTGTGTTGTACATAAGGAGCTTTCCTTTGTTTTGAGAGAACAATAGTATTGCTGCTGTTAAATATCTTTCCTGTAAACAGTTAAGTCTCCAATGGGACTACAGCTATGCAAAGCAGTGCTATGATTCTTGAGAAATGGCAAAATGTGCTAGGAGTTAATGAGATACACTGCATGGTGTAAGGCAGGCTTTATAGCAGGGATAGAAGATAGAGGTTTATAGCATTTGACTTACTGTCACTGATGAGTCATTTAGGGATTGAGGCATTGTGATATAAGTCAGCATGAAGACTGAAAGACCAGAAGTATTTCTTTTGCTGCAGAACTGAAGAAGCCATATGTCTGTTCAGACCAACAGTGAATAAATCTACTCTAGGTTTTGCTTCACAACTCCTTAATCTAAACTAAAATCTTATGATCTTTATTTCCCACATTTTATTGCTCTTTAGTTCTTGTCATTTTGGGTTCACAGGGTAGATCTGCAGATGTAGCAACAAACCTAAACTGGGAGATGTGGTTCAAGGAAGGAGCCTCACATGTTTCTGTGCAAGGAGGACACTGAAGTAGATGTGTCAGTAGTTCTGATTCTGGTCTGCAGGGCCAGAGTAGAGCTGACCTCAAGTCAAGCCCCTGTGTGGATGTCAGGCTTTGACACTTACCCTTTTGCTGGAGGAAGTTCCTTCTGCTTGCAAAAGCTGAAACACCCTTTGGAGTTGAATCACACCAAGACAGTTCAGAGTTCCAACTGTGTTAGTCATCAATCCATGCAGAGCTTGGAATGAATGTAATGGAAAAAGCTTGGGTTCAACTCTTCACCTTTTTAGACAGCAGAAATATTTTGGTTGTTTTTGTTGTCTTCCTCCTGCCTAACAAGGCAAATTAAACTGGATTCTGTGTGGGAGAGAATTTTGTGGCTGTGTTTATAAGGTCTATGCATTTATCCATATAGAGCTCCTAAGTCTTCCTTCCTGTGTGAATTCACCTTTATCTAACAATGCTGTAGTATATTGCCCACTTGGCTCTGGTAAGGTTTTATTCTCTGTGAGAATTCCTCATGGAACTTGTAAGCCTTCAATGTTCCCAAGACCTCTGCATCTCTGTCAAGGTTAGCCAAAATTGGTCACAAGTTTTAAGTACTCAGTAGAGGGGTACTGAAAGTTTTCCTGTACAATCCCTTCAAATTAATGTCTTAGAAAATAATAAGGATTCAAATCTTTCACTTGGTATCTTCTTAGTTAGTCTTTTAAGTTATAGTTATTCGTTCTGGTTTTATGTGTGTGTTACAAAAAGGTTAAAGCAAAATGCTGCTCCTTCAGCACACATAAAGAATATATTAAGGAGTCTTGTATCACCTCACCCATTGGTCCACCTCTCTTTGCTATATATGTCATTACCCAGGAGTTAAGGGAAGCATATTTTTATATTTAAGACAAAACCAACAGAGGCAAACAGAAACGGACTTTTCTTTTTTGAATTGACACTATTTCCTCTGATTCTATAGGGAGTGGTATTGACTCATGGGGGAAAAAGCTCTATTTTAATGAGTTCTAATTTAGGTAGAGATTTATGCATGTTTAGTCTGAAATTGACATATATTACATACCTAATAAAAAAGAGCAAGAATGTGTTGTCATACTGTAGAGAAACAGAAAATTAGACAATAATTGAAGCATTCAAGTGATCAGTAATTTGCAAAGTTCTGGAAATGAAACTAAAACTGTCTTATGTTCCTGATAACTTTGGTAGTTACTGCAATCTAAAGAATCCAGATTTAACCCTTCAATGATAAGTTTTTGACAGGAACATAGTTCTAATGATATTTGTCTTGAGAAAGATGGAGAAATAGTTGGATATTCTGGGAATATTTGTATTTTCTGGAAAATTAAACTTTAAATAAAATTTTAAAGGCTGTCTAAAAGATTTGAGAGGTGAATTCTGGGTTCCATTGTTTAAAAATTGTATTTCCTAAAAGACAAATACTTCATCATGATAAAATGAAAACTTTCAGAAGTACTAAGAACATGCAGAATGCCTTTAAGGCATCTGTCTTAGAGTGGAGTTTTTTGTAATTACATCTGTGCACACCAATCCTCTGCATATTTACTTCAGTGACATGCTCCCATACAGTAATCTTAAATAATTTCCAGCCTATGGAATGAGTCCATTTGATCAAATACAGGTCCTGTAAAACAACAGCAGATGTGGAAGACAAAAGCAGGGAACAAATATAACCATGACTAAAAGCTAGAAATTTAAAATTTGGTAGTATTAAAAACAGTAGCAGGTGCCTGGATAAAGGGTAAGAAATGTGAATTGGAGTCACAAAGTTAATGGAACTTTTGACCTTCATTCAGTTAATGGAACCTTTCTCCTTTTTTATTTATATTGAAGTAGTAAAAATAATGGAAAAAATCACAAACACCACAAGCATGGCTGGAATTATTAATTAAATTTACTGTAGTGGTAGAGGAGGAGATGCAGAATGTAAGAGCAGCAGTTTGTCCTCCTCGTTCCTTTTGCAGCTGTAAAAATAACCAGTAAAATGTACAGAATGTTGTCAGCTTGAATAACTTCCTTGGTATCCTCGTATAGTTGCAGTGTCATTTTAGGAAAATGTTCTGCTACTGAAGTATCTGAGAAGTATTTTGACATGCCAGCAAGTGCCTATTTAGAACCAAGTGCAGAAATTTTGTTTGTTTTTCACTACATACCAAGTCAAAATAAGTATCTAGTAATAATCACGCTACAGACAGGCAAAATTTTGAGCTTCATATGTTTTCTCTAGAGAGAGAGACTTGTGTTGATACCAATTTAAATGCAAGTGTTTGAACTTTTTCTACTCATGCTATGTGCACAAACAAAGATTGGTGTTAGAAACCTGAAGTTTAGAAACATGTAGTCTTTGCTTTTCCTATCAGACAGTTAATAAATTTTCTATGTTTCATGAAGAAACATGGGAAAAGATGATACCAGTTTCTCTTAATTTTGCATTTCTAGCATTCTCAGAGGAATTACATTAGGAAAAGTGTCTGGAAAGAAGTTCCTGTGTCATCAGATTTATTCCCCTGCGTTTAGACTGTCACATTTTTCACATAAGCTTGACAAGTTCAGAGTCTTAAGTCTGACCAGAGCACTCCTGACAAGTACTTCAGACGTTAATGATTCTCGTAAATAGAAATTACCTTACAATTTTCAACTCACATTTAAGATACATGAAATGGTTAATAGTGCTTTTATTTCTTCCACTTACATCCAGTCTTGATGTGCTTATAGAGAATGATCAGCCATAGACTCCTGTGGTGGATTTTCCTGTATCTGTTATCTTTGAACATTTGTACAAGGGAATTAGAACCGACTGCCATTGTCCAACACAAAGTCTTCAGTACACTGAATAACAATGTTAGTATTGTATTTGCTGAGGAAATAGGCTCAAATATCTGATCTGCTGTAAGTTAGATATCAGCCTAAGATAGTTTGTTTGTAGTACTGCAGATGATCCAGGAAACAGAACTTTTGTGTGTAGAGATTTCCCTGGTCACGCACTTACTGCTGCTGAGTACAATGTGACTTTTCTATTGTGTTCCAGTAGAAGTTTGTGACCATGTACAAATTATTCACCATCCCAATTGTTTAATGATCTGACGAGTACATTTCCAGATAATGTGCATATGTGTAATATGTACAATGGCACTGCACTTAGCATGAGGATCCCTTCTTTTAAGAAAAACTTTAAAGTTAAATTTACAGAAACGATGATGCCAATTGTCTGCCTATATTTTTCTCTTTGATTATCTACCTGAGAACACTTTAATTAGAACTAGACTTCTAGCTTCTGAGTATTCAGATCCTTATAGGATGAGGCAGTGTGGTCTAGGGACAAAAGTATTTATGCTTGTGTTTAACATAAAGCACAAAAATAGTTCTGTGAGGCTTTCATAAAGCACATACTAAAGCATATGCTCAGCATATGCCTTGCTGTGTTGGATTTTAGTAAAGATCCCCTGCCATTTTGGGAACTTCTTGTTGCATGTTAGTAAAACTTGAAACATGGGAGAGCCATTTGCATTACAGGCATTATCTGCCTGTGCTCCATCAAGCATTTCTCATACTGAGTATATTTGAATATAAGCTTTCTACCTGCTTATAGGCTCAGCAAGAGAGACTTCTTCTAGCAAGGAAGTCTCAGGACAGTTGTTCCTTTGTGCAAGTGTTGATGTCGCAATCTAAACATTTGGGGTTTATCAAGTTTTCACTGCATTCTCGTTGTTTTCCTGCTAACAGTAAAAATCTGAAAGAATTTCTTTTAAATAGGGAGAGAAATGAAATAGTTGGCTTCACTGTACCTTCAGAACTAATGCTTCATACTTTTTTTACCCTCCATCACTGAGTGTATGAGTTGGCATATGAAGGATATTGACTTGAGTAGGAATGCTCTGCAGAGTCTTAATATGATGTGCATTAAAAGAATATACTGCCTCATGCAAAATGGGATCCTGCCTTGTAATGAATGTGTGTTTGTAAATTACCTGCAATGTTTAAACTGATAGAATAAACAATCCTTGTAGTAAATTCACCACTGATTCAATTCCTTAACTTTGCAGATATTTTCTCAAGTAGATTACTCTCTCAAGCTCAAAGTGTGAAACTGGCAAGCACCATTAATGAAAGTCTGATGCTCCCTCTCATGCAAGTCAGGAAAGCTCCTGTCTTCTCCAAATATCTGGGAACTGCTCTCTACCTAAGAAAATGAAAATCTGTTATTTTCCAACCAGACACACATACCTATCCTGCCATTGATCTATCTGCACTCTCTGTTCTAAATCAATTGCTCCTCTCACCAAAGGTCCTTGGAGTAGAATTCAATACGAAGGATATAAACAGCACGTATTAGAATTAGATTTAGAATTAATACAAACACTCTATCAGAAAATTGCATTTTAAATTTGCTTTTCATAATATCTTTTGTGAAATGTCAAAGAGTAAATAACAGAATAACAAAATTGGTAAGGTTGAAAGGGACCACATCGGGTCATCTGGTCCAACCTTCCTGCTCGGGCAAGGTCATCTGAGAGCACAATGCACAAAGCTGTGTCTAAATGGTTCTTCTGCCTAATTGTCTGTAGGTGCTTGAAGATCTGAAAAAGAACGGAATTAAATCCCAACAGTCAAGTCATGCATCTTGATTCATGAATAAACTGAGGGTGGGGAAACCTTCCTTGACTTCTCACTAACCCTTTTTATAGCTCCATATGAATGTGGAACAGAAGGGGTGACAGAATGTTTTCCTTCAGCACCCCACACTTCAGAACTTACCAAGAACAGAAGTAATTACAAGTAGATATCAGGGTCTCCTGGAGAAAATAGAGCAGATGTCAATGAGATTCCCACAAGTCTTTTCAGTAACCTCTTGCAGTGCGAAGAGTTTCTGAGCTGTTAATCATTGCAATATTATCAAGGATATGTATTTAGTGAAACTAAATGTAGCAATGGTAACTGCAGTTGTATGCAACCCAACAGACCCAGTTTTGTGCGTTAGCACAGTCATTCATTTCCTTCTGCGTTAGCTCTTCCAGATGAAGCTAACTATAGAAGAATGTCATGAAGACTAATCCAGGATTTCCCACTGCAAAAGTTAGGCCTGCTACTGTGCTTAAACTAAGTGTTCTTTTACCACAGCATCAAAGATCAGGTATGAGCCTGATCCAGGTGACTGATTTTGAAAACTCACTCACTGCAGTGGTGCTTTGTGTGCACAGAGCCTTGCAGGCATTGGCTGGCTGAGAGCTGAGTATCTCAGCTGGTCATCGGGTGTGCCTCTTGGCACTGAAGTGTCTGATGCTTCCAGTGCAACATTCATTGCCTCTGTCAGGGGCAAACCCATTCCCAAAAACCAATTTTCAGGAGGAAATTAAGAAGGAGCTGAATTACAAAACAAAACCAGCCCTTTGCTCCCTGTTTCTCCCCTACCACTTCCTTCTTGAAGCAAGGATCTTAAAGACTGATTGAAACAATGTTGAATAAAATTATTTCAAGCATATGGCATTTAATTTCATTTGGCTTCTACTCCAGTATCATTAAGTATTTGAATGGTGCTTTAGCTCTTTAGAAGCAGAGAATTCAAAATAATTTTAGTATTAAATACAAGACCTGCTGTTTGCATGTGTGAGATTTAGATTGCCTTATTTACATGCATATCTTTTAGGTATGCAAGACTAAGTTGTTTTCCAGCAAAATTAGATTAATGTGGAAAAATTAGTGATTTGTATGAGGTCCCTCAGTGGGTGTCAGCAATGTGGCCTAAACTGTTCAGATAGAAGTTGTCAGGAGTACAGAGCTGTAGTGCTGAAACTGAGTTTTGTCTGTTAAAACTTGAGTAAGAGTTAAGCATGCTTTGGGTAAATATATCGAAGCCACCTGCTAGAAGTCATTTTAGCTCTGCAGTGTTCCAAGAGTCCTGTACTTGTTGGGTCTGAAAATAAATATCATGTTGCATTTTGAATCTTATATGTGGTACGGTCAGCAATTCAATTCCAAGCTAAAAGAAGGCATGGAAATGGTGTCTCCTCTAGCAGTCTGAAAGTGCAGTGGGAATTTGAGGCTGTAAGAATATTCTGTAGCAGATAAAGAAATGCAACACTTCAGTCAGAGACCATATATAAAAAAAGAAAGAATTGTCTTAATTTTTATAAGAGCTTTTAAAAATTCACAGCAGTAGTTTACTGATAGCTGCAGCATAAAAATAATATTATAAAACTTCATTCACTGCCTGTTGTTTATTTCTATAGCTCTCAAGAAATACAAAAATTATCAAAAAATCAGGAAATCTCAAAAAAATACATCTTTTTTTGTCACAAAACTGACTGAATAATAGCAGCAGAGATCAGATAGTTTCTGAAAAACAGTAATTTTTTCGAGCAGTGGAATGACTGGTCTTGTTAGGAATACAAGGGAATATGGCAATATGCATGTTACCTCAGAGGTACAGTTAATTTAAGGTTCCTGTTGAGTTGAACTGAAACTGGAATTGTTTTGATATTTTGTTTACTTGTATTAATTAGTACCTTAATCTCCTGTCATAAAAATGGCCCCTCATGCATACATTCCAACTTACTCCAACATAGCCAGGCAGTTTATATTTTTAATTTATTTTTTGAAGCTGTATTACATTACAAAATCTGATTTTACCTTTGTTTTATCTCCGACTTGATGTGGGAATAATGCAGTGGGAGAATTTTTTTATTATTATTTTTCTTTTAGCCTTCAGTATTTTGGCCTCTAGTGTGTCTGCCCATTTGCTGAAGTAGATTCTGTTGGACAGTGTATATGTAACAATACAGCTAAGACTGGCTAGTGTGCAGATGCCACTTCATCTTGAGATAAAGCTGTGACATAAAGTGGCAGTAGGTGGAAAACAGTGTCTGCTCCATCTCATGACATCAGTGGGTTAAAGTTGGCTGTTATATAGCATGTTATGAGATTTCTGCAGTTATAGTTTGGCTGGTTGTGTTTTACTATTTGTTTGTAAGTAGTGTATAGAGTTGGGATATCTAAATAGATTCAACCTTCGTGTGCACTTTACATTCTTTTGGTGCAAGTTATTGTCTTTAAAAAGTGACCTGATTCGCTGCTCCTTTAGGAGTTTTCATAAGGATTCCTGTGAGTACCAAGACACGTCCTGATTCTGTGCATAGAAATACATCAAGCAACATTAAGAATGTCAGTGTTGTCTGGGGGGACATATTAAATGACTGGATAAAAACAACCACATCTGCTTATAAATCGTTGAAAAAGACTTGGTAACTTTGGCTGCTTAGAAAATATTTGGAGATCTACTCTTCACATCTTTTAGTTTGCGCAAAGGAGTGAATAAACCTTGTAAGCAGCTTTTGAAAATATTTCCACATTCCTGTATGGAAAATATTTTTAGTTTATAGTTTCAAGACCAAGAAGTTAATTGCTAGGTTTTTTTTATCCTACAGCAAATATTTACAAGAAAGCTACTAAACACTTGAAAATAGGGTGACTTATAATGGAAGTGACAGCTCATCTTTAACTTTGGAAGGACAAGCAATACCCATTTAATTAAAGCAGTGTTAAAATAGGACTGCCATTTGTATCACAGTGATTCTCCACCCCTCCAAAAAGCTCTGCTGCCATTTTGTACCACACATTCTTGTCCTGTGCAAATTAATAGATCATTTTATTTTCCGCAGGAAATCTGAAGACTTTTATAGCAAATCCTCCAGTGTCAAAATGAACACAGGTATGCTGCATCTGTGAGATTTTTTGTGTTGTTTTGTGAGCAGAGAAGATCCCATATTTACTAGAATTTTCATAAACAAATTGTACTTTAGTTGGTGCTGAACTCAAAATAAGCTAGATATTTTAATAGTATGCCTGCTTATGTCCATTTGTATTCCATATATAAAATTGACATACATGTTTTTCTATGTATGGACATATATGGATACACAAAATAAAAGTGCATGCTTAGACTTGTGTGCTTAATTTAATAGTATCAGTTTTGTGTGTGTGTATGTTTTATGTGAAAATACATAGTATGAGGCTACAACAGTGATGGAAAAGTGTTATTAAAGCATCACATTTTCCTAAGAAAATGCACATGCTTTAAAAATACCTTATTTCCGTTCTGTACTGTCACTAAATTAAGGGGCATATAATCGCTGTAAACTGTACTTGCATATCAGCTGAGGTTAATCTTGAGGATGTGTTATACTTAGAGTGCTTTGTATTTTCTCTCAAGTTGCTGTAACAGATGTATTGACCAAATTAAGGACTCTGTAGAAAGTTATCTTCGTTATCTATGACCACATACTAATGTTTGCTCCTGAACTTCTGAAGCCAATAAGATAGTGCTGCTCTTTGTGCTGGAAGAGGGAATATGCCTCTTGAAAGCAGACTGCTGAAATTGTGGCCTCACTCAGGTGTAAATTTTCAGTTGCAGTCAGCTCTTTCAGACTCCATAGGTGAGCTGTCTGGTTTGCAGATTAACTGTGGTGCAAGGACAGACCCATCCATCCTTTCCAAACCAGTGGCTTTATCATTAACCACAGTGCTTCAGCATGTCATGATATGTGGGACCTGAGGACCAGAACTACCACTGAAGTCTGAATTTCAGCAGCATGCTCTAAGTCAAAGGGATTAGCTTTTCTGTGGTATAGGTGCCATTATCTAGATCACTGTATTAATCCAGCTTCATGGCTTCCTGTTGTCTCAGACAACTGAAACTCAGTAGGATCCATTTTTTGAGCATATCTTTTAATACAAAGTTAAAATATATCAATTCACTTGAAACCACTACCTTTGTTAATAGAATAAACAGGAGAAAATAAATTTTTAGTTTGAGTGTGTACTGTTGTTCCCCAAAGTTTTGGTTGTCCTTAATTGTTTTTCAAATCCTAACCAAGGTGGTGTATTTTTTATTTCTAAAAATACTATTTGAAATTTGTCCCATCCTTTCTCATTTTTGGTGGAGATGTCTTTCCTAAGCGTGTCAGTCTGCATAGTTCAGGTAGTACTAAAATACGACTTGTTTCACAGAACTGTAATTTCAGACGTAACTTTCCTAATCATCATACTATAATTACATTGTGCATTGCCATCATATGAGTCAAAATCACATGATAGAGGTAATTTTATAGCTTCTACTTCAAAAAATATGAATAAAGAGGTAAATTGCCAGTTTTTCCTACTGTGGCCCCAAAGTATGACTTGGTTCGATGTTGTACTAAGATTTTTGATGTAAGTGATGAATTCTCAAGAAAGAAGAAATAAGATTTAAATAATCTGCAGCTGAATGACTTTTCTTGGGGATTGGGAGTCTTGTGATCACACAGGAGCCTTAAAAACACACCTTAAAGACCTGAACACATCTGAAATCCTCTCCAGTTACTGAAAGATACCATGATTTTAGGTTGAACTTTAATCTACTCTGCACTTGGACAGTGAAAACATTTTTTTTCATCTTCTATGTGCTTGATATTAATGTGCATGTTATCAGCCGCACTGAAAGGAAGATATTGGCAAAATGTGGCAATTCTTATCAGTTCTATTGAGGTAGATTGTTTTCTGACTGTAAAAAAAATTAAAAACATGTGAGTAGGGTGTAAAAGTGGATGTCTTACACCTATCCTTGCACCTATCTAAAGCATTACTTCATTAAGAAAGAGAGTGACTCAGGTGGAAGCTGTTCTATGTGCTGTTCTGGTCTAGCTATTTCCTTTTTCCTGTTTTTTCTTTCCTTTTTTTTTTTTTTTTCTTTTTTTCTTTCTACAGTACGCTGTCTTTTGAACATGAGTGCTACAGCTTTGGTTTGGGGTTGATTTTTTTTTTTAATTTCACTGCTTTATAACAGAAATTTGTGCATGGTGCAATTGTAGGTTATCAGATACTATTGATTTGCCACTAGTTTGTTTTTAAAATATGTGTTTCATCAATGACTCCTGCAGATAAATGGGCTCTCTAGCTTGATGCCAGTAACTGGTGAAGTGGCAAGGCTAATGTATATGCAGCTTTAAAAATAAAAAGTAAATCTACTGCTTAGACTGGGTTCCTCTAATCCAGAGCTCCTTCCCTGTGGCTGCAGACTTGGCAGTCTGTCTCAGCAAACCCTCCGGAAGATATTTTTGTCTACAGAGAAAATGTTTTGAAGAGCTTTGGTTTGCAATACTCTACCATATATGGGAGAGATTTTTTAGCATTTGATGTTAATTCTGTTCCACATGTTAGGAAGGAATATTCAGCAGCATAAGGCAATGAAACATTTTTTGCAAAAGCAAAGAAGCAGAGGTAAGATATAGAGAAGGTTTTTCAGAAGTATCAAGGGTACTTTGTCTTCTGCTTCCTTTTGGAGTTCAAATGTTGTCATAAATTTAAAATAGTCTCATAGAATGTGTGTGTGTTTCTAAACCCAGAGTAAGCAATCATCAACAAAATCATATTTTAAGCTATATTTAGGGGGTTTCTTCAGTAAGTCTTCAGGTATTTCACAGACTGATTAACATCCTTAACTTGATTGCTTGATTAACTAACTCACAGAAAACTTGAGCTGCCCCTGAAACTCACATCAGATTAAAACACAGGATAAATGTCCTTATTATTCATTAAGCATATGTGCATGCATAGCTCATGTTGAGGAGAGGTAACTGCATTGAGGAATAAGAAATGGATAGAAGTTAATAGTTAAAACAGATTCTTAGTGTCCATCTGTAAATATTTTGGCTGAATTTCACACAGATCATTTTTGATAAATGCATCTAATTTTAAAGCTATTAAACAAGTTAGCTGTTTGCATTAGATGAAGCACATAAAGAACAGCCAAGAGTGAAAAGTATGCAGTTCTGGAAGACTGCTAATATTATCTATTTGTTAAAATTATTAATGGAAGTCATTACATGGACTATTCTCTTACTTTTTGTCTGGGAGAC
Organism: Geospiza fortis; assembly: GCF_000277835.1. Classification (NCBI taxonomy): domain Eukaryota; kingdom Metazoa; phylum Chordata; class Aves; order Passeriformes; family Thraupidae; genus Geospiza; species Geospiza fortis. The sequence continues at coordinate 18,189,844 of NW_005054297.1, forward strand.
AAGAACATAATTTCTTGGGTCCGTGTAGAGTTCCTGAACAGATTGTTAAGCCACTTTCAGATCACTGAAGTAAATTAGCTGGGCTTGAGTTCCAGGCATTCTCCAAAACATTTAATTTTAGCAGCATGAAAGAACCAAATAATTGGTTTACCTGTCAGTGTAGATTATGTGGTAAAAAACTCATCAGCACATGCAAAAAGGAATTCAGATAAAGAGTGGAAGGAAAGGAAACCCAAGTAATAGCCTGCCCTGCCAGGATACTCCCAGGCCCATCATGGGAGCCATCAAAAGCCAGTCTGTCTGCACATGCCTGGAAGAGCACAGGGACACAAGGGCAGGCAAGAACACAAATTAGGGTGACCCAAAGAACAAAGGGCCTCCCTGGTCCAGAGCTGTCCCAGGGCTGTCACAGGAGAGCAGGCATGGAATGAGTGGCAGACTCGATGTTTGAGCCCAGTTAGTTGCTGGAAGGATCCACTCTGTCCACATGTGCCCTTGTCCCTATTGGAGCTTCAGCCGGAGAGGAGAGGGTGCTGAGGCCATTGTGCCATGTTGGTGTGAGTGCTTGGAGCTGTGTGTCCAGCCATGTATATATGTGGTGTGTACATCTGTCTGCTGGGAAGGCATTTCCAGTCTCCCTCCTGGTTGGACCTGGGGACATAAAGAGGCAGCAGCTTGGTCTGTCCTGGACTGTTGGACCCAGCGCTATATTTTTACCTCAAAAAGTCAGAATGCAAGTAAGGAGTAAGAAGCCCTGCTCTAAAGACTTCTAAACTTGAATTCACTGTGCAGAGAAAAGGAAAAATGATACCATTCACAATTTCAGTGAATAGAATAATAATCAGCAAACCTAATGTTTGGATGCCATTTTTCTTTTCTTTAATAAGCTTTAAGAGCTTATTAAAAATTTTTTGCCCCTGGCGGCTCTCTCTCACCCCTTCACACAAGGTCAGCATCCTTTCATCTATGCCCTCTTTGTTTATGCCACTGCTTTTACTAACTTTGAAACAGTCTTTTTAAGAAACCCACCCCATGCTCTTAAATGAAAGGGTGTTGTTTTGAATCGTCTCCATCTGGCTTTGGGGGGGACCCAACCAGTAGACTATTTGTCAAATACAGGTACAGCTCACTTAGGATGATGCTGTCTCTAGTGGGAGCAGCTCTTGGGGCTATGAATTTCGGGGGAAGGGTTACATGTGGAAACAATTAAGAAAGGAAGAGAAAAAGAAGCTGCAATTATATTTTAGGCAGCTGTTTTGATTGTGAGTTATTGCCCAACTTCATATTCTAGCACTGCCTGCAGAAGTTAGCTGGTTTGGGTCTCCTTTGCTTCAATGTTAAAGAAATTCCTAGTGAGACAGGACTCCTGAAGAATTTTTCAGGTCAAAGGAATTGTGAATGTGTGTAAGCATATTTGTGCCCACATTTTTTATATATGCAAACATTTTGTATAGAATGTTTCATATAACCTCATTTGTTCCTTAAGTGACAGCTATGTTATGTAATTGCCTGTAGTTTGCAAGTGAAATGAGCAGAAGATCATTAATTCAATCTCCCTTACTGTTTCTTAATACCCCACACTCCACTTAATGGGAGCCTGGCCTGAACAGAGATGAGAGGATGGAACCCATCATGCACCAGTATGTGCTTAGCCACACACGTTCCTGTTCTGCTAGAAATTTTGCAAAACTCAATGTCATATATATATGAGGTTATGTCTTAACTGAATGCTAATTAGATCTCATTATTTTTTTCTACAGATACTGATAAATAATGCAGGAACAGACTTGTGAATATATATAAATTATATATATAGGGGTAAATATTGTATGTAGTCAGTTAAAATCTGTTTTATTTCTCTTGCATGAAGCCAAAACACTGCTAGATTATGGGTCCATGAAGTATGCAACTCTGATTCAATTGAATTACATTAAAAACTAAATTGAAGCAGAATTTTCTGAAGTTAAAATAAATAAATGTTTATAGTCATTTTCTTGTTGTTTTCACTTTCTCTACCATGAAATTCAGGAAGGTTGCTCTTGAAAAAATACAAGTAAATTGCTACTTTGTTTGAATAAGGGCTGTGACAGTATAACAAATTCTTTTGCATGTTAGCTGATATTAAATGTAGTATGCTTTCAAAGTCTGCCAATAGTCAGATTAGAACAGAACCTCAGTATCCACACATCACCAAATCTCATTGGAATTACCTCTGTTGTATGTCGATGGTGGAGGAAAAGGAATACAAGAATGGAAAATGTGATTTCAATTACCATTTCCATTCTGTATTTATGTAAGCAAACTAAAACACATGTACAGATTTGATAGCCATTGCCTGTGTGTCACATGTACAATGCCAATAATTAATGGCAGGTAATGTACTGCTTTCAACTACTGCTGGCTGAAATGATTTGGCCTTTTGCCTTGCACCTTGGAATTGGCAGTGAGTCTTTGGTACCACTTTCCTCTAAGGCAGTGGCTCTGATGTTCGCCAGTGTTAACAACTTCTTAATATCCTACAGGGCCTGTGGCCAGGGGAGTATTGGAAAGATTAAAGTAGCAGGGGGATATTGCAATGAGGAAAGAAATACCAGGAGCTTACTTCTCTTGCAGACCTGGGTTAGAGATGTCTCCATGGCTCAAATCACTGCTATTATGGCAGACACTTCCTGCAAATAGGTTGCTGGTCTTCATTAAGACCTTAATTTCATAAAACTCCCTGTCATAGGTTACAGAAATAAAAAGGTATTTATCATACTTGTAGTTCTTGACTTCCTTGAAGCACTAAATCAAATCTCAATAGTATCAAATACTAAAATTAAAATAATTATTTTAGTGAAGAGCAGAAAAATACTCTAGTTAAATATTATTGCTAAGAGTATTTATTAACTTTCTTTTACAACTATACTAGAGTTGCTAAAAAGCTAAGTTGTGGAAAAGCTATCTTTTAATAATAAGAGAGTATTTATAAAAGGTAATGACAGCTCCAGTGAGAGAGGAGTAGAATAAAGAAGGGAGTTGGACAAGATCCAGAAGGAGGGTTTTCTTCTATACCTCATTTTTTAAAAATTATTTTAGATTTCTAGTAATTTCCTCAGAATGTTATTCAGTTCCAGATATATATTTCTTTTAATTTTTTAACTTACATTAGGTAAAAAAGGGGAAGAGGGACAGCCAGTTCATTTCATCAAAATGAAAAAAATGAAAACTGGTAATTTTGTTTCTTGAGCATAAAGGATCCAAAAGACGGAGCAAAAGTACTTTGTTAGCTGATCAAACATGAGCTTAGTTTATGAATGGTGTCTTTCTAATGCCTACAATGAAATTATTTTACAGTGCAGATTATTGATTAATATTATTCTGGAATGCTTAAGCCTTTATCTTGATTACTTGTTTGCTTTTGCTAATTAGCTGTAATTAAGCAGTCTTTCAGGTAACAGAGTGTATATATTTCCCTAGTGGATTAAGTATTAAGCACAGCTTTCCTCACTTATTCTCTGTGAGGTTTATTGTTATTTAAAGCCTGTGAAATTTTATGTATTCTGCTAATCTGCCAAACCTGCAAATTCACACATTTCTGCAGCAGTTCCCTAACTGCATGTTTATTTTCACGTGTGTTTGGCATATCTCACAGTGTGATGTGTTGCATGTGCTTGCTCCCTTTGTCTGGGGCTGCTGTCTGTATTGTTTTGTGCTTCCAGATAGCGGTGGGTGTGCTCGCAAACGTGCTGCAATGTCTGTCACACTAACAGCTGTGAAGAGGGTTCAGAGTTCTCCAAACCTATTGGCCTCAGGTATCACCACCAACCACTGAGATACAACTGCTGAATGGCTTTTTTCCACTGTTGTCTATTTCCTATTACACTGACAGATGTATTACTTCTACAGTGCTTTTTAGAAAGTGTTCTTAATTCCTCTCTGCCTATGTTTAGTAGTCATTCATGAAAGAAATCAGGAATACTTAGAAAAAAATTAATTATATTTGTAAATTAATAAATTTGTAAATCAATTTTGCCCTTGATGTGTGTTTTGGGTCTCACACCCCCTGTATCTTTTTCAAGATAACAAAGCATGAAAAAGACATTTCACTTATTACAAACTTTTTACTGAAACTTGATTTAAAAACTCTTCTCAAGGAAAGGAATCTGAGTGTTGTTTTAAAATGATTGTCAGAAGCTAGATTAGTTTTAAAAAATGATTTATGAAGATTGTTTACCTAAAAATATTCATAACAGGTAAAACATACTAAATATTCATTAGACAGGCAGAACTGTTTCTTATCAATACTTCTGTGGTTTTTGCAAATTTGATTTATTTCTAACACAAATTAATATTGGATATTTCTTTTTCAGGGTCTGATTCTCAGTCTCCAGATTCAGGTAAATGAAGCACTGTATTATTTATGTATCAGTGTAATACCATGTAAGTGGATGAATTGCAATAATCTTCTATTTATTTGATTTCATTATTCCATACTTGCTCATTCTTCAAGGAAAGCACCTCTGAAATTAGGTAATTCTGATTGTTAATGGTAAAGATTTCATTTGAAGGCAGTTATTTCGTGTAACACAGAATATGTTGTCAGAAAAATGAAATGTGTGGGAAAAAAACAGACTGCTAATTTGCCACCTTTAGCTTCATCACTGTGGCACCATTCAGTGGTACTTGCTATTTCCTTTTTAGTGCCTTACTCAGGATTGCAAGTTCTGCCCACCTTCACTTAGCAGCCTGCTCACATAATGTGTCACTTTTCCCAGCCTCTTACAGTATTTTGTCTTCAACATCTCCCTCTATGTTTGGCCAACGCTTTGAGGGCATTCCAGGTCTGAGGATAGAGGAAAAAACCATGGTTGGTAGGAAAATAGAGGTGTCATTTAGATTTTGCAATAAGATTGGAACACTATTGGAACAACTAGGGTACTGTGGTGAAATTTTTTGAAACTGCCATGACCAGCTAACCTTACATGAGTTGAGATGTTTTTCAAAATCTAACACAGCCATGAAGTTCAAGAATGTAATCTGAAAGTGAAGAAACTTGAGCCTGATTTATACAGGGGCTGAAGCATCAGCACCTCAAAAGGACTCTCAAGGTTAAAATCCACAGTCTGTATGAAAATCCACAGTCTATATGAAAATCATGGGAAGATGTCTACCTGCCCAATACCAGAACTGTTGTTAATGTTTGAATTCTCTAAATTTTAAGGCTTAATATTTTGTAGAGTGGCAGCTTTAGCCATGTTCTTATAACTTCCATGGTAAAACAGCATCACTGTCAGTTGTGCAGTTTGTTTAGTAGCTGGGTTGCTGTGTTGAGAGCAGTGCAGATGTACTGATCACACCCAAAAATGGTTTCATTCTTTTCTATTTACAAAAGCTTGGCGATCTTACAATGATGGCAGCAGAGAGACACTGAATGGAGATGCTAGCAGCTCATCTCTTTCAGCAAAAGGCTTCAGGAGCGTGCGGCCAAACCTACAGGATAAAAAATCCCCAACTCAGGTAAAACTGGACACACCACATTTAATGCTACACCACTGCTGGGGGTTAGCACATATGGATGGGATACCTCTATGAAACATTGTCTGATGTCTTGCAGACAGTGTGAATCACCTGCTCGTGTGGGTCACTAAAGGCTGGTTTGCTGCATAGATAAAGCATACTGCACACAGGCTGTATGCCCCCAGGTTAATTACCAGAAATTGCTTTCAGTGAGCAAGACAGCTAAATAAAACTAGGTCATACACAAGTAAAAGCTTTCTAGGAGTGTTCCCAGACTTCAAAGAGTATTTATTAGCAGTTTACACTTGGAAAAATGCACCGGTCATCAAAATATCTGAGAATTAGGATGTATTAATTATATGGTAGAAAATGCTTCTGCCTTTTTTGCAGAACAATGTAATTAGAGCATACTAAAAACAGAAACAAAAAAAAAAAAAGAAATCAAGCAAAAAAACCACACAACATAAACAAAAAAAACACCCCCACACTTGGAAACATCTTTATCTGTCAAAAAAAATACCAATTTTAATACTCTCTCTGGTACTATTTTAATTCAAAATATTAAAAGTCTCTGTGTGTTTATATATGTGTGTTACCTGTGAATAATTGCTTGCTATCTAAGATCATGGAGTATTTACATACCTGAATGCTTTCGCAGCAATAATTCTTTTTCAGTGTAATAATTGTTTTTTAAAAGAAAATGAATGATTGTGGGCTTCCTTCTGATCCTTTCTGATCCCACTTTGGTCTGAGCAAATGGAACATGTGGCTTTTTAAACAGAAGTTGCACAGGAAATGGTGGTGGGAACCTGACCAATGTAGTTGTCCATTGAATTTAGCAATGTTGAGATGAAGCCCTTTAATTTGCTAGTTCCTTTGTTTAAATATAAAAGTAAAACTGAACTATATCTCCTACTAACATTTACTTTCTTTCTGTTTCTTCTTCAATGTTATTTTGCTGTATGTGGATGCTTTTGGCAAATAAGGCACCTCTGCCACCTCCTAGAAAAGAAAGCTTTCGGAAAGCAAGAGTAACTAATCACGAGAACGAAATTAATCTCCAGGCAGGAACTGCTGGCCCAGCTAAACACCTCCTCTCAGATACTGCCTATTACACTAGTGAGACCTTTGTGCAGGAGACAATGTCTTCTCAAATATCTAACACAAGTGTGTCCTATGCACAGAAAATCATTAAGCCCCTGCCCTCAGTCTCCAGCGCAGACACAGGCGCAGTAGCTGGCATTAGCACCACTCTCCATCAAGGCCAGAGGCAACAGTCCCAAAAACGTAAGATATCTACCCTGAAATTAACCCGGACCCGTGACCCAGCAAGTAGCATTCCTTGTCATTCTCAGCAACAGCTCAAGCCTGTTGAAGAGCCAGTGTTTTCACAAAGGCCTGTCTCACCTGCCTGTAACCCCATGCCTGAGATACACACAGCATCTCTTTCCGTTCAAATAGTTCCCACCCCCGACAATAAAGCAGAGCCTGAAATCCAAGATCATCCACCTAGTATTTCTCCAGACACTTCAAAGATGTCTTCAAAGGATTTGGGACACAAGTCTACAGTTCTTCCTTCTTCACAGGCTGCAGAATGCCATGTGGTATATTTAATTTTTCCATCTTTTATTTTAGATCTTCATGAATCACTTAATAACCATCTGTTTAGTTATACTTACATTACCAAAGTTAGATCTTGTGTTTTCTGGGTAAAACTACCTGTCACATGGACCAAAACAGAAATGAACAAAAACTGAAGGTCTTGGAAGGTTATTGGAAAAAAAAAATTACTTAGCCGAGATGGAAGGCAGACTTCTTTATTCCTCTGTGAGCACTTTACAGAGTGCAAATGCAACATAGGAAATTAGTGTACTGTAGGTGATGCATCTGCTCAAGGGGCTCTTCCTAGAGAGGATTGCATTAGAGGGTTATGCTGCTATAGATGCTGGAAGAATCAACTTATGGATAGGTTGGGTTGGGTTGGGTTGGGTTGGGTGGAGCTTAAATGCAGCTCTGTCAGTTTTCTAGGGCCACAAAAAGTACATTTTGTCAGTCAGTGCTTTCTGCTAAGCTGGGCACTGGCATCTCCTCTGTGTCCTGTGCAACAGAGCTTTTTAAAGAAAATGGGTCTATAAATTCTTTGTCAAGAACCTCCGCATGAAACATCATGGGGCACTGAACTTCTAGGTCCATCTGTTTCCCCTATACGTTGCACCTACTGAAATGAAAATTCTTTATGCTGATCTCACCTAGGAGAAATTGTAGTGTCAGTCACACAGTGCAGGACCAGAGGAGTCTGAGCAGGGTTTGCCACCATTCAGAAACTCCCTGAGTCATATAAAATAAGCCTGGGCACAAGAAAGCAGCAGTGAATACCTACTAGGCTTTGTAATTTCTGCTCTGCTTTACCTAGCCACATGAGGATTTTTCTGTTTAAAAAGATAATTATTCTAGTATATCTAGCAGTATAACAGCTTATCTGTGTTTGAAGTGGATGTACAGATTGCTGTAGGTCTAGGCATGTCTGCCTCAAAGCTTTGTCTGAGGGAAAATCCCATCATGGCATATTTATGTTCGTCTAGTTCTACGGGAATCATTGAGGCTACTCTGAAGTAAATACAGCACTATCTTGTAAATTAAAAAGTCCATTTACAGCCCTGTTGTCAATAGTAATAACACCTCTGCTTTTCCAGGCTGAGGTTCTTTTGGGACATCACCTTCAACCAGGTCTCTACTCTGGAAGACATAAGTATGTGCATTAAAAATAGGGTAACTTTCAAGTTGTAATATGTCTGTCTCCCCCTTCAAATGCCAAGTAAAATTTTTGATCAGAACAAAGCTCTGTTAAATTATATGGCAACAATCTGCAATGCTCCTTTTGAATTCTCTCCATTAAAAAATAGGAGCACAGAAGCATTAACGACACTTCCTCCTCAAGACTAGACACAAAACTGTCATCTTAAATCCTTCTTTTAGACTGCATAAAATTTAGAACATTTTGAGAAAAAAAAAAGTTGCTTTAACCTTTAGAAGAACCAGTCTGCTACTCAGTGATTTTTGTCAAGTAAGACAAGTCAGTTCAAGCAAGAGCCACAGCAAAGAATCCATGTCAGAAACAGTAAGGAAAGCTGAGCCACGGCTTTTTCTGGTAGATAGGGTAGATATGAAGATATTGCAAGTCTTTTAAATGTGGGCATCAAAGGATACTGTCAAACAGCAGAACAGGTGTAGGTGTGTAGGTGTGGCCAATTCAACTTTTGCATCTGTTATCTTTTCACTTAAAAATAGTTGCTCAGCCTGTTAGAATATGATGCATTATATATGGGCAGATAAATCTCTCAGACAGAAAGTATGATAGCTAATAAGGATTAGGGAAAATGCCTTTTTATGATTAAAAATAATACTCAAAGTTGAATAAAAAAAACCTAAAAATTAATTAATCTTCTAGCTGCTTTTTTTAGAATTTTAAAAGTCAAAACACATTTTGCATTTTCCTTTTAATTTAGAATCTTGTTTAGTTTCACTTCAAGCTGAAAAAATCAGAAAAGTATCTGTGGCTTATTTGGCAATTCTGCACTTAGTTTTCTGCTTTCTCCTTGATTTCAGTATGTGAGAAGCACTATCAGAAATTTGGCGACTGGGCTGCTCTGAATAAAAGGAGAAAAATTTCAGTTGATCACAGAGATCATAAAGGCATGTAGCCATCTTTTCAAGCTGTATTCCTTTATGGATCTCTTATCTGCAAAATGCAGCTGACATTTTCTGTGGTGTTCAATTTTAAAATAAATTCTAATGAAGGGGGGTGTATTTGGCATCACAATTGTGTGGTGGAGCCAGTGGGTTTTGTAGATCCTTGATAAAATACATACCTAAAACTAGAGTACAAATCAGCATGTGAGATGGTGTAAAAATCTGCATCAGGTGAGTTCCCAAAATGAAGATGCCATGAACTAAGATTAGAAATAAAGGCTGCAGCTATATGTTTAAAAAATATTTCTTTTCAGACTCAGATCTCAGTTTAAAACTATGAAACTGTTCTAGCTAATGCCAAATATTATGATCCCTTTAGTGCTATATATCATAATATTTGCAAAAGTTAGAATTTCTCTCACATAGAAAATTAACTTTCAGTATACTATGCAGGATAGTATTTTCATTTTTTAAATTATTTTAGATCGGCAAGCTCTACATGACTTTGTATAGGAGTTAAAATACTTTTGTACCTGCAGCTTATAGGTTGTATGTCAAGCTGTATCCTCAAGGGATGCTCTCAGACTGCAGATTAGGCCTGCCAGCAGTGTTTAAAGTTGCCAGAGAAACTCTCAAAAAACAAATACACTTAGAAAGGTGTGCAACTCTCCCTCTGCATCTGGGTTTATGTATGTGAAGGAGAATGAGGTAAGATCAGGTAATCATCTCTTCTTAAGAGGTAGTAAAGAAGAAATACTGTGCATATGGGGTATCTGTCTAGCCTACATGTACTACTGTATTTTGTCACAAAGTATGGAAATACACAGCCCAGAGGGAGCTTGTGTGGTCCAAGTTAATGTATCTTGCTGTTTGTGCTCCTGTTTCACTGAATTTCAGTGCTTATCTGTTGAAACTTTAGGAGCAAGCAGAAGTGTGCTATGACTCGCTGAGTGACATTTTGTAAACACTCCTACTCAGAGAAAGGTTAAACCCCTTAAAAGTATATATGAAAATAGAAGCATTCAGGTTACTCAATATTGTTGCATTATTACAGTCTCAAGAGATGCTGCTTCTTTGTACCATACCGCAGATACAGGAGCAATAACTGTATCTATTTCAACAGAGAAATTTGTATTTGCTAGTTTGAAACCAGTGGAGGTAAATTTTGTTGTCTAAGTTTCTCATAAGAAGTGATAAACTGATGAAGATTTCTGAAGTGCATCTTCAGAAATAATCACCTAATTTTTTATTATTATTATTTTGTTCCTAGGATCCTAAGTGTCCTGTTGTTCTAGATATCACTCTCTGAAACTGAGGTTGCAAAGCATTTTTTCTGTTATTTGAATTCCCCAGATGAGTTGAACACTTGGTTTAGTCCTGATGTCCTGGAGGAGTAAAACATCTATAGCAGATGTTTATGAAAGTGTTTCTTTCGACAGCCTTATGGCTGTAGACATGTGCATCAAGGAAAATAAACACAGAATTAAAAAAAAAATCTAAATCAATTCATCTAGTACATTTCTGAGTTTTAGGTATTGACAATATTAGAGTGATATGGAAGAAAGAGAAGACTGGTTTCAGCATTCTGGGGACAGATGTGAAGCAAAGAAAATTGAGCATGTATCTTTCATTTAAGTTCTGCATCACTAGTATTGCTTTAAACAAGGGCTGAACTACATCTCTTATACTGAGTGTAGGATAAGAGGGCTAGGTAGAAGAATGGGCATTGGAATATAATTTGCAGAATTAGTTTGAAATCAGCTTTTGATAATTAAAAATAGAGGTATTTTTACCCATTTATGCAAATGTATGGGTGTAATTTGATTGTTGATTACTAAACTCTGCTATGTATTAACACAATGAATTTATTCACTTATCTCTGAGTCTCCTTATCTGTGTCTAGACTGTTGAAGCAAGGCCAGGACTCTGGTGTCATTAGTAATCTCACACCACTCCCCACATATCCTGCATTAAAACAAGAGATGACTGATTTTGAGACCTGTACTCGGGTCACCTGTTTACTTTATATGCATTGGATACCAGCTGTGCTCTTCAGGCCAGGCATTTTACTGTTTGATGGAAAAGAAGCATTTCAAAGGACCAGCAGATGGCTGCAGCAAAGGCTGCTCTTCAGACCTTCAATTCACATCAAGACTGATGGCATTTATCTGTCTCTCAAGTGTTGCTCCACAAGCCAAGACAGCCACAGTCTAGGTAGTTTTTCATCGTTTTAATTGATTAAGTATTTGTTTGGCATTTAATCTGCCCAACTTCTGCTAGCATTTCTTCTGCTATATCAATAACAAACCTAATCTGAAGCATGCTGAATAGAACCAGTATTAAAAGTTTTCTGGAATGCCTTCAGCCTTGTCTTTCTCATATTTTTCACAGTGAAAAATATAAGAAAATATTATTCATAGCTGAGATTGCATGCAAGGTGAAAAATATGGATCAGTAGTAGCCAGTTGTATGTGTTTGAGATTACCAATATTCCCTGTTTTTTTAAGTGATGTAAATCAGTTTTCAAAAACAAGGCTGTTTTAAATCACAATTTCAGCCACGCTTTCCCAGAGAGATGATTATATATATGAAAGTATTCTAGAGCCAGGCAGAATAGAAGTTTTACTCTACAAAGCCAAGAAGCATCATGTGGGAATCAGCCCCTAGAATTGCTGCATTCCTTCTGTCTGCATTGTAAGAATAATAACTTTATATTCTTTTTAAGAATTTGGCTTGATGAAATCAGCTATTATTTGTCAATCACAATGAATTGAATTCTTTAAAATCTCAGTTTCATTAGCTCTCTGGATGCACCCTATCTATCCTTGTGTTGTCCATCCCTTCTTTTCTCAAGAATGCAAGAAATCTCCTCAGTTCAGAGCCAGAAGGTTACTAGATTTCATAACTCCCCAAGATTTCCTGTTATTTTAACAAATAGAGATTAATTTACACATTTTGGCTCAGTCATATGTAACTTTTCTTCTGGGGATGCTGAGAGGATAAGTGGTCTCAAGAACTTCAGAGCTTCTTTTTGGCCCTGCCTCATAGTTACAGCATGATCTCCTGGTTCTTGTCTTTTGCTGGAGATCTTGATATGATGATCTGATGACATAGATGATGAAAATCATCATGCATGATGATTCTGTCCCCCCTTTATGTACCTGTGAAGTGAAATTACAGTTTCTTATATGTGTATGTAAATGCTAGCATCTTAAATATATTATGCTGTATAATCATCCTAATTTTTCATGACATTGTTTTTAATAGTATTCCATTGTTCTTTTGAAGTTTCCATTGGCAAATTAGTTCTCTATGAAAATACTGTGTCCTTTTACAGTCATACACTCAGTTATTTATTATTTTCATTAAGAGGTAATCTGTTCAGATGTCCTCTATGAAAAGATTAAGTTGGGGGGGGTTCAATTGTAGATTTGAAACATTGCTGTGAATAAGATTTGGATTTTAAACTGTTTGACTAAGTTTCTTCACTGTTTTGACTGCAGATTTTAACAGCAGCTTTTGCCTGTTGTTGTGTACCCTAGAGATCCAATGATGCCAAAGATTTAATTTGAATCAATTGGAACAAGTAATAGATATCTGTTCACATACTTAAGATTCTTTTCTGTAGTGCTTATTCATAAGGATGGTCCCTTTGACCTCAGTAAGGTTATTTGTGTAAATTCTAGTTGATCTAGAACAAGAATTATGCAACTGGAACCCCAGTGACCTCTTGTAAGTAGCATAATCTGGGTTGTGTTCCAAGTCTTCCATAAGGGCTTTAGAAGATATTTTCAGATTTTGGATTAAAATGCCAAAATGGCATTTTAATCTGATGGCTTGAAACATTTTTTGAATGATTAAAGACATCTGCCTAGTCTAAGCATAGGAAATATCCATACTACTGATAACAAGGTGATATCGATGACTGTTTCTTTTTATAGTGGTACTCACTACATATAGTGTCTTACTGTCCTCTGTTTTACATAAATTTAAAATCCCAAACACTCTTTCCCCAGTAGCTATTCCAGATGTCCTCAGCCCGATCAACAGTGAAACCCTTAGTGCTGAAGTAGGCAGCATTTTGAATACTTAGGAATTAATGGAAAGCTTGTGGCTTAATAGGCAGTATAGAAGGATTTGTGTAGCTGTTTAACAAATACTAGATGCCAACATGCTTTAGTTCAAAAAGAAGTTGCAGATGCAAAAAGGCAGTTCCAGGGCTAGTTTAAACTGAGTGGCCTGTGACTGATTTGAAATGACAGAACATAAAGCTCATACATTGTGTGGCAGTTTTCAGAAGCACTCTCATGAGACTGTTCCCTTCTACATTTTAGGAACTGTGCTGAATCCAAACTGGCATGTTTTGTTTCAGTATGTCCTGTTCTTGTGCTCCCAGTCTTTGTTCCTCAGATTTATACCAGTTACCCTAATAATCCTTATGTCCTCTAATGTTGAAAAGACTTCTATGCGTGCACCTTATAGAGTAGGTTGTGACAGGGTGCTTCCAGGGTGCTTGGAAATTCTAAGATCATCCAAATATTTTTATTAGAGAGGCAGTGGAGAAGGTGTATTCAGTCACAAGAGGCAAAAAAATTCTACCAACCTATTACTTGCAGATCATATGAAGAGTCATTAAGTGTGTTCCTGTATAGCTGGCTTTCCTGCTCATCTTTATATTACAGTTAATTTCAAAACCATTCCTATCCTTGACAAAATAAGTGTAATATTTTCCAAGATCAGACTTGCAGATACATTTTTGCTTTGAAAACTACATGGACATGACATTCTCTAGCCTCATATTTATGTGAAGAATAAAATAGTGTGACCCCCTCAATGCGCAATGGAGATCATTATTATTGCAGTACATTATGAATATTCATCCTCAGCACACTATGGTTTCTGGCATTGCTTCCACTAGTATTTTATGCATTCATTTCTTTCATGTTGTCCTACTCTAATATAGAGCATGGCTGATTTATTTCCTAATCTTTGTAAATGTGAACTTCCTCGGGTGGCTGAAAACCTTACACTTCTGTAATCCCCCTACACCCAGCAAGAGGCAAAGGGAAAAGTTCTTTATTCATTAAGTAATCTGTTTCTTTTCTTATTTTTTTTCCCTCAAATCTCAGCTTGGAAACCAGAAAGTAACTGCCCCTGTGATGGAGGTAAATGCTTCACAGACACACAGACAAACAGCAACAGAAGCTTCTCCACTGCCTCTTCCTTCTCCTGTGGTACCAGTTAACAGAGCCTCTTTCTCACCAGACAGTGGCACCCACCCAGTACCATATTCCTTGCCAACGCTTGATGATTTTTTGCCTTCCCTCTTTGATCAGAGCCCAGCCCTGTCCCAGTGTCCCTACAAATGCCCTTTCCTGGCTGCTGCCAGTGCTGCCCCCAGGAGCAGGAGCGAAGCAGCCTCTGTGAGCACAGACTCTGCCATGAGCGAGTGCTCCTCGCGCACGCTGAGCGAGTGCTCCACTGCCATCCTAGATGAGCTGCAGACTTGTGGCTATGATACCACTGACTGCTCTGAAACACCTTCCCCAACCCTGAGCCAGATGTCTGCTGTGTCAGATGGCACCACCTTAACCAACACTGCTGCCACCTCTCATGTAATTATGCTTCCTTTTTTTCCTCCTCCATTTTGTTCAAACAGGTTGTCAGAGGGGAACGGAGAGCGACCTTGTCTGTTAACCCATTACGCAGACAAGTATTTTTGGTAGTAATTTTCCATGGTCACAGTCTGATAGTGTTTTGTAACAGTTGTTAAAAAAAAAAATCATTGGCATAGCAGATTTGGGAGTAGGAAATGATTGCTGCGCAGTTGTATGGTCAGCTAAGGTGTATCAAACGCTTTGCTTAAAAGAAAATAAATTCAAGAAATACTTGTTCCAAAGTATTAAAAGCAAGCATTCCATGGAGTTTGAAGAAATTTGTTTAAAATATTGGTAACAGTTTACAGGTTTTTGGAGTCTGGACTACCACCATTTTTGACTTACACTGAGATGCAGATTTCAAAATGTTATTTGTAAATTCATAGTAAATGTTCACAGTATTTAATGCAGGTTTTTTTCTCCAGCCATGATGACTGCACAAAACTGGTTTTCTCTCCTCTAATTAACATTTTCCTTTTCTAAGCACAGTTTCTTATAGGACTGAACTGCATAAATAATCTTGAATTATTCAAGTGTCTTGTTACTTTTCTCTTGGTTAAGTCAAGGGAAAAACCAGTATGCAGTAAGACACTTTATTCATACATTGTTTTCTGTACCTTAGTATACTCATATATGGGGAGAAAGAAGGTATGGAATCTGGGTCAAACCCAGATCACTTTTTATTTCTTTTGAGATTATCCACATGATTAAAATGAGTCAGAACAAAGCCTTCATTTAAATTGAGCAATTCATTGCTGAATTGCAAAACAGAGAGATGTTCTGAATCCAAAGTTTTACTGGGTCACAGCAGTGTTCAAACTTTGTATAAATACTTCAGCATACAGTAATTTTCAAGCCTGAAAAGAACAAACAGTATATATTTTTTCTAAGCTTTGTGTATAATTTATAAAAAGTATTTTGAGTCCAACCTTGCACATAGTCACCTGGAAAGCCAATGATTGGTAGTCATTGGTCTGGATGCTGCTAAAAAGTAATACTAATAGTCATGTAAAAGCTTTAATTCTTAACTTCTGTGACACAGCTCTGAAAACATTGGGGTTTTTTAAGAATCGTTACTATGAATCTGCATAAAACACAGTACTTGTAGCCAAAGATACCATAATTAGTATAGACTGGTCAGACAGAGTCACCACATGACCATTTACTAGCTATGGGAAGCATGGAATATTTATATTTTCTTGTAGCCTACTTCTAAAATTGTCAGCTAATTGTATTTGTTTTCTTTGAGCATAATTTTTTGCAAGCTAAAGTGAGCATTTGGCCCTTCTTTCCCTTTTTGGGTTAGTCTCCCATTAGAAGGCTATGTAATGGTCAGGTCTGACCACCACTTTCTCTTTTAGACATGGCAGGGATGAGCATAATGTTTGTTCACTGTTAATGGACAAAGCCAAATGAAAAGACACTCACCCAAAAGCAAAAATACCCAAGTAGTCCTAAGAACCCCACAGAAATTAAACTGCTGGCAAAACCCAACTCTGCAGTATAGAAAAGTCATCATCTCCCACTCTGTAGAGAAGGGCCAGTTGGCTAAAAATGCATCCATGAAATGAAAAAACATCTTAAAGGATTTCACTTCCTTGTAAAATCTGGGAATAAACTCTGTCACCTGGACCTAAAGTGTCACATTCTCAGATTGAAATGTCAGTAACTACCAAATTATTCCAAGGGAAGAAAAGGCCTTTGAAATTTTATTGAACTATCTTCTATAGCTAACCCTGTAAACCGTGCAAGACACAGCAGATGAACAAATGAAATCGCCACCTTCACAGACATTTTCCTCAAAGAAAAAATCATTAGAAACTAAGAAATTATAACTGAGCTGAGATCTTATCTAAGACCTTCAGAAGCAAACCCAGAAATGTCATATATGAGCATGCCACATATACATTTATGACTGATGTCCTACAGCTACTTGTGTGGGTCCTGTTTTCATGATATTTTGTACTACTTAGTGTAAATGCCTTGCTTCTAACTGAGCTATTTGGTAAAGTCCTTCTCAGGAATATCTCCGTTTTTTATTACAGAAATTCATAGGAGTATCTGTCCAGTCTGCAAAGAACTCAAAACCGTTCTGCTCAGAGAAACAAAAGCCATAGTAAACGAGTAAGAAGGTGTAAGGCTCTGCACATAGTTGCACCCTGCCTTCCCTAGAAACAAGCTTTCCCATAAAGATAATATGTAGAAGAGAATGGGTGAACACCTGAAGTAGAGGAGAAATGGCTGGCCTCAGTTTGAAACCTTATCTGAAAACATGCCTTCATTGAAATGCTGTCTTTGAGTTAGTAGCTTTTCTATTCTTACATCTCCAAAGCTGAGGCTTTTTTTGCAGGAGAGCATCATGTAAGAAAAGCCAACTTACTTTACTTCCAGAGTTTATTAAGAGAGGAGACATTTAAACACAAAACTTTCAATGGAGACATCACCACAACAGAAACTTTTCAGCTCATTTCTGAAAAACAGGCATCCTTAAAATGACAAAACCCTGAATGCATCTAGGAGTTCACATGATGTCTGCATAGGACCCAGAAATTGTTTTTCCTCTCTTAGCTATGGGAGGCCCTGTTAAAAATTTCAGATCAATTCCGTAATCTCCAAAATACAAATGCATACAGAAGGTCATGAATAATTTAATTTTTATATGTCAAAATAATATGCATTTTAATATGTTTTTATTTATGCTTTGCTGCTTCAGGTAGTCTCTTGCTTACATCTGCAGCATGTTTTAGTTCATTTGTTATATAAAATTGAGGAAAGTTTGTAGTTCTTCTAATTCAGATTTAAAGAACAGTTCTGCATTAAAGGAGATATTGCAGAGAGCTTCCCTTTTTTTCTGCTGAAATATTCACTACTCTCTTATTTCATTCAATGCTTTCTCAGCATCTCAGTTTTGATTCTTTCAATACTCCCTGTAAAAGAGATGCAGCCCCAGTGCAGGGATTGTAAACCTGGGGGCAGATAGTTTCCTCTTGTGAAGTGCCTCTAGTGACTAAAGCCTAAATGGCTTTAGGTGCTTGCTACTTTTGCCAGTTTGCTTAGCTCTCCCATTTTTGATTTTGTTCTGTCATTTTGTGGTTGTGGGTTGTTGGTTTTTTAATTGGTGCTATTTTTTTTATTGTGATAGATTACATATCAGCGTGCCACAGTCACTCCAGCTGGCTTCCATTTTTTCAAGAAATTTTTTCACTCTTCTCAGCTAGTCCTAATGAGACTTTTCCCTTCAGTCTGCACAGAAGTTCCCATTAATATCCATAGTGCTTGAGCATGTGCACTAAGGGACTATGTCTCTTGGTGTGAGGGATCTGTGGCAGACAGCCTTTGTCACACAGTGTTGGGAGCTTTTACTGCCATCTTCATTTTATATTGCTGTCAGACATCTGCAAGCCTTGTTTGTGCCATCTTCATTGCCTTGACCATGATCTCTGTCACCTTCCCACGACAGCATGCATCACAGCCAGCACACACAAGGAGAAAAGAGGGGAGGTACAAGGTATATAAGGACCACACTCTGCTCCCTTTGTGATAAGTTTTGTGTTTCAGTGAATGCAGATGCCATTATGGCTGTGTACCTGACAACTGGGAATTGTTGCTTGGATGACAGTCTTGCATCACTCTTTCTTTGGGATTGCAGTTGGAGAGCTTTGTGTGTAGTTTAATGGGATATTGTTCTGTCTCTCTCAGGCTCAGATCACAGTGAATGGGAATTCTGGCACTGCTGCCAGCCCAGTGAGTCACTTTCAAAGGCCTTTTTCCCCTTCTTCAGCTTACCCTCCACCAGCTTCACTCAATTCCAACATTGTTATCATGCAGCATGGCAGGATGATGGGTAAGTCTCACACAGAATGTTTGCTTTATACATTACACAACGTATTCTGATTGATGTGGTAAAGGCTGCAAACAATTGCAGAGTGCTTCACGTCCATAATGAAGGTATTGTCTATTCATCTACCTTGGGAGGTAAATGCAAAAACATAATAGCATTCATTGTTAGGTACAATAGTGATCCTGAACTGGAGTTACTGTTAAGTTTATAACCTAGGTGTGTGAGCTAACCTCTTGCCAATTTTCTACTGGCTTTACCAAGGAAAGGGCGTCTATCAAAATCGCTCAACCTGTCCAGCCCTTTCAGATTATGCTGTAAGAAACTGAGGGCCCACTTTGTACTTTGCTCCTCCCTACGACTTCCTTAATTCTTCAGCAGAAATACTGTCAACAAAGGGAGAGGCTCTGGGCTTTTAAAAACCTAGAGCCACATCAATCTCAAACTTGTTCATGTATTTTTTTAGGGCATCTTTAATTTAAACATTAAACACAAACCAAATACTATCAGCCTTAGGCTCTTTGCCAGTCTTATCCCATTTTGCCAAGAGAATAATATAATTGCTTTTTCTACCAGTTTTGTGCAAATTTAGAAAAGATTATACATGCAAAATAACTTGAATGTGATCCCACAGTTTACATTTTTTTGTGCTTGCAGGGAAATTAGGTGACAGTTCTTGCTCTGAGACATGTTAAACAAATGCTGCTGTCATCATAGTGATAAGTACAAAAACTGTATACGTGGGTTACTCCAAATCCCAGAATTCTAGAGTTTGTGAGTGCTTCCAGTTTGCTGATCTAAAGATCTATCAGTAATGGTTTGGATATACTTAAAATATGTATTTTCCCAAGACTTTCACTCTTGTATGATGCTGAAGTTCAGTGTTCCACAGTAACAGCCTGATTTAATTCTCTTTGCTCATGCAGAAATCCCCCTGATGGCCTCAGTTTGAGGCCTATGAAGAGCGAAGGATCTAATCCAAAATGTTTTCTAAATTTAACATCATGCATTTTGGGAAAAAGTTCCAAATATTCAGACGTTTGCCACACAGAGTTGCCCCTCGCCATATATGTGTAGCACTGAATTATTTACAGGATTTCAGACTTGAGTAAACAGCTGAAACAGCCATGCCAAATCCAGCACTGCAATGGGAGTGAGCAGAAATATTCAAATTAAAATTAGAGCTTTCAGTCACTGGAGCTCCTTTTGCAGGCTCATATTATTCTTCAGAATAATCAGTGGATATTAATGCCATATGAAAGTCAATTTTTATTGTCACCATTAGTGTTAGAACATGTATTTTCACTCCCTGCATTCATTTATCCTGCAGCAGAACTGTCTCACTTTACCTGCATTTGCAAGATAGAGGCTTTGTAATAGCAGCCCACTAATTTACTGAAACCTGCTGCCTGAAGGAGTAGGGCTCTTTTTCCTTTCCACAGGAAAGAGTGTATTTTCTGCAGAAGTAGAAATTTTCATTTCACATCCCAGCACTGAGGTGTTTCTTGTTAAGTTTTGTTCTGCATTTTAGAAGGAAATGGTAATAGTGATGTATTAATTTCATTAGTCATAAAGGAAGATTTGAAGGGGAAGGGTAGAAATATTGCAGGTCACTATAAAACAGTAGCAGCTTGAACACTTCACCTGAATTACTGTAGGTGGATCATCAGATTGTTCTACAGGTGCCAGGTTACCAAAAACCATTTTTATGGATTACGTGGAGACCCATAAACATATCAACACGTGTTAAGAGAATGCTGTATGTCAGGATTTTTTTCTTTAAAATATTCATACATCAAAACTTCATGTTTCTTAGCATGTATGACATAAGTTTTTGTGCAAGGCTGTCTTCTGTGCTTAGGGAACAGCAATTTTCTATAGTTTGCTAGGCTTGGTGGGTGGAAGTTTTGAAATTATGTCACTGGTTTCCAAGGAACAGGTAGAAAAGGTGCAAAAGTTTGATTTATAGGACAAAGGCTGCTGCACCTTTCTCAACAGATTTTGCTATGTTTGTGGGGATTTTCTTCTTTTTTTATTGAGCAAGACATTGTGAAAAAGTAGTTCTACTCTAATTCTGAGTTTAATAGTTTGTCTGGTCCTTAAACAAGTTTATAATTCTGTTAATGTAACATCAAGTAGGGCAAATCCCTAGTTAAGATGATAATTCTTTTTAAAAATGTCAGTAAGATTGTCAGCCTTTGTACAGTGTACTGAAATGGGGAAGTATGTTTTAACTGCCAAGTATGATTATTGTGTCATTATACAGTTTTCTGTCATGTTATCTTTACAGAGTCCACAGAGACATACTCACAGCATGTTCAGAATGTTGGCACCACCACCACCACCAGTACAATACCAATCTGTAGATCCTCAGAAGAAGAAAAAAAAATTACAGTAATTAAAGCTCCACATTATGCAGGGATTGGCCCGGTAGATGAATCTGGAATCCCTACAGCAATTAGAACGGTAGGAAATTCTGGGAAATCTGTGTATGAACTCATACAATGAACTGATTGTTGGTAATGGGTTTTTCACATTCTTCTACTCTTATATAATTTGGAATAGAGCGTGTGTAATCAGCAGCCTTGTGAATATAATATTGTGTGCTGACGAAAAGGAGAATGCTGACGGGAGCATAATTGGGCAACCTCATGTTTCTAGTTTTAATTAGAAGTAGCCAAAATTTTGTGTCTTTCTCGTGTCTCTTGTAGTTCTTGCCTTTTGGAGATGCACAACAATTGCATTTGGTTTATTTCTGAAATAAAGCTTATGCATACGATATATAGGTGTATATATGTGTGTATGTGCAAATAATCATATGCACATCTGTGAGTATATGCAAAAATCTTACACCTCTGCATTTTCTGGGGCAGTGTTCTCATGTCATCAGGGTAGTGTAGAAATGTGCAGTTTTGTTCTGATGGCAATCTAAGGGAGCAGCATTTTCGTGACAGTGCAGTAAATAATCCTTGTGCCCTTGAGTGACACATAAGTGAATAGCTGGGGAGCCCTTTCATTGTGAGCAGCCCAATTCTGATCATCTGCCGCTGGTCACTGCTTGAGTGGTCCCAGGATGTCAGACTGAAGAGTTTTGTTTTCACTATGCTGAAGCATTCTTTCCACTCTGCTGTCAGGGCAGCCTCTTCTGGCTGCTCCAGAGAGCGCAGAGGCAGCTGCACTAGGTCTGTAAAGGCAGCACTTGCTGGCCTCCCCAGCCAGAGAAGAACTGCTGTGCTGGACGGAGAAAGGGAGAAGAGTGGGAGCCAGGATGAAAGCGGCAGAGCCCTTGCAGGTGAAGTCCTAGTGAGGTGCAGGGACGTAGCAGCTGTTGGATGTATCCTGTCTGCCAGTATTGACATATGGGGGCTATGTTGTATTGCCAAGAATTGCTTCAAGGGACTGAAAAATTAGAGGGGAAACCAGGAATTAATGGAGAAAATCAATAGGAAAAATCAGGACAAGTGGTAAGACGGGGACAATTTTTATAAGAATGGGGGAGAAACTCTGGCATTTCTTGCTTTATATTTGACATTAAAAAGTAATATGATCAGAATCTTTTAAAAATGAAGACATTTCTTTCCAGCAATGCTCTAGCTTTCTGTCCTCTTTTTAAGTAAGTATTCCCTTTGCTTTATATTGGATATGGTAATTGGTTTTGTGCTTTTTTAGTAGCAGATTGTTCTAATAGGGTGCATATCAGTTATATAAGATTATAACAGAAATCCCCCTTAAGTGTGCCTGATGAAGCTGGCAATCTGCCAAACTATATTTAACTTTCAGGTTGTATGATCTGAGTCTTTCAGATTTTCTCCTAAAAATATAATTCAGCTTGAATTAGGACGTTTTCCTGCTGGTTTTGCTTTGATTTTTTATGTGTTTCAGTTTCAAGAAATCCTATAGCCTGTAGTCTTGCTATTATAGAAATAATTCTCACAATGAGATAGAAGTTAAAACTTTATGCTAGCGTGTGTATGTATGAGTGTATCTGATGTGCCATTTTTTATCCTTATTCTGCATCCTTAAGACATAGCTGGTAGTAAAATTGTTTTCAAGATACTTATTTGAGATTATAAGTGTGCACAAGTATATTTGAGCCCTGTGTATCCCAGCTGAGCAAGAACAAAGTTGGTATTGTTGTCAGCAAGACTCAAATACGCTGCACCTTGCAAAAGTGCTAAAACTGCATTTTCCATTAATAGTAGAAGGTAGAGTATATCACCTGCCCTTTCTCCAAGGTCAGTGAGCAATCCAAATAGGAATCTTCTCACAGAAGGTTCACTCTCAGTCCATCTGAAGAGAGAAGTTTACAAATTAATTCAATTTATCATTGCACATAAAGTTTAGAAGTTTCACTCTTCCCTCTTTGCAAAAATGGCAACAGTCTTTCAAAAAAGCAGTAAATGAAGATTCAGGGGTGATAGGTAACGCACACTGTGTTCCCAAATGCTGTGCTGCTCAAAGTTTAACATGTTATAAAGAACTCAGGAGTATCTGTGTTCTATACAGATTGTGAGTGCTTCTTAGGAGTAAAGAGGTTTTGCAAGATGTGATCGTCTCCTCCGAGTGTGTCTTCACTCTTAGATCATGGTTTGAGGCAGCTGTTTAGCCAAGGAAATCAGAAAGATGTTCTTCCTATTCCTGCTAACCCATTTTGTATCAGACTTCTGAGAAGGAAAGGACTCCTATAAAGCTTTTTATTCACTCAGAACCCCCATCCCATGTTAAGATGTTCCTTCTATGCTGCTTTTGCTCCTTCTAGCTCTGGGAAATGCAAGTCTGAAAATTCAGATTGTTGTTAGGTTCTGCCTTTGTGCCAAGCCCTGCCCCAAAGATGGTAAAGTAAAAGATGGTAAAAATGAAGTCTCTGAAAAAGAGAGGGTAAAGTGCTGTTCAATCAGAAAAGCATTCAGTCAAATATAGCACCATTTACCACTGATGGAGACCTGGGAAAGGAAAAGCCAGATTCATGGAAAGCAGTAAGGCTGCGCTGTTTTAGTCCATCCGAAATGATTGCTTTATATCTAATTATCAAAATTAATTGGTAGACTGAAAGGCCTCTACTTAGTAAGAAGGAAAAAAAACCAAGTCCTGCTAGGTTTCTTTTCCATACTTAGTGATGTAATATTTCAGCTCAAAAAAAAAACAATAAACAAAACACAAAAAACCAGAGGTCCACTGAAAGTCTCAGAATATTCTGAGTTGGAAGATCCACAAGGATCATCAAGTCCAGTTCTTAAGTGAATAGCCCATATGGGGATGCAAGCATTATTAGCACCCTGTTCTCACCAGCTGAGCTAATCTCAGGGTCAGAGAGGCCTCCTTTAATTGCATACTTCCTGATGGATGATTACAATACTGCAGGGATTATGGACTCTCCAAAGGAGCAGTTGCAGTTACTTCTTATGTCCTCTACGTGCTGTTTGGCTGATTGTTTCTTTCACTTATGATGATGCCGTGTTCCAACATTTAATTGCATCAGCTGTAATATATGCAAAGCAGGATGGCATCTGAATGGCTTCATGCATTATGAATACTCTTAATTCCTCAAACAATGTTGGTGTGTGGGATTAGTTAATATAAATTGAGAAAATTAATTTCAAAATTAATGTATTCTATTTCTTAATCCTGTCTGGTTTATAACATAAAGCCAAATTGCTGGCTGAGGCTGAAACCCCTAGGAGGGGTTTGCTGGGAAGATGATGAGAGAAAGAAACATTCAAATATCCAGAAGGATGCTGGGAAACCTTCTCTGCTCATGGAAGCTTCTCCATACCTGATCTCTGTGTGGGAGCCTCTTTTGACTTTGTGGAGGACCAGGCAATGCTTGACAAACAGCAGGGACATGGCAGCAGTATTTATGCATTATTTGCAATTTGCAATTTGTTTATCTACCACTGGTTGGAAGATTCTTCTTGGTTTAATACAATCAGAAAGGCAGTCACAATATTATGGGACCGTTGCTGTGGGAAATGAGGAGAAGCAGGGAGGTTATGTCCATCAGTGTGAATTGCTTCAGACCTCCCGGAATTGTAAACTTTTGAGCATATATCATCCTGGAGCACTAAACAGCATACTTGTTTCAAGTCCAGCTAAATTATTCTAACCAGAGTTCTACTAGTGTAGATATTTAATACCTTTAGGGAAACAATATTATTATGACCCAAATTTACTTCTGAATGGCTTACACTTGGCAGAACTCTGCACATTGGTAGGTGGGGGAAGAGACCTATTTTATCTTGAGACAAAACTGAATCTCCTTTACCTCTGTCTTGCAAGGCAGGCCTAGGTAAAAAGCATAATGGCTTTACTTTTTTCTTACCCAGGAGATCCCCAAGTTCTTCAACTGTCAATTCTTATTTTAAATATTGTTCTATTATTATTTAGTAGCAATTTTATGGGAACTCAATATGAGTCCTCAAAATACAGAAGCATTTCTGCCTAGTCCCTTATAGTAAGAGCTCACCGTTGTAAACAAAACATATTAGCTATGTACAGATAACAAGTAATCATGGCAAAGGTGGGATTTAGTAAGATGGCAGTGTATGGTGAACACGTGCACATCTGTCCAGTATTCTGTAGGGAAGAATTTTTGCTTTTTTGTGTTAAATAGGAGTAAGCAAAGTGATTGCAAATTTGGTATTTGCTGGTGCAAAATAATGCACTTCAAGAGAGGTCCTTTGAATTTTCCCTGTGTACCATGAGGTTTGAACATAGTGGTTTTTGTAATTGCCCAGAGAAGCCATGGATGCCCCATCCCTGGAGGTGTTCAAGGCCTCAGTGGATGGAGCTCCAAGCAACCTGGCCTAGTGAACATTGTCCCTTTCGGTGCAAGGGATGTTAGAACTTGATGATTTTTAAGGTCCCTTTCAACCCAGCCCGTTCTATGATTCCATGATTCTTTGGATTAAAACGTCTGCTTTTATGGCTACTGTGGGACAAGCAAAATTCTAGCACCTAAGGATAATATTGAAAACGTGTTTGCCTTTGTGTTAATCCTTTCCTGGAATATTATCATCCTACCTCAAAGAAAATTGCAGTAAGAGAAAATTCAGAAGGGTAAGAGATAAAAAGAAGCACAAGCAGGAGTCAATATGAGCAGAGTTTGGGAACCTTGGGATTAGGATTACTTAGTTTGCAAAAGTAAGGATAAGTATAATTTAATGAGTGATTATTGAATAAGTTTAAAAAAATTGTCTGGAAAGGGCTTTTAAAACTGGTAAAAAGAATACTCTCTGTCAACAATCCAAACATTAACTCTGAAATATAGTCTAGTCTTCTTTCTTTTCTCAGTAGTATTACAAAGTTTTTCTGCATTATTTAGCAATTACATTTATAAAGTAATTTAAGCCAGAAATTGCCAGGAGGTCAAAAGAAGCACTTCTTACATGCTTGTAATCATAACTGCTGAGGTGTTTCTATTTTCCTGTATAGAATCTAGCATTCATCATTGTCAGATACAGGGCGCTAAGGTGATGAACTGTTGATCTCGCAGTAATTGCGATGTTCTGAACCATTATTCCTTCCCAGGATCAGGTCCAAGACTGATTCAATCTTCAGTGTCTTCCAGAATTTGTTACAGGAATTCCGTGATAAAATGCATAAATACATTCAAAATACATGAAAACTATTATATTAAATAGGGAATAACATATAATATTTCTTTACAGAATAACATTAAATGTCTGATCCAATCTGTACACATGGGTATTTTTATTTTGTTGTTTATTGTTAAAACTCTATTTTTTTCAGACAGTTGACAGGCCAAAGGATTGGTACAAGACAATGTTCAAGCAAATCCATATGGTTCATAAACCTGGTAAGTATGTTCCTGTCTTTGTCTCCTCATGTCCAGTTTGAGGGATGAGAAATTTTCTACTGTAAATCTCCTACCATCTGCCTTTCTTTTGGAGAACTCCAGTGTTAGAACAGCGTGGGCTAGTAAACAGGCTGGTTTAAGGAAAAATTTTGTGCCTGAATTTAATTGTTGTCATAGAATATCTTACTTGGTTTTGCTGAAACTGAGCTTTGGTGACATTGCTAGCTTGAAGGTCCTTTATGATTTGCACCAAGGATGGCAGGAAACTATAAATGGCAATTATGCTCATTATACCTCCAGAAGGAAGGAGACTTTATTCATCTGAGGTAGACAGAGCTAACATTCAGTATGGCCACACAGAATGTTAGTGGGAGAATAAGAAATGTAGGCAGGAGAATGTTGGCTTACAGGCTCTAACTTGAACACTAGTCACATAGTAGATATTTAGGATTGCCTTTTGTGATAGGAACAACAACTTAACAGCCCGTAGCAGAGGAAAGCTGACAAAAGGAAGGAATCATTCCTGGGAAGGGGAAAAGAACAGACAAAAAGTAATTTGCAGTTCGGTGCTAACTTAGTAAGTATGCAATATGAGTGACATGACCAGAAGATTCAATACAATAAGATGGTAAAAACAGCTTAAGTATAATGGGAAGACAGAGTCTTCCAAAAGCACCTATAAGACAAGGAAAAGAAATACAGTGCTTGATTGCTTACCAATCTTCTATTTGTATTTGCAAAAACAAAGCTCAGTTTCTGTGATGAACTGGCATGTATGGCACTACTGTAACATATGTATTTCTTTTTGTAGATGACGACACAGACTTGTATAATACTGCATATGCATACAATACTGGTAGGAATTACTCCGTGTTCCAAACAATGCTTTTGTTAATGTCAGCAAGTGATGGTGTAGTTAACTCCTCACGCTCGCTTTTGTAATGCTTGTAGACACACTTTCTAGTGTCTCATTTGATCTCAGTTGTTAAAATGAAACAAGTTTAATTTTAATTTCATTCTTACTACAGAAATTAATTGCAGCTGTGGACCTCTTACTGTAGAGGGACACACTTAACACTATGGTTTCTTGATTACATTGCATTTATTTTCACTAGTGATTGTTACTAATGCAGCCTTTCCTTTATAGAAATGGAAAGGGAACTACTTGTGAAAATGAAAATACTAATTACTGACATGGAAAGACAAAAATAATGTACTGAATACACTTTAAAAATATGCAGCAAGGGTGCCTAATAAAACTGATTTTTTTACAAACTCCTCCATTTTTGTTATAAGCATTCATGTTGACATTATTTAGCCACAAGAAAAGACATATTCATCTAAGATATATAATCATTGTGTCTTAAGAAGATTATACCCATATGGTGAAATTATTTCCAAAAAAGCAAAAATTAAAGCATGAATAGACTGTGTGCAAAAAGGCTATAGTGCCTTCTGCAAAACAGCTGTTCAAAATTTTTCCATTTCAGTTTTTGTTGCATTAAACATGCTTTCGATAGTTTCAGCCTTTTTCTGTGCTGTTCAGATGACTTGTTGTGGGTCAGTGGTTTGGCATCTCTTTGTACTCTTGCGATCCTCTTCAAGATATGCTATTGCCTCATCATAACAAATCAAATAGTTATTAAAACAATCAAAAAAGGTGTGTTTCCTGCCTCTTCTCTATCTTCTGAACATGGAACAACTGAGCAACAGGATGAGCCTGAAGATTAATTACAGGCTGTCATTAACAGATGTGATGGATGTATACACCCGTTAACTTCTCCATCAAATTAATTTTTTTTAACTGCACTGCACTTTACTATGTGTTTGTAATTTTCTCTCTAATGAGCTGCACGATGCACAGCAATGCACTTTTAAAACTCATTTACACGTTTTTGTAATCTTGCTGTTTTATGGAGTTACTGTGGGTTCTTGAAGCATTCCACGTTGTGCTTTTTTCAGACTTACTCTCACGTTATGGCTGTTTCTGGTTTTGTTTTATATTAGGTAGCTACAGTCCATCCTTCTCTGCTCAGGCGCACCCAGCTGCAAAGACACAGACATACAGACCACTGTCCAAAAGTGCTTCTGACAGTAGCTCCGATGCCTTTAAGGTCTCGTCCCCTTTGCCACCCCACGTGCCACCACCAGTACCACCACATCGTATGAGGCAACGCTCTACACCAGAAAAGTAAGTTAGTGCATTTTCAAAAGGTGTTCTTGCTAAGTACAGTACTCCAATTGCAGAATATAACAAGGGATAAAACAGCAGCTCTAGAGTAATGTGACTTCAATGCCTTTATTTAAGGGCCAGTCAGGTGATGAGGGATGATCTTTGCCAGGAGTTCAGGGCATTATGCATGGTGCTGTCATTTCTTCATTGTGCTAAAGAAGTGCTTTTTCTTATTCATGATGCAACCATGAGCATCATTAAGGATTTTTATTCTCATTAGTGGTATTGTCCTGTTTGCTGTGTTTCAGAACAGTCTGTGCTCTAGGAGCTGTCTTCAATAGTAAGTCTCTTGAGTAGGAAAGGCCATTTATTGTATCCAGCACCAAAGATCAAAAAGGTGGTGTAATTCAAAAGTCAAGGGAGAGCAAAGCTGTACAAGAGCACAGAAGTCAACCCACATTTCCCCAGAGTTTAGAACTGCTTTATACCCCCATTTTTTTCAATCTCCATTTTGGTAGACCAAGGCAGTGTTTACAGATTATCCAAAAAGAGGCATTTTTGGATATCTCATAGTTCTCTACTCAAATTCTCTGCACAAAACTGGTTAGAGTTCAGTCTGGAAAAAGTTAATAATAAATAACTCAGGAAAGAAGTGCTTATCCTTTTGATAAAACCTTGCAAGAGACCTCCACACAAATTCTGTTGACTTCAGCATATCTGTAGGTACTAGCTCAAGAAAAAATCTTCTTCCTTAGTGTTTACATTAATTAATACTACTTGTTAATATAATATTATGCTATTATAAATCTATATGTGTGTCTATGTGTATATTATATATTAAAAGGGTAATATTTTTCCTTTCATCTGTGCCTACAAGCTCCCCTGTCTTGGTTACACTCGAGCAACAAAAGAGAATTTGACCATTTCTGTCAGCTTGGATATTCTAAACATATTTCTATGTAGAAATGTAATTATATTAAACAGGTTCAATTAATTAGAAATTTCAATAAAATATTATGAGGAAAGACCACACTAGGTGTTTAAAATTAAGACACAACTATGGCTTTTTGAAAAATGTGTAGGTAGTGGCAATCCAAAATGTAAATCAGTAGATACACATACTGCAGAGGAAGATGAGATTGCTTGATGGTTACTGATTTTGGCTTCCCTGTTGCCAAGGGCAGGTTGTCAAGAGGAAATGCTAAAGGTTAGAGTTGGGCTGCCTCACAGAGGCCATGAGGCTCGAATTTTGTTAGCAAGTCATACAGAAGTGCAGATTTTTTTAGCAGGACACAAAATGTGGAGCTGTTTAGCTTTGATCTCTGAAGCTGTGTGAGTTGTTGTCCTGTGCTAGGCCAAATGCCTCGGTCACAGAAACTGAGGCCTGTTGCAGTGCACCTTGTCAAGCTTGGAAACAGCTGCTCAGCACTGAATTTGGCTATTTAACCTCCCCTTTTAATCTCTGCATGATACTACAGGCAGTGGAATTCTGTGTTCTCCAGGCCAAGAGATGCCAAACACATTAGCTATGCTTTGGCCACTGCTGAAAGCTACAGTGCATCAATCTTTTCCTGCCATTGGGAGATTCTTTTTTTAATTGCCTAGAAAGCCAGAGTATTTAAAATCTCACCTAAGAGGCTTAGGTCCACATATATCACATGTTTTATAGCTGCAAGGCAAGATATGGTTTGCATTAGCAGTTGAGCTCAAAATATAGTCCATACAGGATAAAAGGCTGAAAACTGTGAATTAGTTGAACTGAGTGTGAATCAGAATTTCAGTAGCATCCTTTTTTCTTCAGTGGCTTTCAGTACAATGCAACTTCATCCAAATATTTCCATTTTCCTATTCATTCTCAAAAAATATAACTGTTCTGCTCTGAAAATAATGTTTTTCCTCAGTGAAAATAAACAATAAACCATGTAGAACTACTTCCCTTTAAATGTATGGCATTTTATAAATAGAGATGTCTGTGTCCCTGAAATGCACTTGCAAGCATATTATAAACAAAAGCTACCCCATAGATCTTTTTAAAGCACATGACATGTGCATTATTATGTCAGGTCACATCAAACCAAGTCACGCCAGAAAGACCAATAGAACTGATAAAATTTAATCAGTGCGTGCTCTTTCTTATCAGATACAGACAATAGCTGGTAGTATTTCCCCTCCCCTTTCCTCCAGCCTTTGAGTTACTAGTGGGTCATTTTACACAGAGGTAAATAAAAATATATGTGAGCTACAGTTTTCCAAGTAGAATGGAGGTAGGTGCTACAAGAACTGCCATGCAAAGGTAGCTCTCATTGTAGCTAGCTAAAAATTCCCTCAAAATGTGTATGTACCTAGTAATATGACCCAAATGACTGAAAAAATATGGTAGCATGGGTTACTTTTTATTCCTTGCATAGCATTATTAAATTGAAAGCAAATTTGTAATTATAGAGAAAATTGTTAAATTTCTATTCCAAATTCAACTGCCAAATTCTTCCCCTTGTTTATCTATTCAAGACAGAGAAACAATATGCTGCTTACAAGGATATTCAGAAGCAATTCTACTACAGATCAGGATAATGATCATCACGTGGTCTTTTAAAATAATTCCTCATTTTTTACCTCAGAAAATTTTATAACTTTTTCAATATGGCCTTATTATCATATTATGTGATGACAAAAATATCTACCACTTGCCTATATTAGTATAGTGCACAAAACATGTATAGTTATTTGCAATGGTTTGCATATTTTTTTGACATGGTATACCAGGGTAGTTTTTAAACTTGTCTACTAGTTAAAAGAAAAATATAAGTTATCACAGGCTGGACATCTCTAGTATTCTTCCTGCTGTACTGAGCATACCTGCTGTAAACAGGTTAAGATGTTACAGTAAAACACTGGGATGCCAGGCTAGGTGTTCCACAGCTGAGATCTGGAACGTCATCTGGCTTTGCAGGTTCCTGTTGTACGGGGCTGTAAATCACAAGGTGGTGACAGTAAATAGCTCAGTTACTTGTATTTGTTGTTTAGGAATGACTGGGACCCTCCTGACAGAAAGGTAGATACTCGCAAGTTCCGTTCTGAGCCAAGAAGTATTTTTGAGTATGAGCCGGGAAAGTCATCGATCCTTGAGCACGAACGACCGGTAAGACACACAAATGAAATGGGTAATACAGTAAGAGATTTGGTAAGAGCTTATCTTCTTATTATTTACTATTAATAATTGCTATTTGGAAGAATATTTAAGATCCTTTTTCAAATACAATTTTGCAGCAATTTGTCTTTGCTCTTTTCTGATGGTTGTATTGAAAAATTTGGTTTGACTTATTTGCTTAACTTACATCTTCCGGTGCTTCCAAGAAATCACCACCATGCAAACCTGATGGATGATAGACAAAACAGATGGAAACTGCTTTTTCTAATTGGTGTGCATCTACAGCACTTATTTTCAGTAGTATTAACAGCACATATGAGATATGAATAATTAATGCATAAAAATAAGATATTTGCATTTTCAGGATGTGCTGAATTGTCTATCTAATACTAAATACTGGCCAAAGTTGCCCAGACAGGACTTGCCTGAACACAGCCCTGAGCAACCTGATATGATTAGACCTACCTTTAGCAGGAGGTTGGGCTAGATGACCTCTGGGGGTCCTTTCCAGCCTCAAATACTCTGTGATTTGAGTGAATGTACATTATAAATGAGTATACATTAACATGTAATTTAAAGTCTTCTTGCAAAATGACAATTAACAGAAGTTTTCATTTGCTGAAAGGCACATTCACCCAGCTCTTCTTATTTAGCTTTGTGCTATCTTAACATTTTCTTATTTTAGAAAAGTTCTTATGTATCAGTGGTGATATTTTCTTTCTTTGGTCTTTTACTTTGAGGTTGAAATGTTTGAGGGAGTCCAGTTTTAAGGAAGAGGTTTATGAAATGAGAACTGGATTTTTATTTGCTTCTGTATTACATGCTTGTTCACAGAATTGATTTTGCCAATTTAAAGCAAATTAAGGAAATGACTGAATTTCAGAATATGCAGTATATCAACTGTGTGAAACACCTGAACCAAGCATCTTTTCCTTTGTTTTTCTGGTCTTTGCAGGAATCTATTTTTTTCTTAGCCTAGCAAACACAAAGCTCTTTTTCTGTGAAATTGAGTTCTTGCAGAATCAATGTGTTTTTCAAAGAGGAAATTGGCATTTCTATAGGAAGTGGCAATGAATAAATATAATTAGTATCTGAGTGCAGATGAACTTAACAAGTAATTTTATCTAAATGGCAGTGTCATTTGTCCTGAGCACTTTTTGAGCACCATCACTGCATTATAAACACTGAGGTAATTTTCCAGTTTTCCCAATGCCAAAGTGTAATAGCAGATTCAAGTTAAAAACAAGAAAATTACACTGATTTCAGTGTATTCCAAGAATGGCCTCACTTTTCTAATAAATTATATTTTTCACTAATGTAATGTGAACAAAAATAATTCATATAATAATTGCAGTGCTGATGAATATTGTCAGAGCTATATTTTTTCAATTCTAGCAAACTAATGAAATAACAAGAAAATGAAGTTTGCTGACTGTTCCTAAATCTTTTTTTTCCACTTGCCTGTGCATTTTACTTTTGCTAATCTGAACCAAAAGATGGAATTTTGAGCTTTGGTAATTAAAATATTGTCGTTCAGAAAACCTTTAGTCATGTTGTAGTCATGTTACTTAGTAAGCAATATCCACCAAGGGTAGGGTAATACTTTGCCATCTTGAAGCTTAGACTAAAAGTTTAGACTTAGCTGATGTACATACAAGGAACCATCTCATTGTATAAGAAATTTTTAAAGCTGAGGAAAGTACATTCATGTACAGAATTGAGTGATTTTTTTGTTTATATATGATTCAGAGCTGTAAAAAATGGGAAATTATTACAAGATGAAAGTTTTGCTGACACTAATGTAACATAGTTGAAAAAATAGGGAGCTATCACAGTTTCATCAATCTGAAATGTCTACTGTTGATGAAGATGCTATTTAGTTTTATATAACTAAGATAATTCCTTTGAACCATGTTACTAACAGAAAACTAATTGTTTTCATTGAAGTATTTGCTTTCCTTGTATTCACTGAATAGGATATAGAAAGTAAAACTTAACTTCTTAAAGGATGATCAGCAAAGTAAGTCAAAAGCTCTTTTCATTGTGCACAGGAAAAGCTGACATCTGAAAATAATGCATTGGTTCCAAATTCAGATGAAAACTCCAAATTCTCAAATGTGTCAGTACTGCATGACTTAAATCTTCTATCTTAATAATCTCAAAAGATTTGATTTCTAATGTCTGAAAAATTGTTTTGATGATACTGAAGGAAAATAGTAATAAAAATGTGGAAAATAAAATAAATGTGGTAAATTAATATTGCAAAAGACAGACATTTATAGTGCCTGAACTAGAAAGTCATACTTTATTAGTTTTGTCAAAATCAAAGAAATCAAAGGGAGTTTTTCTAACACTCCAAATCCCCAGTTTTTTTGATTAAATAATTTCCATGTCTACAAGATTGTAGCTTTGATGGCAAAGTAATCTGTTAAAAATATAAAATATATACAGCTACCTTCTATCATAATCTGTCAAGTCTGACAAGTCAGACTTGAGAGATTAGCATTCCCTTTATTGGTGTAGATAGCAGATTGGAATTTAGTTCTGATTAATGGGGAGATGAGAACATGGCAAGAATAAAAGAAATTGAGATTCAGTGGGAAGCTAACATTTAGTGGGAAATATTATGTAGCAGATCCTCACTGATGAAAAGAAAATCTGCATTAATCAAAACAATGTGAGAAATAACAAACTAAAACATTGACCTAGTAAGAAACATGAAATGGATAGATTGGTTAGGGATCACTAATCGTTACAGATGCAGAAGGACGAGTGTAGTTTCAAACTGCTGTGTTGTGTAGTAGCCTCTTCCATGAAACAGATTAGTGTGGTTTCTTCCATATTTTGAATTTGTAAGAGTATAAAACATCAGCATAAAGGAGAGGTTTGGGATGAGTACTTGGAGATTGCAGTAAAAGTTTGTAATATTAAGGCATTAAATAGTCTTACCAGATATGGTAAAAAAGTAGCTCCTTACCAGACATGGAAAAAAAGTAGCTCCTTTTTTTCCTATTTCAAGAAGCCACGGATAGGGTGGTACAAAAGTTGTTTTGATGCGTGTTTCTATCCCCAGTGTCTGCAATTCAGCTAAATATTCCTCTTTTTCTCCAATATCATCCAAACAATGGACTTGTTTCCTAAAATGAATATTTACTTTCCATTAATAAGTAAATGGCAATGTAACAACTTAATCTTACTCATGTGTAAATGAATTCTTTTTTTTTTACTAATTTCTACCTTATATATATGAGAAGCAATTCCTCCATACATGTACATATATCTATTTCTGCAGTAGAGTATGTAAGGAAGAATCTCAGTGTTGCTGTAAAAAAAGACCTCATAAAACTGGTATATGCAATGCCTATATTTTCATTAGTTATTTTACTCTAAGCATAAAAGTATACATGTGCTAGTCAAATAAAACTGTGAGGTTAAATTTTAGTTCTAGATTTTTTTATCTTTGTTCAAGAAACAAATTTTCTATTGAGTTTATATGCAAGAGGAATTCGTTATTAGAATCAATTTTTCTAAATTACTGTTTTTTCAAATACCAGAAATAGACTGGGCTTGTTCCGTGATGTACATCTGTTGGTTTTTGTTTGGTTTGGTTTTTAGTGTAGTGAAAAAATTGGAAATTTTCTTTAGAGCATGCACATTTGGTTGCTTTTGACATCTCAGTCTGGTTATCTGAATATTCTGCTTGGTGTGCTTAATATGGCATTATAAAATATTTCTTCTCATAAAGAAATGGGTAAGTCCATCTGGTAGTAGACTTGAAGTTATCACAGCTATTTAAAAGTAGTCCAAAAGAAAAAAAAAGTGAAAGAAAATTCTTTAGAGATAATAAAATGCCAAAGCCAAATTTACAACAGGCATCTCAGCCCTCTGTTCCAGACAGGCTTCAGTTTGGTGTCTGAACTTGCGAATGCAAAATACTGATCTACATGTAAGAGCCATTTA
Organism: Geospiza fortis; assembly: GCF_000277835.1. NCBI lineage: Eukaryota > Metazoa > Chordata > Aves > Passeriformes > Thraupidae > Geospiza > Geospiza fortis. The sequence continues at coordinate 18,225,625 of NW_005054297.1, forward strand.
ATTCATGGGTTTAAATGCACAGTTTTGATTGTTACCTATGGATGTCTATTGGTGTATCAAACCAAGAACAGGCAAAGCTACATGTAATACTACAGATGTAATTTTCTTCATTGTCCATGTTCTATACTTGAGTATGCTGATGCAGTGTTGTGTTGACCATGTGGTGCAAAAGGCAAAAGGAGTGAAGTTACTTTGTGATCTTCAGTAGTATATTTTCAATGAATAATCAAAATAATACTAAATTGCTAGATGAAGGATAGATTTTAGGAACATTATTTGACTAGCAAGTCATAAAAAGGGATTTTCCTTTATTGTTTTTACTTTCTATTCTAGTAGTTTGGGAGATACTTTGTGAGACTAAGCTAAGTGCAGCTTTTAAGTCAAAATGATTCATTCATTTCAAGTCTCTTAGAAGGGGGGATAATAGAAAAAGTTCTGTGAGCACAACTGAATCCAAAAGCCCAACAAAATCAATTGCCTGTGTATTGATCTTGGTGGAACAGGGAATGCAGTCGTCTCCAGAACTGCCAGCAGCAGGGAATTTGCAGACTTCAGTGCTCAGTTTCTTTTTGTTTGCTGCCCTCTGCGGTTGAAGCTGTAAATTAAAGTGGACTTGGCTGCATGGGGTTAGCTTTACATACTTTTGAACAGCCTCATTTTATTTGCTACCCAAAAAGAAATTAAAACTTAGAAACTAGATAAAATACATGATTTCTAGCTTCTTCTTTACCAGCAGAAACACAAGGGTTTTTAAACTTACAGCTAATTGCAAGATTTCAACTTCAATTTGAAGTTGAAAAGGGAGGCAACTCCCATTCTCATTTTTATCTCCTTGGCTGGTTTAGGGGAGCCCAGTTGATCTGTCAGTGTGTTCTGCCTCCCTGCAAGGAAGGACATGGTTCCATCACTGGGTAGGGGTGGGCCTGCTGCTCTTCAGGGCACCTTGAGGCTCCAAGAGTAATGTCAGTAGGCCAGGACTTCTAGGACCAAAAATTCCACAATTCTAACCCCATATACATTTTAAATTACTTTTTTGTTCATTTGTTTTGTGTAAATACACCCATTTGTTGGTATCAACATTTCTGTGAAAATTAATTTTTTATAGAATTCAAAGGTAAAAACATGCAGTATTTCAACATACAGTAACTGAGTTTGGAGAAAGGATGGAAAATAATTGTTTAGTAACGTCTTCTCAGATTATTCAGATGCAAATTGTGGATTTTTTTTAAGATAAGCAAAAAACCCTCTAAATATGGCAAGCATTTCCGGTAATTCCTGTATATCAAGTTGATATACAGCAAAGCTATCTTCTGCATTTCGCATCTGTTATTTTTTCCCCTCATGCCTTCTTATCTCTGTAGAAGAGAATCCTGTGGTTTTTTCTTAAATTAGTCCTAGTCTCTCTTAAATTCACACATTTTAGTAGTCAGTTCATGAAACTAATTTTAGTAGTGTTTCTCTACGAAAGACTTGGATGTCTATAGTTGAGTTCAAGCTGTACTGCTGAGGTACAGCTGTGGATGGTGGAAATATAAGGGCAAAACTCCAGAGGAGCTTCACTTCCTAACCCTTCTGTGGAGCACAGCAGGTTTTTCATCAGTGACATTTACTTCCCTCTGCATTCACAGGAATAATACTTCCCTTACTTGAAAGGACATTGTGAAGATAAGTGTATAAAACAACAGCTGGGGTCCAGATATTGCATGAACAGCTCACAGATATGTGAGCACCAAGGTAGTTCTGAAGGACTGTTGGCCTTTCAATAGAGCAGAGTTGGCAGGTTGTCCCAGTAACACCAAAAGCAGCAAGAAAACTGCTGTAAGATGTTTAATTACCTGAAATGGTCAAAAGCACAGTGTTATTGCTTGCAGAAAACAGAAATAGCTGTGTGTTATAGCTCCAGTCTACTGGTGGCAGTTTGATTGGAGGAAAAAGTGTTACATACTTGGTCACCAGTGTCATTCTTTATGCAGGACCCTGTCTTCTTTGATGATTGCTTTCTAGGGCACACCATAATTAGCGTCTAGGTTCTGATAATTACAGTTATGGAGAAGCAAATTTTAAATTCAGAAATGTCTTTAATAAGAGGATTTCTCTGTTTCAGAGATATTTAAGCCAACAGTTCACTGTAATTCTGTGCTGCATGAAAGCCTACATCAGATGCTACAAAGAAACTGAAGTTATTTAGAAAGTAATTAATGCAGCCAAGTTTACAGTTGATTAGATATCCCATTGAGAGCTGCACTATTTTGCACCGTCATGTTTTCATGCTCCTTGAATAAATCTGTCAATTATTCTTCTGTTCACTGAAGAATTTCCTTAATACTATCTTCAATTGCTTTATCCCTTGGTTGTGAGAATTTTCAGATGAAAACAATGTATTCCACTGTCAAAAAAAATGCTTCATTATGTCAATAAGGCTATGCAAGATAAAGCATTTCACAGTACTGCTGAAACAAATATTAATGGAATGCATAATTTTTTGTTCCCTATCTTTTGACCATAGGATTTAAAATATATCAGTTCCTTTTCATAGGCTGAAGTGGCTTTTTAACATAGTGATGCTTGCATGATGCATATTCCTTATCTCTGCTCAGTGCTTGCTTCAAGACATCAAGATTCAGAATTAATGTGCTTTGTGAGAAGACAAAGAATGGCCAAAAGCAATACAGATAAAGTTGTGTCTTTGTTGCTGATCTGATGGGTGATTTCCTGCCTGTGCTGGAGAAGACAATCATTTAAACCATCTTCCTAACAAGGAATCTTTAGCAGCATTAAATGTAATTATCTAATGCAGTGATGTTAAAGAAAAGGTCAAAGAACCCTCTTAGCTTTAAGAGTGTAATTTTTAAATGTTTAACATCTTCCAGTCCTTGGAAGAACATCAACAAAAAGAAAAGTGTTAAAGCTACCAGTGAATGACAGCTCTTGAACACAAATATCCTCTATCTTAAATACCATCTTCATTCTTTGATTTTATTCCATTTCTTTCCCCTATTTGTTTTATGTCCGTGTGTTTGTTGTTAAAGTGACATAGCATTTCTAGCACTTTGCTCAGTGTGTGCCTTTTCCTTCCCTTTTCCTTCACAACTGCTCCAGACTGATCGCATAACCCCAGATGACATAGATTTAGAAAACGAACCCTGGTATAAATTCTTTTCAGAGCTGGAGTTTGGACGTCCGGTAAGTGAGGACAGAATACTGATATTTCCACTTTAGGAAAAAATCTTTTTAGAATGACGAATTTAAATTACCAAATTCACCAAGTATAAGCCAGTAAAATTAATATAAGGGTTTTTTTTGAGGATGGGCGGTAAAGTCCCATAAATATAAGTATTTTGTTTCAAATAGACTCTTAAATTGCTAGAGTAGTTATAGTAATAGCTTTAATAAGGAGTATGTATTAGATAAATAGTAGTGTGTAAGTATTTAATAATAAGACAAATTCCATTATAAACAGGGATGTTTGCTGGTTTCTCTCAACTTTTTGCATTTGGCTGGATTATTTTTGAACAATCTTCTAGGACAGAATAATATGACCATTTGCATTAGGGAAGCTAAGTTACAGATCATATCTTTTACTTAAAGGACCAGATCTAAATTTAAATGTATGAAGCCAGAAACAATTTTTTTTACAGCAGGAACTACTGAGAATTTTTTTCCTTTTCTTCATCTCCTATATACATGCATGCAGAATATGTATTTTTTACCTGAACACAGAGATATGGGTTTGCTCTGTTTTCAAGCTGGGCACCCGTTTGAATGGACAGACTTCAGTTCTGCTCCAATTTTCACAGAGAGCCATTACCCAAAACAAGGGCTTTGGCAAACAGGTGCTGGTTTAGACCTGCTGCCAGCACTTACGTCTAAAATTATAAACCTGAATGGTTCCATCTGGCCAAAACACCTAAAAATCAGAAATATCTCAAATTTTCACCTTTGATTTCCTTAGCACTTGCAGTTCTTCTGCAAATACCATAGGCTTAGTTGTATCTAAGCACCTAAGGCTGCTTGTATATTTTTTACAATGGTAAAACAGTAGCACTGTCCTTGAGGCAAGACTGAGAACTAGATTTCACTTCCTCCCTGCACAGTGCCTTAACAACTAGATTGGAGATGCACCTGCTCTTGCTTTTGCACACTCCCTCTCTGGCTCCACAAAGCTCAAATTCTTTCCTGTACACTCTAACATCTTTAGGAAAAAGGATAGCAAATATCTTCATCCCAGAAGAGTGTCTAAGAGGATACTTCCAATATCCAGACAGGCAGAAAATTAAATGTTAAAATCCTCTTAGAAAAAGGAGGCAAGTAAATCTAAGCACTCCCTCGGTCTTTTTAAGCGTTCTCATAGCTCCCCAAGATCGTCCCCGAGATTTTTTGAGTTTAAAAAGCAGAAGCCACAGGCCACAGACAGGAAATCTAAAGACATGAGCTTGAGAGTATCAGGATTTAAAATATCCCCATTCTTTTCATTCCCTGTCAGCCAGTAGTTCTCTGGAGGCCTATCAGAATTTTAATTAGTGACGTGCCAGCTACATGAGGAGCCTGAACACAGACACAGGGCCTTGGAGGACACCCTGGAACCAGGCACCTTAGTCCCTTTCTGTAGCTAGCCGTAAGCCAAAATCAAAACTCCCTGCTGCTTCAGGGAGAGCAGAAGAGAAAGCAAATAATATACACTCTTTTAAAACCTTAATGTTTTAATCATAGCATTTTAAAAATTACCCATTGAATATCCCGTGAAAAATTTAAAAAATAATAAAGGTAGATATATCTGGGTTTAATTTCTTGTGCAGTGGTCTATAATGTTATCACATTGTCATGGATTACTTTTTATCTCCATTATCCTACCATTCAAATGGTATTATCATTTCTCCCTCTAGGTGGGCAGAAACAGTACAGATAAATTCTTCTGATGAACCATATCTCAACAATATTTTACTGATAACAATAACTTTTAAGATAAAATATATTTAAATTCCTCCAATAGAGCATAACTGTGATGCTTTAGACCTTTCTCTTTCAGTGTTAAAACTTGCTGGTATTTATTCAACCATTCCAGTTGTAAATTTTACCACCTAAAGTTACTAACATTTTATTAAGATATTTTAAAAATAACACATGTATCCTTCCATTCTACCCGTGTGTGTCACTCTTTGTATCTGACGCTGTCAACACTTAATTTCTAACTGTGTCACCTTTTCCACATGTTGCATTCCTTGCTGCCATTGATCCTCCTTCATTTCATCTCTACACTTCTGCTTTTATGATGCAGCCACCTAAAAAGCTTTTGGACTATGTTCAAGACAGTTCTTCTGGTGTTTCCAATGAGGTAAATGAATGGTTCTTTTTCAGATGATTCTCTTGGGAAGAAGGGTTGGAATGTTCACCATTTATGTCTTAGGTTTGTTAAAATTTAGTGGTTTCCTTCTGATAGCTATGAGACACTTCTAATTCACAATCATTGTATCTTTGTCTTCATATCTTTCCAGATCACTAGTGCATTTGGATGTTGATCTTTTATCCTAGGAACTGTGAGTCCTTATACCCAAAACTTCTCAGAGATTAACACCCAGAATTACACAACACTCCATACGTCTCTAACTATTTGACAAATTCCCACTTTTCAGAGTTGGGCAAGTGCATTGCTCAATTAATCCATCAGCACAGTATATTTTTTTATTAAAATATCTGAATGCAAATTCTGTGTGTCAAGTGAAAGCTTTTGTGGCTAAGCTGTTATTTCTCCAATTAAGTATTTATGAATAAGGTTGCTCATCAGGTAAAACAGCAATTAATAGTACTTCTGTAATTTATAACTCAGGATTGACAGTTGCTGTCAGTACTCCAAATAAAATTAATCAAGATCAGGTAGTGGGTTGACATTGCCCTACTCTGAGTGGGAGAGATTCAGGCTTTCATTCCTTCTCCACTCCCTCCCCATTTTTACAGCGTTAGGGCAAAAGTCAGTGAATCCTCTACTGGCAACTTTGCTTCATGTGGTGGCTTTACTTCATCCATATTTGTGATTCACTCTCATCTTCTGTAGTTTCTCCAAAAGTTAAACTCAAATTGTGGTCTAAATTGTTAATTGTTTGCTATTTACTCTGGTGTGATTTTAAGCTCTCTATAGATCTAGAAAAAGCTCATAGTTTTGAAATTTGGGCCCAGTTCTCTGAAAGAAAAAGCTTCTAGGCCTTTTCTAATTCCTGTTGGTTTTCAGTATATCAAGAAAGACAATTCAAAAGCCCTAACATGACTTTGAAATATTCCCATGCAGGTCTGAGTAAAATGGCTATTAAGTGACACTGGTTTTCTCTTGGATTAATTTACAAAGTCCTATCTTTAATTTTGAAATTTTAGTCATCTTTAAATATGATAAATCATGTTCAAAAATGACAGCAACTTAATACTTCTCCAGAGGAGAAGACTATTCGAAATAACTTGATAAAGTATTATAACCATCATGCAAGCCTATTTGTTATTTTCCTTTTACTTTTGCCTACTTTCCCTAGCTCCATTTTTAATCAGCATTAAAGCCTTGATGCATGAAAACAGCTGAAATATTGGGTTAATTCTAAAAATATATATCATTTTTTTAGTAAAACCAAATAAAAGTATTCAAAAAAGATTTTATTTGGTAGTTTGGAATTGTCATCTTCAGTATTTATGTTTTTTTCAAGTTGCCTTTATTCTTATAGAGCAGTGTTGAATATTGTGGAAGATGGCTAATTATTTTTGGAGATGGGAGAGATGTGTTCAGTTGGGCCAACCAAAAGTAGGTCAGTAAACACCCAAGAGCTGACAGGACAGCTGCAAACAATAAAACAAGCAATAAAAAACAACCACTCACAGTGTTTGTTTTCACCTTTCCTCTATATGTCACATCAATGAAGCTCTTCCTGTGGAGAGAAGGTATAAACTCCACACAATCTATAAAATAATATATGCCTGTAGTAGAAATTAGTGTTGTAGAATGGGCGAAGTACAGGATCTGTCATAGAGAAAAAACTTCAAAGACAGCATCAAATAAAGTATAAAAGGGCAAGTTGCATTCAAGGTGATAAAAGAATCTTAAAGGATGTAAAGTGAAAGCCAGTAACCCAGCAGTCAGTTGTGGCATGATAGGCACTTCTAGCCATCTGTGTATAGCCTGTGTATGCTGTGAAAAGGAAGTTTCCTCTGGTGGGATTTCCATTGTGTGATCCCATAGCCTTCCATAGGAGACAGTGAGGATCTGCTCCACCCTTGGGAGTGACATCATGGTCTGTACAGGCATGGAGCCACTACAGGTGATGGGAAGCAAGCACTGCCTCAGGGCCATTTGGCCACTGTCACCTCCCAGGTAGTCAGTGGTAGCAAGTGGAAGTGGCTGGCATCCGCACAAAAGAATCCACAAGGACAATTTATCTGCAGTGTTTGCACCACCTTGTGCAACAGTTCTGAGATCACCTGTGGTCCTGAGTTTCCTTCCTGACTGCTTCCAGACCATGGCAGTGACTGGTCAAGAGAAGGAAGATGGTCGTCGCCAGTTCTGAAATGAGACTTGGGTGTTTTCCAGGACAGGCTGAATGTGTGTTTTATGGGTAGTGCAGGGAAGCACACAGACCTGAGGCCTTTGCTTCCTGTGATTATACTGGCTGGAGATGTGAACAACACTGTGTCTGGCTTCTATGGTTTTATTGCAGACAGACCTCATAGTATTGATATATATCTTAAAATCATTGCATTTGGAGAGTGATGGGACAATCGTCACAAAGTACTTTTAAGCCTTCAGAGGGTGTAAAGAAAAACTTGAAAATAAGAACTATGTGAAAATAGCTCAAGTTTTAGATAACATATTGTTTCATATTGTGGCATGTTTGTGTGGCTCTCCCCACCCCACAGTCCTAAAAAGTCTGTTCCCAAATATTGTAAGACTACTGGTGACTTCTTTACCTAAGTGTCAGTTAAGAGATCTGGGTGAAGTTCTGTTCATGAACTTGCAAATCAAATCACTGGAGGGAAAAAATCCAACAAAAGAAAGGACTTGTACAGCCCATGAGTGCCATTACTTCAGTAGTCCTTCGGGATAAAGATGTTTCCATGCAGGGAAAAAGCCAAGAAGGCTCTCTATAAAGGCAAAAAAATAATTCCTGCACCTTAGAAACCTGTATGATAGTTCTATTTCTAGTCCATTGGGTTATGGAAAGCTGAAGTGACATGGCAGGAACTTGAAAGAAGTTCAATTCTTGAACCTGACTGCTTTGTACCCATGAAGAAATAGCCCAGGAACCAAGCAGTTCATTCTAGATTCATACCTGGGTACCAGAACTGTAATATTACTTAATTCTGACTAAAGGCTTAAAATGGTTGATTTAAAATCAGTAGTCATTTAAGGTTGAATTTGTGTTAACAATATAATTATGGAAGTTCCATCTCCCAGTAGCTGCATCTGTAACTCCATAAGCATGACTAATTTTCTGTGATGAGAACTGCTCTTACCAGGATTAGAAGGTGTATAAGGCCAGTTGCTCACCACAAACGTCATGGCACTGACAAAAGCTTCTGGCTATTATTGATTGTAGGATTTTGGTGAGTAACTGAGGGATGAAGAGAAGCTTTGCAGACCTCATATGTACATAAAAGAATAATCTTCAAATTTTTCTGTTTTTACAGTAAAGATTTGTTTCACCTGTTCTGTGTCTGCTTTTGAAAAAGCATTATTTGGGATCATTATGTAACAGTGCTTTAAAGGAAAAAAATTACTGAAGTAGAATAAGTAATGAAATCTAGCGATGCTTTTTGAAAGCTGCATAATTTATTCTCATGAAATGTTGCAGTGTCTGTGATGGAGTGCTCAGGATGTTAATTATCATGGGCTGCTGTTATAGGATTTACCACAGAATAACAAGGAGTCATCAAACATGATAAACAAAAATTGTCACTCTTTCTTCAAATACAAACATAACAATCCATGTGTTTGTTTTCACAGGCTTCCTTATATCATCACTATTCAACAGACAGAGGCCTGGACAGGCCCTCCAGGTAAGAAGCACTATCTATACTTCACAGACACAGATTATCCGGCCTGAAGGTCTTCTTTGGGACCTGACACCAGCAGATTTTGTGAAGAGTCAGATTTTAACATTCACCTTGTGAGCTACTGGCAAATTAGATGCTTGGAGTGTTGCTTTTGATACTGATGTGTAGATTTTATTTTAGTTTTACAAGGACTTAGTGTTTGCATTTAAATTAACCACACTGTGTTCTGGGTCTTTCCACTAACATCCCTGAGCTTCTCTCTCAGCAGCAGTGATTTATTCTTTACCCTTACTGCCTGCAGTGTATTCAGTGCTGTTTTCCTAAGCATGATGCCTTGACTGTTCTCAGACTCTATCTTTTTCATATCTTTGCACCTAAACTCTAGTTCCAAAAAATAGTCTAACATACCTTGATGCATTTATTTCAAAGAAAATGGCATAGTAATGTTGTGTACAACTTTAAAACAATCAGGTTAAGAACAAATTAATATTTTCACTGGGAAATAGGCTGTAAGATATGTGAGACCAGTACTTCTTCCCTTTATGTGTTTTTCATCTGTAAACCAATAATATAATTACGACCTTACTTCTTACATTCCTGAATTCTGATCTCAGAGTCGGACTGCTACTGATCCTGCTTTTTTCTGTAGTTCTGCAAGTACAGCGAGTGACTACAGAAAGCGAAGGAAGTCAGAGCCTGCTGTGAGTCACCAGAGGGCACACAGTGACCAGAACGCCAACAGACCTAACCTGGGCCATACAGACACACAGGGCTCATGTTCCACCCTTAGGAAGCCTTTAACTAGCTCATCTCCTTCTTCTCCATCACGAGCTAAAGGTAAGAGGAGGCCACATTAGTTGGCAGAAAACTGCTGCTGATGTGTTGTACTGTATGTGGGTAGCAGCTGCCTGCTGTCATTTGGTATGTGTCCCCAGGGGATGTGAAGCAACAGCTTTGGGCCTTTCCTGAAAGGCTGACTTCTTCATTTTTACAGGTGTAATTTTAAGCTGGAAAGCTGGATTTGTAACAAGGAGTTTCCAGTTTCAACTGCTTGTTCTAACAAAAGAGAATTGACTAAAAGAAGACTAATAATTCTACCACAGTATATAAACCCTATTATTTTTATTAACTCTACTACTCTCTTACTAGATTATTGTGATTTTAAAGCTAGTTTATTATATTGAGAAAGCAAATTGAGAGAAATAACCTGTAAGATTAAAGATGTGTGTCCAGGATAGTAGACCTTTTAAATCCATAGGTGATGTCTTAGCTGTCAGTTATCAAGACCTAATTTAATCAAGAAAGCATCCATAGTCTGATTTTTTACTTTCTAAATCCTAGGAAGTATTTAGTACAGCTGATGCAATCTAATTAGCTCACTTTTGGCAAGCGACTCAGCATCCTATTACTGTTTTCCATATCTCTTCAGGAAAGAGATCACAGAATCAGTTGTTCATTTGGGTTTTTGGAGATTTGAATGGGTTTTTCTAGAAAACAAAAAAGCTTCCAGTAAAACATAGAATGGAAGTAATATATAGAATAATACTGAATATAATATGTCTCCATCTTTTCAAATTATTATTTTTATTATCTCTTAATTGCTCTATTTTGTAGCTATACTAATCAATAAACTTCTGTAACAGTAAATTCTCAGTGAAAAGAACATAATATCCAGACTGCAACAGAAAGTGTCAAAGAAAAGTAGTGAGGTACATTGAGAGTGAGGTGGTTGAAAAGCAAATGTATTTTAAACATTTAAAACATCGAAGTGTTGTAGCAGTAATTTTAAATGTGGATTAACTCATCCATTTGGCTTACCAGGCCAGGCAGTAAAAAGTTAATAGATTCCACTTGCCTGCATGTGCCTTTGACTCTACCACCAATAACAAGCACTAAGCATGACTTCAACACTTCCTGTGTTTGAAAGTCCTTCCATTAAGAATATCTTCCACAGCCAGTTAGCTTTCTCTCTCAGCATTATGACCCCTGTAGAATGTTAATTTTTCTTGAAATTAAGCAATTTGTTAAAGAAGGAGTACATTATAAACTGTTTGATCACCACGAATTTTGAACTTAAGTGTTTCAGTTTCAGATCTAGATTCCATTTTTTTTAGAAAGGAGACTCAGATCAGGAAGGATGCTTCAAGCAGCTCAATGTTGCCATTTGAGACTTTTTTTGAAAGTTCAGTACAATTATGAAAGACCACCATTCCAGATTTGTCTTGTGGTGTCTTCTAGATCTACCATGCACATAAAAATATGTCTTAAAGCTTGAAAAATCAGGCCTTTTTTATGGAAGTCAATTGAAGGGTTATTTTTACTTCTACATTGTGGTTAGGCTCAGTAAACCGATACACCTTCCTTTACACTTGTATAAACACTTTCTGAGCTGCCTTGTTCTGCCCTGCATAAGCTGTACAAAACATTGCTTCCTTCAGTGCTGCCACACAGGGAAGGAGCAGGCTACCTGTGAATGATATGGAGAAATTTCCTATTTGATCTGATACGAAGATTCATCTTTATTTTAACTATCTTAGAATATGTGGATGCTGTGAACTCTGGGCATTATACAGGTTAAAAATCATAAACAACTTTTTCAGAATGCTCCATTGGAAAAGTCAGTATTACCCTGAGGTCTAGATTTGTTGTGTGGCTTCATCTTTAAATCCTTTGCAGCTTTTATTGTCCGTTGACCTGCTTTAAAATCCCAATTAATCCCCAATTAATGCCTGGTTTCTTATGTTGCTTTGATGGCAGGGGTTGTAGAGGAGATAACATCTCCATAATTAATAAAGAATTCTTTTTGTTGTTTAAAATATCATGAGTGCATTTTTGCAGCTGGAAAATAACTTAATTATTAGCTCTGCAGTCCTAGCCTGTAACAAACTATGTACTGACCTAAGCTGATAGATGCACTAATTGCTACCTCTTTTCTAGTCTTTCTAATACTTGCTGATGCTAATTCCAACTTTCTGAATCTTTTAATTTCTGGCAATGTCTCTTTTTTACCATGCTGCTCTACGGATTATAAAGGTGGGGATATTAGCAAAGTATATCCATCCCTTTTAAGTTACTCAGTGCACAACTACAACACCTCAAATGAATTAGATTACTGTAGCACTTACAGACAACATTTAGCTGTTCCAAATGATTCGAGAAGGGCAACCAGCTACAAGAATGGCTGGCAAATGACTCGCCAAAATGCAGAAGTCTGGAGTAGCACAGAGGAAGCTGCTTCTCCAAAGAGGAAATCTCGTAGCTGTGATGACCTGTTGACAGATGATCATGATAGCTATCCCGATGCACAGGCCAAGGCTGAAAGCATGGGCTCTCTGTTATGTGAGGAGGACTCCAAAGAAATTTGCCCAATGAACTGGAACTCCCCATACGCTGAGGGCCGTGGTAGTGGCAGGTCAAGAGTTCGTCACAGATCTGCGCATGATGCTCCAGGTTTCCTGAAGATGTACAAAAAGATGCACCGCATCAATCGCAAGGACTTGATGAATTCTGAGGTGATTTGTTCTGTCAAGTCCAGAATACTGCAATATGAAAAAGAACAGCACAAAGGTATTCTTCAAGGTTGGAGAGAGTCATCTACTGAGGAGGTGCCCAGAGACATGGTGCCAACCAGAATATCTGAATTTGAAAAGTTAATTCAGAAGTCAAAATCAATGCCGAACCTTGGTGATGACATGTTGTCAACAGTTACATTAGAGCCTCCTAAAAATGGCTTGTGTCCAAAGAGGCGATTTTCTATTGAATCCCTGCTGGAAGAAGAAACTCCAGTCAGACATCCCTCTCAGGTACAACGGAGCTACAAGTCTAAAACCCTGGTGCCAATTCATATTGAAGTGACCAGTGATGAGCCACAACGATCACATATAGATTTTTCAGACAGCGATCAAGATGGAGTGGTTTCTGATCTCAGTGACTTTATCCAGATAGAGGGTTCATCCTTTTGTAGTGAAAGTGACTTTGATCACTTTTCCTTCACTTCATCTGAAAGCTTTTATGGATCAGGCCATCACCATCACCACCATCACCACCACCACAGGCATCTCATCAGCTCCTGCAAAGGGCGATGCCCAGCATCCTACACCCGCTTCACCACCATGCTAAAACATGAAAGGGCTAAGCAAGAAACCACTGAAGATCCAAGGAGACAGGAAGCAGAATCCGGCCTGTCTAAGATAGCATTCCTCGTCAGTCCAGTGCCTTTCCGGAGGAAAAAAAGTGCAGCTCCTAAAAAACAAACTGAAAAGAAAAAATGCAAGTCATCTGTGTTTGAAGCACTAGATTCTGCACTTAAAGACATTTGTGACCAAATCAAAGCTGAAAAAAGGCGGGGAAGCTTGCCTGACAACAGTATATTACACAGACTTATTACTGAGCTGCTTCCAGACATTCCAGAAAGGAATTCATCTCTTAAAGCTCTGAAAAAGAGTCCCACGCACCAGCCTTTTCATCCACTGCCTCAAGATGGTGCTATCCATTGTCCACTGTACCAGAATGATTGTGGAAGATTACCTCTTAGTGCCTCTTTTCCAGACATGGATGCAACTAACAACAATGATAGTGCACTGTGTTTCCAAGGTGGATTAATTTTCTTCCTCTATCCTTGTGATTGACTTATCCAACCTTACTCCCTGTGTTTCCCACCCTTTCTCATTCCACTTTGTGTCGTCTATAAGAAGCTTTCATCCCACAAAATTGTTAGTGAAGGACATCATTTTCACATAGGTGTTGAGGATAGATAAATTTGCTGTCTATTCACAAAATATATGACAATGTAATCATGACAACTGAAGTAGCAGTGCATTTCAACTAATTGAAACTAAATTAGTTCTATAAATTATGAGGATGTTATTAAGCAGTAAACTCATGCATGATCAGATGCTGGTCAAACTAAAACCAAAATGCAGATAACCCTTTCTTTATCACTAAGAAAAAAAGAATGCGAATCTAAAATGTATTTTACTATATAATTTTATTAAATGTAAGTAATAAAAATGCTGTTAATTCTGCCAGTATCATAGAAAGTCAATTCTGTTTTCTTATGAGTCCACTACTTTGTGTTACTTTTTGTGAATAGATGTTAAGGTCATTTTAGGAAGTTTCCATTTCCACTGTCCAAACAATTTCCAATTTCTGTGGCAGCAAAACTAATTCTTTCCATAGAATTTCAAAATGTCTGTGAAATTTTGAGAAATTTCCTGTCTTCTTAGAAGGGAATTTCTTAATAATCAAAACATGAATGAAATTGTCAGGGTAAGTATGAGCAATCTGTTTTTAAAGTTACTGCTTTGAGTTGTTTGTTGCTCTGCCTCTTTTTTTAAATTTTTTCTTTTATTTTAATCAAAAAAAGAAAAATATAGTTAACATATATTCTTGAAATCCCAAATGGATGTAAGAGAGAATGTCTTTAATATAGAAATTATGCAATATTTGATCAGACACATCCTTATTCTCACATATTTTTGTGTAACTTTTGCAAGTAGCACAATAATAAATATGTATTTCAAGAGAAATCAGAATTGAAGCTATTACCATCTTTTCTTAACTAGATGTAATAAGCATATTTAGAATAGAAAATTTGGAAAAAAAACAGCTATAAAAGGCAGCTCAGAATTGAATTAGTCATAATTGAGGCCTGATCATAATTAACCCTGACAGACAGTACTACATGATGAGACTGAAGTTGATGAAAAATGTGTTTTTCACATATTGTAGTTGCTAAATGAGAACTTTCCAGTCTGTGAAAAATAAGGAAATCCATAGTTTAAAGTAAATGTGGATTTCTGTTAGCTTTTGCAGCTAGGAAGGAGCCTGGCATGAGGAAAGTAATACACTCTGTCAACATTAATATCCCTAAAGTAGTGTGGAGAATGAGTAAAGCAGAATATTCCATTAGTTTCCATCAACACCAGTCATGGCTGAACTCTACTTCTAATCAAGTTTTCGTGTTTTGTTGGATGTGTGTGCATCTCTTATAGCCACACAGAGACCTGAAGGTCATAGCAGATGACTGAAAACCACCAGTACTGCATAAGGAGCTGTAGAGAAAAGAAGATTTTTTTTTTTGTCCTAAAGCTTCTGTATTTTCACTCCTTTCCAATATCCTGCTCTTACTGCTAGAAATATAAGAAAAAAAAATAGATGTGTTTGGAATCATTCATTATATCTTTAGGTTTATGCAGTAGGTGTACATCCTCCTTCAGGAACACATGCCAAATCAAAGAAGCTGTCCAGAGCTGGGGCTATGATATACTTATTGGGAATGACATGCTTACAACCAATGGCATAATTAATAAAATGATCTCTTTACCTCCAGTTTATTTATCAATGGCCACAAGTTTTTGTGGCTTAGCCAACAACCAGTTAGAATGGATGAGATGATCTCAGTTCTCTTCTTTGTTCCACTTGTATTTCTTTAGAAATGCTTGACAGATTGTGGGAATGAAGTCAAAGGAAGACAAACACAAATCACGTTTTCAGTAAAAAGTACCACTGTGGTAGTAGGAGAATAAAACAGTACTTCTCAGAAGTTAAGAGGCAGTTCATTAAATAGTTCTATTTTCATTTCACATTTGCAACTTGCAGAGCTATAGAGTGTATAAGATTTTGATTTTATCCTTATCAAAATATGAGAAAATATTCACCATCCTGTAATAAACATTGGTAAACTGCTTTAGAAAAGTCTGCCACATAGATTGGTGGGTAATATGATTTGTATTCCATCTCTTAAAACAGAGTTGTTTTATCAAGTAACATCCTTTTAAATTTCCTTGTGCTGCCTAACATGTGCCCCTGGTAAAGTAGAAATGCATCTTAGATCACTTAGGAGGAAACAATGTTTCTTCACATTTTCTCATTGAAGCATGCTTGAATCACGTGTTGTGCATGTAATTATGTGTTTACATTGCTGGCATTCCAAAACAATGTCCAGCAACCTGATGGAGTCTGAGTACTGCTGTCATGTCTTCCACTTGGCCCAGCAGGGGAGCATCCCTTTTCACAGTGAGGCATAAATACACTCTCTTGATCCTCAGTCATAGAGTTCCTTCTGCTTTGGATCAGAGGACAGCCTTAGCCTTTGCTTAAAGTTAGTTGGTTTTTTTTTCCTTTAAAGGTGCTCTTAACCATCATACCACATGCTTTTCTTTCTACTAAATGTAAAATTAGAGATTCCAATATCTTTTCATCCCGCTAAATGAAAGCAAGTAGCAGCACAGATTTGAATGGTTTTGTTTATCGTAGTTTCACATAATTTCTGTTTTCAGTAGACCAGGAGTCTCCTGGAAGCTATTCTTCTGCTTTCACTGATGTGGGACGATGTACTCCAAGGGAGAGAAGAGGAACTACAGACAAAGAGGTAGTGAAACAAGAATAAGTAACACAGCAATATCCATGTGGAAAATTGGAAACATATTTGAGACAAGATTTGTCTTGGTTTTAAGACTATATAATGATGCAAACCAAAGGAACAGCATCTTCCTTTTTCATGAAGGAGATTGGTACTTCAAGAAGTTAAAATAATATCAGGCTTTGTAAGATAAGCTGTGTTCTTCTGTTCATTATTAAATAGACACAAATTCACTAGTTATTGATCAGCTCTGTCAAAACTGATTGGAGTGTGTGTTTGGAATAGAGAAAAATAACAGATTTGACTGAGGAAAGGCTGTTCGGAAACCTAAAGTATTACACAAATAAACTACCTTGGTAGTTTCAAAACTGATACAAAACATCTATATTTCATTGTTATTTTTGTTTGGAAAGCAAACCACTGCTGTTAGTGGATTAGACAAAACCA
This sequence comes from Geospiza fortis, assembly GCF_000277835.1. NCBI lineage: Eukaryota > Metazoa > Chordata > Aves > Passeriformes > Thraupidae > Geospiza > Geospiza fortis. The sequence continues at coordinate 18,242,459 of NW_005054297.1, forward strand.
GTTGTCCTAAGAGGAGTCTCGAACATCTGTAGCAGTTGGTGATTTTAATTAGGTACTGATTGCTTGTAGGAGTGCTTTGGAGGAGGAAATGGAAGCTGGCATACCACCTTTAAAGTAACACAAAGCATCACTGAAAAGTACATATTGAAAAATAAAGTATATTATTCTGTGTCTTAAGAATGCTTATAGGTCTAGAACTATAAATGCCCTCCAAACAACAAGATCACTATATTTTAATTGCTAATATATAAGATTTTGCTCTGGGCTATATACTTGATAAATGGTGGTATGGTTAGAACTGAATTCAGAACCATCTATACCCCACTGATGTGCTTATATTTCTGGAATTTGTTTAAAAGTCTGATTTAAAAAAAAAAAGATTTCTCATTACAAAATACAGTCTAAAAAAGTTCCATAGCCATATTGTTCTGTAGGAGTTCCATAGTTCCATAGGAGCCATATTGTATGTTTCTTTTAAAGAATCCTGTGACATGGAAAATCATCTTTCAATTTGAAAATACATAAAATATTTAAATTACAAGACCATTTAAGATCATTTTAAAAGGTTTAAAAATGTTAAAGAGAAAAGGCATCTCTATTTCCAGCATGTTTTGTACATTTCAAAGTGTTTTGTATTAAAACAGCTCCACTGTTCTTTTAATATCCACTTTTTCTGTTATTTGCTTTAATAGTTACAATATCGGCTGTACCAAAATCAGGAAAGACTGAATAGGGCTTAGCTACCATTGATATGAATCATATGTTGATATGAATATCCCCTCTTGTCTAAGAGACTGTTTTTAATAAGAGCAAGGAACAGAAAAATGCTTTTAAATTTAGGCTATCTTATTTGAAGGAGATCTGTAATGGAAAATTTATTAGTATGGCAAAATTCAAGTTGACAGGATCCCTATAATAGCTTCAGGGACTTTTTATTATAGTGAAGACAATTCTGTAGGTGTACTGGATTTGCAAGTCTTAAAATGACAAGAAGAAAGAGAACCAAGTCAAGAACACCTGGCCTGGAATAGAGGTAAAATGTAAAATTTACAAGTGTCCCTTTTTATTCCTGTCATAAAAAGATGTGCACCTTTACATCATGACAAATAGTATCTCTCAGAATAGCATAATCAGCTCATTCTAGACATCCTAGAGAGGCATTTGTTAGAATGGGGTGCTCTTAGCTGTGCAAGTACTTGCAGAGCAAGACTAAATCACTTCAACAAATGCCCTCATGTGGTTCTGGTTTTCACTTCCTCTGAAGTATCTGGTGCTGGCTGGCTGCTTGTCAGATGCAGACAGTCCTATTGAGCTTACATGTACTTGGTGACAGAACTTGATAAATGTTTGAAAGAAATGTTATCATGTGATTGCCTGTGATAGCAAGAGAGCTGCACAGATGACTCAGATCACCTCCAGTCCTGTGCTTTCTTAAAACTATGAATGTAATTATAGAAATTAAAAATATTCCAACCATTTCCAGTTGTCAGAGGATATGTGTATATACAAATATATATATAAATGTCATGCATCATTGCAATTGAAATTAGCCTACAGATAACAAGTTTACATTAAAGGCACCTAAAATAGTACAGAACATTAAGTATGTGTATTTATATTGTACCTAGAGATCTAGTTGCCTACAAGTCACATTGACATATTTAACTTTTTTATTTACTTTGGTACTTCTCTTAAACATCAAGTGGCAAAGTAGTCTGCATTAAAATTTAGCTATTTCTGTTTTTAGAACACTAAGTCCCAAACACTGAACTGCCTTTAAAAAAAGACGTATATTTTATTGCCTATTTCTTCAAGAACCACTGTAAAGCTCATCCTTTTCTTTTTGGATCTTCGTCACCTTTTAAAAATTGAAACACATTTATCATATAGTAATACTACCTGAATGTATTAATCGCTTCACCTGTTTTTCAGAAACTGCCAGCTAGAGCTGTATATGACTTTAAAGCTCAAACTTCTAAGTAAGTACTAGACTTTTGTTCATTCCAGAATTCATAATTCAAGCAAACTCTTTCTACCACTTAAGTGGTGTTCGAGCCAGTTTCAACAGTGAATGCCATGGGCATGAGGACCCTGCTTGCTGTCACAGTAGTCCCTGCACTTGCAAATTGTGTGAGAAGTTACTTTGTAATAAAATGATCTTAAATTATTATATTCTCCATTGTATCTGTTTGAACACATGAATAGCTGTGCATCTTCCACCTTCTAGAGCACAGGTTGTGAAGGCTCTTTGTTTGTTGTGAATTGCATTTAGGTGACGGAGGGTAAATTGCTTAAACTACAGTCATAGATAATGTGTTTATCAAAAGTCTGTGTAATGCTTCAGCCTCTTCCTGTCTGTCTTAACATACACAGGCTTTCTGCAGGATGTAACATACCACATACCAACACAAAAAACAGTGGTCCATAACAAAAGATTGGGAACCACTAATTTAGGATATGAGACAGACAAAGTAGAATGTCTACAATTCATTTCTGCTGTTGTTCCAATGATTCAAGACATTTAAACAATCTTTAGATATGACCAAACATTGACACTAGAATTACATTAGCTGTGTCAGGATAAAACTCACAGCTGAAATTACCAGAGCAGCACATTAGCTCTTGAAAAACCAAATGGATGATACAGCAAAGATCTCCCGAGCCAGATCTGAAAATATTCTAATGATGTTAAAAAGTCCCTTTTTGGTATCCAGCATTTAACAACTTACAGTCTCTGATATCGAGAAATGGTGAGAACATAATCCTGTGTCCTTCATGCTTCTGAATAGATGTTATGAAAGAAAAAATGTGTAGAGCAGAAGCACACCAAGCTGTTATGCTGCAGAAAGGTAGTGATAAGCCATGAAGATCATCATACTTGCATGCACACATCATAGTAAGTTCTCTGGTGGTAACTAGCAATGCTTCCTTGAAATCACAATGTAAGACAAGCCTTTGTAACCTATAGATACTTCATGGGGATTCATAAATGCAAGTCATTTGATTTTATATGTTATGATCAACTGATAAATGTACCACAGCTGTGCCACTTTTTCTTCAAATGTTTGGTTGTTACATTCTGTTTAAGTTCCAAACTGTAAAGATCTCAGGAACCATGGAGGGAGAAGAGTTAAATGTAAAGCTATAAACATCTGATATAAATAAATTTGTTACAGAGAGCTGTCCTTTAAGAAAGGAGATACTGTCTATATCCTCAGGAAAATTGATCAAAACTGGTATGAGGGTGAGCACCATGGAAGAGTTGGAATATTCCCAATTTCTTATGTTGAGGTTTGTTCTTTGTTTTAATTCTTTTAATTAATTTGGGTAATAGGTTCACAAACCACATGAGAATGATGAAAATCTGGTTTTTCTTTTTCCTTAGAAACTTTCTCCCCCAGAAAAAGCACAGCCTGCCAGGCCACCTCCCCCTGCACAGATTGGAGAGATTGGAGAAGCTGTTGCCAAATATAATTTCAGTGCAGACACAAATGTGGAGTTATCACTTAGAAAGGTACAGTTGAGAACTGTCTTCCATCAAAATACCATTTTAATGTCTCCTGCTACACAGAATCAATATATAGGTAAATACTGTGCTTTATGCACTCTGCATTCAAGATCAGCAATGCACGAAGCAATGCCATGGTAGGAAACTCTAACATAATAGCTTGTTGCCTTGCAGTCTGTCTCAGCTACCTGCAAATACTGTAAATGTGTTTTGCCTTTAATTTGGACTGCGGCAGAGTAACATATGCAGTCATCTGCTTACTGCCCAGCTAAATTTTGAGTTTTCACTTCAATTATCTATTCTTTTTTTAATTATTCCTGGCTGTCACAATTATTATATTAAGGATTTTAATGCAGAATTAATAGAAAATTACAGAATATAAAAGATACAAAAAAAGCCTCAGAGATATTTTTGTGAATGTAAATATTTCATTTAATAACAGCTCTTTGTTTATAATGTTCTATTATCTTTCCTATGTATATCCTGTTGGCTATACTGAATTGCACATGAACAGAATAACTTTAATTTCTGAAGTTTGTTAGACATTGGAACATTAATACTGTAGAGAGAAACTTTATTATTGCAGACATTAAATACTTAGTTGTAAGTGGTGGTTACTTTTCATCCACTGGGAAGTTATGCCTTTTTTTTTAGAATTAGAGTTCATAGAAGCTTTTCAGTGGTTTGTTTTTCTTTTAAGCAAAAAAGTAAGGATAGAGATGTTTGTCGCTGACCTACAGCCTAATCCAGCGCTACTGAAAATAATGGTGTTTTTTTATTAATTTGAAATTTATAAAAGTCAGAGAGGTCTAAAAAAACCCCAGGAATAGGAACTTAGAGAAGTTACAGGTTGGGGATAATTGAGTGTCTTATTCCTTTCTAAAATTAGCTTTTGTGTTTATTGTGGTGATCATAATCTTAACGGCCCAATTTTGGTTTGTTTGGAAAGTTGACTTGCATTGGTTTTCCTTTGTTCCATCTCACTAAGGGCAATTGTAGTGAACTCCACACATCAACTACAGAAACAAAATTAAAACCAAAAGAATGCAAAAGTAATAGGCAAGGATTTGTTTCAGAAAGACATGGTGAAAAGAACATCATGTAAACCAAAGAAGGGTGTAGCTCATTAAGTAAAAGGTTTGAATATAAGGTTGATGGTTTCAATTTCTACAGTCTCTAAGAACAGTGAGGTTCTGCCCATTTTACATAGGAAAAACACTTATTTCTCTCATATTTTCAACAGACTCACACTTTTTAGTTTTCTACCTTCACTTACTCAAATTTTACTGATAACAAAGCACTTGCATGGATTTCACTGTTGAACTTTTATCACTCTTAAGAAAAAATGGGCATAGCAGTCAATGCATACTATAATTGGGGCATTAGCTAGTAGTTTAGCCAACAATTAAAACAGGTTATGTTCCAAAGAAAAGTGTTAACGTTAATCTCCCAAGCAAGAGGAGAGGACTACATGAGATTCCTCTCAGATAAAAGAACAGCATTTATAGTCCATGCTTAACCCCTCATTACATACTGGAACAATATGGTAGTTTTATGTATGGCTGTTATCAATGGGAGGAAAAATGGGAAAATGGAGATGATGCTCAAGACTGATGGAAAGCAGCACTGTGGGGAAGATACTATTATGTGTTAAAATAATAGCTGTTATGTACAAAATTAACTTTCAATGTATGTGCTGATAACTCATTTTCATAATGCCTTTCAGGGAGACAGAGTAATTCTTCTTAAGCGAGTTGATCAAAACTGGTATGAAGGAAAAATACCAGGAACCAACAAACAAGGCATCTTCCCTGTCTCCTATGTAGAAGTCATCAAAAAGAATCCATCAAAAGGTGTAGATGACTATCCTGACCCTCCAATACCCCAAAGCTATTCTAGTGACAGAATACATCATTTAAGTTCAACTAAGGTAAGGATTTTCTGATGTTAGCTGCCACCCATAGAGTGGGTTTAGAAGGACTTGTAATATTTTTGTTAACATTGACTTGTTAACATTATACATAGGATTAAATACACATTTTCTTTCTTGCACAGGTAGAATTGCATTACTATGTTGTTAGTAAATAATTTTTAATAGACAAGTGTGTCTCATATTCTGCCAGGATTTATGCTCTTTTCTTAATTGGTTTTTACATTATTTTTAGTAGAGACAGGTGAAATTTGGGCAGAAAAGTCAACAGAGAAAAATTTATCTGGGAATCTTAGCAAGAATTTGAGCATTAAGGGTATGTCTAGCAGACTTGTAATAGTACAATGTGAAGACATTCCCATAACACAGCTGTCCTAAAAGCCTACGGTTCCATAAGCATGCAGGACACTGCTTGCCAAGACCAGTTCTGTACCTTTTGAAGCAAAGGAGAACAGCCAGTGATTATGTACTAAAACCTTCCTCCTTTTGCCATTCACAGTCTATGAGGAGGCTAGAATGTTGGTACATTCCTTGGAGTGGTACAAACTGACAGTGTTGTTTCATTTAGGAGTGAGATGATTGTCATCGCATTGTCAATGAACTTGAATTCAGATCTTTATGGTTGTATATTTTTCACACCAGATGCATATCACAGGTTCCAAATTGTTCTTTTTCCTAGTCTAGATAACCACCACAAAGCATACTATAGGATGCTGCAGAAAGATTCCTGTGTTCTGGTTTATCATTCACTTGTAAGGCTTTGCACTCACCTGTGTGGGGAACATAACATTTTTGGCAGTGACCAAAACTAAGGAAGTTTCTGCATACAAACTGTGCTTAGAATTAACTTGTTATCAATTACTTTGAACACTCAAGATGGAAACTTTTCTAGATCTTCCTCTTTACCTTTGCTGTTTATCTCTTCAGCGTGGGCAGTGATTTTTTTGTGTAATTATAAACGTCTTTATCCTGCTATTAATTCATGTTTCATTTGATCTTGTCCTCTTTTCTACTTCTATCTACTTCCATACTTGGTGATCATCCACATGCTTCAACTTTGAAATAAGTTCCACATTTACTAACTACTTTGGGGTTGTAAAAAGCTACCAAAAGATGTCATTTATAGGCAACAGTAACCCCTGAAAATATTACTAAGTATTAGTTGGTTTGGGACAGTTGCTCAAATAGGTCTTGTCTGGTTTTCCAGAATGTGTCCCAACAGAGAACTAGATCCTATCTCTTCTATTCCCACAAAACTGTTCAAGTAACATCAAATTCTGTAGCTTCCAACTGGGGTATTCATACACTAGAGCTTATTGTTACTTGTCCCGAAGGCAAGTCAAGACTATGAGGCAGCTTAAGTGCTCCCTATTCCAGAGATGCCTCTCCCTGTTTTCTATGGAGCAGGCTTCTCTCTAAGGTATCCTGCCAAAGCTCCATAGCTCTTGTTGAGCACAGGTGATGCTTCAGAGCATTTACATCCATATTACAAAAGTATCCTGCCACTATTATTAAGTTAGTTTTTACTAAATTAGTTCATGAGGGAAGGAAATTGGTAGAAGCCTTCTTTTTAACATAGGATACTTCTTCAACAATCAGGTTAAAAAAACCCAAAACCACCTTCCACTGAGACTTTTAAACAGACATCTTTTTTCTGGATTCAGCTGTATTCAGAAATGGCAATACCATGAAGAAGACATGTTGCTCCTGGCTACCTAGAAGCATTTCATCAGTCCTGAAGGTGTTCTAGAGTTTACCACACTTTCTGATACCACTTTCCCTATTCCTTTGGAGATTTTTACCACATATCACTCCTTGTTGCTAGAACAATTGTACTAAACTTCTCTGGCCTAATGGCAGTAAGAGAAATAATACAAGTTGTGAGCAAATTTTGCTCTCTGTACCTTGGCCTAATCCATCTATATCTTTAGATATAGATATATAGTGCAGCTTATAGCCAAGGGAAAGTAAAAATGGTGAAATCTCGTCAGCAGTATTATTGACCTTAAAACCACAGGTTAAGGACCCTTGCTTAAGAGGAATGAGGAGGGAGAGAGACTGAGTATTTCTGTAACAGCCTAGCTCTGCTTTAGCAGACTGCATTGTATCAGTCTATACTGTTTACTTTGGTACAGAAGACTCGGTAACAAAGGTTTGTCTAACTATAATATAAAGCTGTTTACCTCAAGAAAACTCAAGCAGAAGGTAAGTAAACTAACTTCCCTATTCTGCAACATTATTGTAGACTTCTAAAATTTTTTTTCTCTACTACATTAATAATTAAAGTCTGTAGTAGTCCAGATAACTTAGAGGTGTACATCTAATTGTTTTGGATAGTTGTAACTATGAGATCAAAATATTTTTTGCTCAATTTTAATTTTGAGGATTTATAGTAATAAAAATGCATTTTCAGTATTTACTGAAGCAATGGATATCTACTGATGCTGTGTACGTATGACTCACCAGTCTCTCGTTCTTAGAAAAGGACGTTTCTTTTACCAGAAGGATACTTCAATCAATATTGTGTAACGGTACTCAAAGCATACTCTTGTGTACTGTGCTGTCACTATTTCAAAAGCATTGTTGACTGCCTATGTCCACTTTGAACTGAATGTACCTTTCACAAATGTTGACATCATTTTGAACTAATAGGGTTAATTTTGAAAAAACAAATTCATTCTGAATTCTCAAATTCATTCATTCTGAGCAGCAGCTCATGCCTTAATAAAAGTATGCAACGTATTAAAGATGTTTCTTAAGCATTTACTCAGAAGTACTAAGAAAAAGTAGAAGTATTAACATTTTAATGATTAGAAATTACCTCGGTTGTTGTGCTTAGAAAAAAGTATTTAATGACACCTGAAGTGTACTTCTGAAAATTCTATTCTCAAAATAAGAGTAATGGTTTGGGAAAAATTCATTATTATTAATTGTATGATTTAATAACCTGTGACAGGCTCACTAACAGAGCACCATGAGTAACATAACTTCAGCAGATCAAATGCAGTTGCCTTCATGAATGTAATGATTCAGATCTGTCTTCATGTTTGACATTTATGCCCTAAGCCAGAACCTGATAGTTTCATGTTTCAAATGTCTTTCCTGCTGTTCTGATTCATATAGTCGTGATTTCAGACATCCATGGTCACTGAAATTGTACCCTGTGATCCAGATGATGGCACAGACATTTTTCTTTTCCAGTTTACTCATATCCTAATTCTCTGTCATGCTTATCTATTTCAATTCCCCTGTTTTTCTTATTTTTGAAGTTGCCTTCCCAAGCACTGACCCCACTTTCCAGACAACTTCCGTCGTCTTGGTCACACATTGATCGAAAGATTCTCCAGGTTGACTGTAGTGACTTGTTCTCAAGGACTGTTGGGTTTTCACCTTCAGGCATGTGCAACCCAACTTCTCCATCAGTTCCAGACAGTTTTCTTTGTGACTTAGAAGAACTCAATTCTTTGGCATTAGCAATGTCCCAGACTGTAGCAATCACCCCAGGTAGTAGCATTCACCACGTTAAAGATGATCACTTTATGCCAAATACAGAGGTGTTTCTCAGCTCTCCTACAGATCTCCCTCTGTCCTGTCTTGTATCTCCCTCTGTCTCATCTTCAGCCGGCTCATCTCATGACATAGCATATATGCATGTCAGCAACAATACCAAGTCAGGAAAAGATAAAGACTTAGAAAGCATAATTGACCCTTTAGTTATTGAAGTACCTAGAGATTTGTCAGATGCTACAAGAGAAGGTGAACACGGTGCTATGCATAACATCCCTTTGCCATATGAAGAAGGTTCCTTGTTCAGTGTGCTAGCTGCAAAAGCTGAAAACGAAGAGGAAATCTGTACTGCAGACCTGTCACTTAATAGAGGGGATCAGTCAGAATCTCAAGAATCAGATTTCTCCAGAGAAGCACAAGACACAACAGAAGAACTGACTAGACTGTATATAGAGGAGGATCTGGTACATGACAATTTAGAATTCCCAATAGCAAGTGGAGAAGATTCTATGGATTGTTATGAAGGATATACTTCACCAGATATTTTTAAGGTATTTTAATTTCTGACAACCCTGACTTCTGTGTTCAGATAACTTAGTATAATTATTCTCTGCCTTGTATCCACATGTTTCTATTGTGCACAGGCACACTTTTATATAATTGCATTTGATAAAACTGAGCTCTGAGCAAGCTGGTTTAAGAAGAAAGGTGTCCCTGCCCATGGCAGGGAGGTTGGAACTAGATGATCTTTAAGATCCCTTCCCACCCAAACCATTCTATGATTCTATTATTAAAAATTGTCAGCGTTAGGGGACAGTCCCTTCTCAGAAGCAGGCATTATAAATTCTATGATGTATCAATTGTGCTAGTCCTTTCCCTCCTGCCCTTCCTGTTAGCCAAGGAGCTTCTGATGTGAAAAGCCAGTGAACCATTTCCCTCCCTAGCCCATTGCGTGCTGCCCCTTTTGAGAGAGAGGCCCCAGCAAGCAAATGCTGTCAGCAGCCTCCAGAGGGAGGGACGTGTGCCTGCTGCAGAGACTCTGCGGTTTGTGCTTGGCATGTGTCAGCTCACAGCTGATGTATTTATAGCAGGCTCTGTTACAAGGATCTGACTAACAGTAACAGATCAGATTATGTTTGGCAGTTACACAAATGCTTCCTCCCCAAGCCCTCCCCCGTTCCTCTTTGGGACCCTACATCACTGAGCTATCCCAAGTGTATGCTGGCCATTAAATGCCACAATGTAACTATACAGTTTGTGTGGTTTCCAGGCATAGCTCTTTTTTCTGTTCAGCACTTACTTCAACAGACTATTCAGGTAGTTGCTTTCACTGCCAGCAGGCAGTGCTGCATATATTAGGACAATATATTTTAGGCCAAATGTTAAACTATTTAATTACATTTTGCCCTTTAATTACATTCTACCCTTAAATGACCTGAAAAACAAAGACTAAAAACTTAAGAATAGAGGTGAAATCCATGGCCACAAATGGTAACTTTTTAATGTTTTCTGAGGCAAGAGATGTCTTCCAGAAAAGTAGATGACTACTAATAAGATTAGCATGAGATTTGTGATTGTTAAGGTTAGTTACATGTCCCCTTACTGAGCATTTGACATCCTTCAGCTGATTTTGGAACACAGTTTTATAGCAGAGCTACTTCTCATATTTCTTAAACATTTAAGCCAGCTCTGCTTTCTGCTGGAACATCAGGAGACTGATCCTCTTTTCCATCTTTCTTCTAATCTTCCATTTCCCTCTGCCAAGGCACCTACTTCCCACTCCGTTCCTACAATACCCCTGTCTACTGCTTCCCTCTCAGCTCCTCTCCTCTCTAAACCCTTAGAGCAGCAGGAGAAAGACTCACTACAGTTAAAGGTAACTGCACCTCTTGGGTATGGATTGTTGTAAATCTTCGTGTCTATTAAATAACTGCAAGGCTAACACTGAGTTTGATCTTCTCAGATGTACTGCTTTCTCTACTAATATTAAATAACATAAGAAATGGAGGATTGATAGGCCTTTTTCAAGTGAAACACAAGGTAAAACTATAACCATTGTAATACAATTAAATAGTTTAAGGAGATACCAATGATAGGAACGCAGAAAGCCTTCTATTCAATTTCAGGTTCACACCAGGACAGCAATGTAACTGAGTTAATTGAATGAAACAGAACTGTATTCAAGTATGCAGAAACTAGATAACATTTGTGTTTCCGTTTTCAATTTCCATCCAAAGCCTGGGAGAAAAGTCATAAATTTCATGGGAAAGCACCACTGCTGAGGGTCATGTTCTAAATATCAATTCTGTTAGTCAAGGACTGGACAAAGATTATTCCCTCTTCAGAACTACATTTTGTGTCAGCATTGAAGCTCTGTGGCAGAAAAATGAAAACTTGCTCTAGAAAGACGAAGTTAATTTGCAGTGCTGACTTCCAGAAGATTTGTCTGCTCGTGAAGAGGAGAAAAAGTAACGTAAAGAGAAACTATCCTAGAAAAGTGATCATTGCATCGTTACATTTATGTCATAAATACCCTCCTTTTTTTTTTTTTTCTTTTCTTAAGATCTACCCCATTTTACAATGTGCATTCACAGAAAACACAGACATAATGGACTTAAGGAAGTCTTAAGATCAACAAATCTGTTGGGTTTTTTTCTGAAGCAGGGAAGAGACATAAGGCTTCTTTCTAGGGCATGAATCTGTCATGAGCTTAGGTTTGTTCCACCTCAAAGAAGTAGTAAAATAGAGTGCTGCACTTGTTTATGCAGCTTTTAATAATGTAGCAGTTAGTAGAGTGCTTTTGGTGCTTTTGCTTAGCCTAACCAAAAAAATTAAGAACATTCTTCATCTACGCTGAAATTCTTTTTAGGTGACCTGTATATTCCTTGCCCTTATTTGGGCAAGGTGTGTTAATCCAAGCTGCAAATAAATAGGAAGAATATATGTTCTTAAAACTGTATACTGATACTTCAGTAACTTTTTGTTAATTTAAAAATACTTATGTATATACACACATACACACAGATATATATATATTTGCTATGTAGCTTAAAACTAAATGGAATACAAGGAGCTATGGGTGGGAAGTGTCACTTCACATTTTGTTGGTGGGAGGGATGTGTCCTCCAAAAAAAGAAGTCTGAAGACATGTCCTAAGGAGAAATGCTGACATTTTTCTGCCTTCTCAGCCTTTCTAGGTATCTTTTTTTGCTGTTCTTATTCACCCCTCTCCTAAGAGGGGGATGGGTTTGTTTGTTTAGTCACATTCTACTGACAGTGAGAAATACCTAAGAAAAGGTTTCCAATATAGCACTCTGCTCTCCTCACATTCCCCCCAACTCACCCCTGCCCATGAGATTTCACATGGGCTGCACACACAACCCTTAATAACTGAATTCTGACAAACATAAAGCTGATTTGTAGTGATGTTAACAAAATGAGGATACTTTCATGAAGTACTTTCCACCGAAGTATTTACTTGCTTTCTAAATGCAAATTTAGGGGGTGTGTTCTGTTTAAAAACAAGGAATTACATTCACCATTGGTATTCCTAAGGTAGCATTTCTGCTCTGTACTGTTGAGCTTTTCTGTGTTATTATCTGAGCTACTGCAGGGGGTACACATGCAATAATTGTTCCAATTGCATATGCTATACATGATTCATCTACTAATTGTAACATTGTGTGTACCAGAGCAGGAAACCCTTGGGAAAGAAAGATACAGTGGTAGCAATGAAAATACTGTATACTAACAGTACTCCTCCTACCTGTAACAGTTGCTTTTTGTTATCAGGAAAAGCATGTCTGACTTGCATGTAGGAATGAAGCAACAAAAATCCCATGGTGCTTCATTCTTAAACTCTCGCTTGACAAAGTTTTTGTGGTTCTTCTAGGCTAATTTAAAGAGAGAGCTATTTGTTATGGGTAAACCTCCTCGTAGCCCAGTGATGACTAAGAGATCCTGCAGCTCACCTGTCAGAGGTCACAGCTATTCACACAGGGTATGGTACTGGATGCCCAGTGTGCAATAACAGCTTTTCCATGGACAAGGAGCTCAGTGTCTAGTCTTTCAGTATTTGCTTTTACCCAAGTGTCTCAATACTATCAGTATGCTGTGTTTTCTTCCTGTTGTGCTTCTGTGCTATGACTGAGTAAAGGCAACAGGTCTATGTGTGCCTGAACTTTTTATATAAATCCACTAGTGTATTGCATCTCTGCAGTACTGCATGGTATTTCCAGTGCTACAAGGTGTTTATATGTAGTTCTTTATAGTTAGTCTAGTTTATTAAAATTGCTCCTCTCTTTGCAAGTATTTTTAGTTTATTAAAATTACAGCTTCTAAGAGTAAAAAAATTTATTCTCCATTTCATATATACAGACTTTTGCATGTATACAGACTGAATTTTTTGTTCTGAATCCACGTCCTTCTTTTCAAAATGTTTTGCTCCTGCTACTTTTTTTTTCACTCAATACTATCCTCTTTATTCAGCCACTCCAGATTTTAATACCCTTTAACCTTTCACTTCTTATCTGTAATGTAACTGTAACACAATTCTAATTTTTTCACCTAGCCAGAAAGTCAGGTTGTTTCGAATTTGCATGGATTTTGCTCAAAAAGGTAATCTACATTATGAAAAAGGGAAAAAAAAAAAACCACAAAAAGTCAAACACAAAAACCCCACCCTCAACCTAAACAATATGAGAATAAGAATTTGTGGTTTATGCTTTACTTTCAGTTCAGGATTTATTTGTCCTTTGCATTGGTTTCTTAACATTTAGTTCTTAAAACTAGTAATGGGATTAATTGTTTTCCATGCTGTTGCTGCTGATTTTAGGTGATCATCTTTCTGATGTCTCCCTTTTTAAAATTTGAATCTTAGTTTAAGATATGCAGGTTTGTATAACTTCCAAAGTCTTAGCTTTTTGGCAAGCCTCTGTTTGCTTCCAGGTATTGAGGGGACAGCGTTTTCTTCACTAATGAAGAAAGACAGTTCAATCCTAGGAAGGCCAGAATTCTTGTAGTAGGAGTCAAATACCATCTAACAGAAAGGCCAGCTAGGAATGAAAGCTGTAAAAAGGGGATTAAGCCCTATTTCAATTTTGCACATTACTCCAAATGAATGAAATGTAACCAGTATATTAAGAGGAGTGTATTGGTCAATGTGTAGTGTTTATTACTTTAATTCCAAAAATACAAGAGCACATATCATGCACCTAATTTGCATACTCAAGACTCTACAGAACTTTTATATGTAAGTGCAGTATCAGTCATGCATGAAAATCAGGCATACAACTGGGACCATTGACTTGATTGCACACTCCTTAATGTTTTTGGAATTAGGTCCTGCAATATTTCCCAGGAAATAGGACAGTCTGCTAAACTGAGGTGCAGTTGAAAACTAGGAATCTTTGTTAACAGTCCTTTGTCTAGCCAATGCAGCTGTATGTGGGAATGAGAGGTTAGGGAAAAAAAACAAGGAGAAAGCTTCTGGATGTCAGCTGGGGTATTACTGTGGAATGCCTCCAAATAGAGAGCAACACCAAGGTCCCCCTGCTCAGACATACCACCAATCACTTCACCCTATTTCTCCAAGATTGTAATTTTGTCACAGGACTGTTTTCTCTGCAGAGAAAACATAGAGTTAAATCATGAGTCACCTTGATTCTTATCTATTTCTACGGTGGTTAATTAGCAATAGAACCTTTTATGAAGCATATGCAGAAAAAGATGATAATACAAACCTACCCAGTTTCTTCCTGGCTTGGTATTATGTTCAAAGCATTAAATCATTTGGAGCATTGTTTAGGACTTTTATTTCCATTGTTTATAGGAGAAGTCCTTAACCATGGCTGAGTTCTTTTGAATCTCTATCTTTGGCATTCAGCTCAGTTACAGACCTGATGAAAGATTAGCAGTAAATCAGGACAGATTCCAATCTAAATTCAAAGAATTCTGACTATTCTCCTCTTGCTAGACAAGCCAGCCATTGAAGGAGGTTTACTGAGAACTGTTTAATTTGTAATCTTTACTGTTTATTCTTCAGTAAAAATTATCCATTTTTCTTGTATGTGGGCAGAGGCAGAGTAAAGTTAAGAGGGAGAGAAGACAGTAAAGAGCATAAACATTTTCTTTTACTTTGAAAATCTGTTTCCCACCTAGTATTCAATAATATGAATTTAAAAAAAAAAATCTACCTGCCTGCAAATTTAGGCACCTTTTAAAAGTTATACTCTATAAATTGTAAAGTACAGATTGTTCACAATATTTTCTGCATGTATTCATAGAAACTGCTGAAAAGAAATTTAACTGATTTCATCTGGAGATACTGAGAGGGAAAAGAGGGGAAAGAAACCTAACAAACTACATCCTGTGCTTTTCTGTTCAATTTTTGCCATCAGCCTGTGGATTGTTTACAGCTGCTTTCTCTCTTGGAAGACTGTATCATCTTCAAGAGTGACTGAAATAGTCAAACCAAGAGAGAACCATGGGGCAATAAGACAAATTCCATGGCTTAAAGATCAGGTTGCAGTTTACTCAATTCATGAAAGAAAGTGCTATGAGCAGTGTTTGATATCCACATTCCCAAAACAGATATGGTTCCCAGACTTGTCTCTACAGAGTGACCAGAGGGCATCCTCAGTCAACAGAGAATATGATCCCTGCTCATATCAAGAGCTTTTCCAAGCAGCTGCTCCTGCACTTTCTGGCCCCAGCCAGATTCTAATCAGTATAAGTCAATAACTTTCTAAGCAGGATATGGTTTCTGTAGAAGGTTAGTATTTTTCATTTCCATGCATCCAGATGTATTGAATATTATTGCTCAGTAATGCTCCATTGAGAAGGAACATAGTTCCTTTCAAAAGCTCTGCACTGGAAATACAGACTACTTTTTTCTGTTGAAGTATTAATTGTTATAGTCACACAATTAAATGTATTCTTTCAAAATTGTTTTCTGTTTTTTGCCTCCCAACAGCCTGCATGGCTTGAGATGAAACAGAATTAGTTAAAGCATAGCATGTTATGCCTGCCAAGTTAGTACTTTGTGTGTGTAATGTAAATTGGTATGTTGTTCGTCTGTGAATATTCTAGATTCTGCCATTATGTATAGGAGATTTTATCTGCTTATCTAAAAATATATTTCACCAAAAAAATGTATGATGTTCATCAGTTGCATCTGATTTTTCTAATGTTATTTCTGTTTCACAGTGAAGAGGCAGCAGGGTTCTATTCCAGCTTTGTACTATGCTATAAATAGAATGGACTGTTGATGAAGTTCAGTTTTGTTTAGTTTTTATTATGACCTCCAAAAATCAGATCTTTAAACGTGCCAAGATTCAGTTGTTTGTTGTGTCTCTTAAGGATTTCTTGTTAGTTGGAAGGGGGGCAGAATGGGCCATGGTTTTACACAAGGTAGAATATGGACTCTTGAGCAACTATGTGTTACACCCCTATCCAACTATTTGGACCTTAAACTGCAAATCTTTATTACATTTCAAATCATTTCATTTCAGCCACAGCGCCCTGTGCTTTCTCATGAAAATATACACGGTGGGGGGGAACCGTAAGTATAATTCTTGTCTACTAAACCAAAACCTAATGTTTAACTAACAGCCAGCACGTCATCAGATAATTTTTTAACTTGCCAAGTACAATTATGAAGAGATTGCACAGATTTATTGATGAACGCATGATGTAGGCAGATAGCCAAGAAGGTCCCAGAGGGCAAAGCCTTATTTGTTTAATTTTACATTCAGTACAGCCAGACATGGCAGTTTAATAGTTCTCCATTTTCTGTACTCACAGAAGAGATTTTGACTTTTTTTATTCTCTCAATTTTTACGTCTCAGCAAAATGACAGTTACAGATTCAACACTGATTCAACTGATCTGCTTTACTGACTTGATACAATTATTCAGAAACAGTTCTGGATGTGAATAGAGAAAAAAAAAGTAACTTGATAATGTTGATCACAGGAACACAGGCTCACACTTTTTGGTGTGATTTGCAAGTGCAATTCAAATATGAGATACAAGAAAAGCTTTTCTGAAAACTGGAGAAGAACATAGAACTCAAGTCTTATTTTAAGTGATTGGGATATTTCAGTACTGACATTTAAAATGCAAGTTCCCTGCAAGATTGTCTTGAGATTTCCACCCCCACTCCCAGCCTTGCACTTGGGTCCTACTTCGGTGATCACTGAAACCAGCAGCCATTCTTCCTTTAGCATCAGAGCACTTTAGCATATGCCCTATTAGATAATTTTTCATAAAATGTACCTAAGGTTTATTGTCTAAAAATATTTCTAAATTTTCCTTAGTCATTTAAAGATGAAAAAGAGGGACAAAAAGTTACTAGATAGAGTACCCCAAATACATAATAAGATTTGGATATTCAATCTCACTAAAACCACAACTTCTTGTTGGTATAGTTGAGCATACTGAAACACCTAACTCAGTTTTGAAAGCAATAATTTTCTAATTCATTTTGTTCAATATATCATAAGTAGTTCATGACTAAATTTATTGATTCCTAAAATTAAAAACATAAATATATTAAATTTATATTTAAATTCATGTATAAATTCTCTTGAATATGTTTTCTGTCAGTATTGTAAATGCTAGTAGAGTTTTCATACTTACAAAAGTCTTAGATTATCATAGAAAGAATGAAATTACTACAAAGGAGTTTTTTAGATGGATTATCTAGAAATTACTAAGATTCAATTTCTAAAGTACAAAGAGAGCTCATTGGTAAGTTCTTGTTACTGTACTTGAGTAAGTAATTGGCTTGAATCCTATTCATGACACATTGCATCTGCAAATCTTTTCCCCTTGGAAGCTGCATTTAATTATTTTTTGGAATATCACCATAGCTCTGCTTTCCTGGAATGATGATAAGCATAACAGAAAACATTATTGCCATTTAGCTTTTTGCACAGATTGTTCTTACTACTGCTACACAAATTACCAAAGGTAATTGCTTAAACAACCAGTCTCTTTCCATTTTGTTAGAGTAATTAAAATATAAAAAGAGACTTTCGGGGCTTAGGAAGATGACTGCCAGTGACAAGAAATTCAGGTGGTTTTCTTTTTTTTTATTGGAAAATTAGAAAATTTTCTTCTTTTCTAATCTCTGAACCAGCAATGTGAAAAATAAGTGCAGTTTATTTAAGATAACCATCATGAAACTAAACCTAGCACCAGTCTGTATAAAGGATTTTCAAACTGGGCTTTCAGGAGCAGGAATTTTTTACTGAAGTAAACATCTTATTTAAGCCATGAAAACTTAGCCAGAATGATAAACACATCAATGAGCAAGCTATCTTGTTTGTACTGGGGTAAGTGTAATGATGGTATTAAGGTTTAAAACTCGGTGAACTATTCTAAGAGAAAAGAATGGCTACAATTATGTTTTGCTTCAGTAATCTGAAATTAAAACTATATACTTTTCCCAATTTCTGCAGTTGTACCCTGCTTCTTTTTAAACAGTCAGTCATACCTAAGGCACGGTTGCTTAGGGAAAAAGGCCAATTCTGACTCTACAGGATTCACAGGCTTTTACAACAATCTTCCTGTGGGCTGTCAGCCCAAGAACCTTCAGTTCCCCCTAGTGAGAGTTTATTCTTTCAATTAAAAAAACTTTAATTAAAAGCTGGCAAGGAATGAAATACAATGTATTTAGTAATTGCACACCCCTTGCCATTTATCCACTTACATCCTGGAATCTGCAGCCCTGGCCAGGTGCAGAAGTATAGCTCAGGGTTTGAATATTGTTTGAGTTTCCATCCCTGTGTCCTCTGATTTGATCCAGGCCTCTCCCTCACTCTCATAGATGGCTTATTTGTGCAGCCACTGAAGAGCCCAGGGAGCTCCCCCAGCCCCAGTGACAGTGTGTGAGAGCTGCTGTGCTGGGTACCCTCACTTGTGCTGCTACTGGCTTCTCAGAGCTTAAAGGCAGAACCACAGTGCTGACCATGGAAGCTTACAGGGCTAGCACATCTAGACTCTCCTTTAACAGTCCTCTGTTTGTTTACTGAACTATAACACTAAAATGTTTTTTAAAAAAATGCTTTTGAAACAACTGGTTGAGGAGCCATCAGACTTGCCTTTGAACCCAGTCTTCAATGTCTCATGAGTTGCCTTTCTAATGAAGGTTTTATTTGCTATAAGTTCCTAACCCTCAAGTCCACCAGGCAAAAAAAAAAATCCTTTTTGCCCCTATTTGCAAGAAGTGTTTCTTCTTAATGTTTAAACCAGCTCCTTTACTTGAGCAAAAGTGCAAGGAACTCTTTTCTTCTTTTTAAAATGCCTCATTTGTCCTATTTAAGGTTTCAGGCTCTATATAACTATACCCCTAGGAACGAAGATGAATTGGAGCTCAGAGAGGGAGATGTCATTGATGTGATGGAAAAATGTGATGATGGATGGTTTGTGGGTATGTTTTGATTTGGTTGCTCTTCTTTTTTTTTCCCCTGACCTGTGCTGCCCTCTTCATGTAGTATCTTTTTAAACAACTTGATTTTTGGCATTTAGTGTAATAAACCTGAACCTGGCTTTATCAGGAGAAATCCCAACCAAAATCCACTGAAATTAGCAGGTGATTTTGTACTTTTGTCTTTTAAAATTGATAGATGCCAAATTGACACACAGCTCCTGATTGTTGTACAGCATTGTTGTCATTTTTGACACAAAATGGACCATGTATAAAGGCCAGGTACCTTAAAACCTTCTCATGGGAATACATCCACAGCATTGACCACTTGTGAAACCCAAGTATTACTGATCAAATGATGATTTCATGACCAGGCCTAGATATGGTGGCTTAATCATTTCATAAACCCTCATACACACAGCAGCTAACTTAATCAACTGACAAGTTCTTAATACTTAAAAAATTCACATTATTTTAATAGACTTTATGTTGATGAAATTAAATTATTTCTGTGTACCAAGAATTTTAGCATAGCTCTTAATCAGGCCTAACAATTTAGTCAAATATGCTTCTTCATTTGCATTTTGCTTCTCTGTTACACTTTGTTAAACCTCACAAATAAAATTATATAGTATAAGGAACTCTAGATCATTCTCTTTGTGCAATATTAAACACAAAAAAATTTAAGGCCATGCTTACATAGTGATTTTCTGTTGTTATTCCCATCTTTCATCTATTGCTTCTAATTTCAGGAACCTCAAGAAGAACCAAATTCTTTGGTACTTTCCCTGGAAACTATGTCAAGAGGCTGTGAATTTTTTTCTTTCTACTTATTTATGCTGCATCTCTGCAACACATCTGCATAAAGCTGCTAGAAAACATGCTACGCTGGCCTTCTGTTTTCTCGCTTGCAGTCTCAAATAGAGGCCATCTAGTTCACCCTCATCCCATCCCACCCGCCAAACCGTCCCAGCAGTATTACAGCAACGACCACAGTGTGAATAACTAAGTTTTTCTGAGACAAGAGGAAGCATTTCAACATTTAAATACTCCCTGCTTTAAAGTATTTTCATGTGAAACACAATAGGAAAAGCCTGATGACAGGTACACAAATGAGTTGCCATGGGAGGGTAGGGGGGAAGGGGGAAAAAATTAATCTTGGTTTGAACATTTGTGGTACTACCATGAAGTCTGGTGGGATTTTTTCAGCATGCATGTAATACAGAGGAAAGTTGCTGTTTACTATTTTTTAAAAAATTGATTTTACACATTCTTATTAGCTTGGCAGCATTTGTTGCTTCCACATTGCTGTGTCACGGGTTTGCCTATTGTACTGGTTTACAATGTATGACAAACTATAATATAGACTTTTTGCCTGCACTTGTATGCTGTAACAAATGCACAGTGATTGTAAAATCTCAAGCAAGCAAAGTGAAAAATTGAAGAACTGCAAGTGTTCTGAATGGGTGCAATGGTATTGGCTAAATCTTTTTTCTTTTTTTCCCTAATGAAAAACTGTAGTGAACCTGTAGGGTTTTCTGTTAAAAAGTAAGTGCAAAAGGCACAAAGACTGGGAAAAGAGGATTTAAGGAAGAGCAAGACAGTGCTATAAGCATAGACAATAATAACCTGCTATTGATGTCTGATATTAAATGGTTGTAATCAAAATGTTGTAATAGTAAAAAACATGCAGTGTAAGAGGTAGTGTTTTTACTTATCAGGAAATTAAAGAAGCAGGAAGGTAAACAGTGTTAGTGCAAAGGGTTGTTGGATTTTGGTTTTTTCTTTCCTAACATAGCCACCTGAAAAATATTCACAAGCATCATGTACTGATTTATTTCACTATATATGTGTATGTATGTTAATGAAACCCAAGTTACATATTCTTTTTAGGAATTTAGACAGAAAAAAGAAGTCACAAGTATTAAAACCAATATATTTTAGAGGTGTTGGGTTTTGGTTTTTTGTCTGAATGAACAAGTGTTTGAAAACATACATTTTCCATAAGCAAAGGTAAGCATAAATAGCAAATGAAATTAAGGCACAGGATGATACTGACTATGGCTTTATGAAAATAAAATTTGGATTTGGTTTCTTTGGCACCTTATAGATGGCAAAAGCTTCTGCTGCATTTTTCATGGGTAAAGGATCAAAATTATCAAAATGTATGTAGTCTCTGTAGCATTTTGTACATAATTTTGCTTTTTTGTACAGAGCCATTTGGTTGTTGATTTTTAAAAAATTAAGTTTCTTATTTGCCCTCTTCACATACAGAACATTTCAATGCGTTTTTCTTTTCTTTCTCTGTTTACCATAAGCACATCTGGATAGTGCAATTCTGTAAGATAGCCTTTTATGCAAAATTTTATTAATTAAAATATGGTTTACCAGCCAAATCTAAATGTACATATGTCTTTATTACTGAGAAAGGTCATTAAGGCAAGGGTAAAGAAACATCTTTGTGCAGCATACCTTTATTATTGCAGATTTCATGGCAAAAGCTTTGTATTCAAAGGCTTTCAATTTTAAACTAGATCTGCATGCAGCTTTGCTGTGAGATTAATACTATCTTTGATGCCATTTATGATTGAGGACTTAAATATCTGTTGCCTGTGATATTTAAAAAGTACTGTTTCTACTCTGTATCTGATTTTAGAAAAATGCAGGTTTTTCATACCTGAGTTTCAGGTAACTGACTTTGAATTCCTACAAGCAAAAGGTCTCTGTGGTTGTTTTTTTTTTTCTTGAATAGACTTCTAATAAATTTTGCTTGGAGTACAAAACTGTTTCCCCCATCATTTCTACAAATACAAGTAACTTATCACTTAAGTATTGCAAAGTGCTTAACTCCTCAAGCTTATATGCAAATATTAGTACACCTTGTACTTACACACAGACTCCCCACACCCCCCATCAAGCCTACACCAGTTATATCTATGTGCCACTAGTATTGCCCACGGAGCTCGTACTGGGTCCACTTCTGTGTCATGCCTGAAACACCTGAATGCAAAAGCAACATTATGGACTTTCTGCATAGAGTGTGCCAATTTGAGATGATTTTTCTCTTGCCAGAACCACCCTTCACAGAGAAACACAATGTATAAACCCTTTATACATGCCAGAAGTTCCTACATCCTAATTGTTCCACAAAAGCAAAACGAGAACTCCCATGGTAAATGACAGCATAGGAACGAGAATTGAGGAAAACACTGGTTTTTGGGGAACATTTTACACTTGGGACATCTCTGCCTGGCAACAACTGTCCAAAAAAACTTGCAACAAGAAGCAAAGCAGGTTCTAAGTTTTGGGTGGGGGGTTGTGTTTGTTGTGTTTGGTTTTTTTGTGGAATTTTTTTTCACTGCCTGGTCGCACAGATACTGCTGGAGCCTCAGAGTAGCTCTTTAGTCCTTATTCACCATGCCATGCTGGCCATTCCTGCCTGGCTGCTTCTTCCCAAATGCTGTGCATGGTTTACTTCTACCATTAAAGAATCCAGTAGAGCAGCATCCTGCATTTGGACAGGAATAATCCATTTCCTCAAGTCTGATGTATGCTGTTTTGTCTTCACAATTGCTGGGCTGGAAAATGCAAACCCTCTAAATAATGCAACATCTCTAAATAAATAATATTTATGTAGCTGAAAGTGATACCTGTCTAGAGGGAGGCTAAGACCAAGGACTGCTGTTAAAACTCCAGCAGAAGCTCCTTTGTCAGTATAATTGTCAGTTCTGGGAGTGCTTTCAGTCAGGACAAGGCCTGATTTAGTCACTATGACTGAAGTGACCATTCCCTTCCTCGGCTAATTTAGCTTAAACCCACCCCATGCATCTCTTCTCACAGCCCAATAACCAAATGCTGGCATATGCAGTGCAACATGGTGTGGTTTGCCCTTTCTGTTTGCTGGGTGACCCAGCATGGGATTTAGGACATCACTGAAGTCCTGCTTTATGCCAGGTACCTGTGAGAACTGTCAGAAACAGGCAGTACTGTGCTTTCATAGTCTTCTATAAAAACTAGCCTAATAACGTCAGCTGGTTAGTATAGTCTCATTAATACAAAGAAATTCTGGATGGTTAAGGGTCTGAGTGGTTAAGGGGTGAAATAGAATGCTCTGCTTAATTGCAAAGTGAATGAAAACAGGGAAAATATTTGCCATTTTAATGAGAATAGCAAGCCATTGACACTTCAGGAAAAGATTGTAGTTCTTAATGTTTTCATCAAAAAGTAGATAAATATTTAAGTATATCTAGGTAAACCAAACATACTCAATTCTGCTAAGCCTGCTGAAATCCCAACTACACTATTGAAGGAAAAAACAAGGATTTTTTGAGTTTCCTTGGATAAGCCCCTATAAAACCAAGAAGGCCATGCCACACCCCACCGCCACTTTTTTGGTGTTTCATCCAAAAAAAGCCAGAGCAAGAGAGGTCTGGGGAATTAGAAGCCAGCCAGTTTAATATCTAGGAAAATATGAGAACAGATCAATTAAAAGCTTCCAATATTCACTGATTTTTCTGGAAAATTATGTATCAAACCAAATTCTTTTTCTCTTTTCAGCATGTGTAGCATGCTTCTTGATTTCTGTTAGGATTTGCTTTAATGCTATGAATTGGCAGCTGGATTTGCAGACTAAGAAAAGTCAGTGCCAGTGCAATAAAATGTCTGTCTGTTGCAGAGTTGCACATTACAGACAAACAGGTAATATAATCACAGCATCCCAAAAAACCAGTTGATCTCAGTCCTACCCTCAGAGAGAGTATTTGCTGCTGAGGCAAAGGCTTCCTGAAACAAGACAGCCCATAACACATCAACAAGGCAGGGAGACTAATGCATGAGCAGTTCAGGGTAGTGATCTATATCCCAAACTAAGCAAAGGGTCACCCTAGCAGGTCTCACATTCTGTCACCCGTGCCAAAGCAAAGCACACTGTCATTCTGCCATGCCTGGTATTTACTAGTTGCCTTTTAAATGCTGATATACAGAACCCGGACAGGAACACGAGGTGCTTCCTGTGCATTTGAAAAAGCAGTGCATGAGCCCATGGGAAGCTGGAAACATGAAGTCAGTAGCCCTACAAAGACCTTAGGTCATTGCTAAGTATAGTCTCTTACTGCATTGAATAGTTACAGGGTGAAACCCTGCCTTTGCTCCAGTTAACAGCAAGCTCCTTTGAAGTCAACAGATCTCACAGTATTGGTAATAATTTCTGTGTTAACATGAAACTAAAATTGCATAAGAAAGAATCACTAGAACAACTGAACATCCAGTTTGGGTTGGTTTTATTATATTGAAAAGTGTGAGTGCACACAGGATCCAGAATCTGCTTCTTTAACCATTCACCCAGAGCAGAGCAGAGCAGAGCAGAGAGTTCCCTTTTTTTGTACTTAACTGACAGGTTAGCTTAAAAAAATTCTTTTATCCATTGTTACAACCAGCAAACACCAATCAGACTAACACCTGAATCCATCCATTTTACACAGCAGGGAACTGCCAGACCAACACAATGGAAATCAGTACCTTATCCATGCACAATAAATAGGGATGCTGAATTTAACAAGACTTTCTTCTGCAACTCTATCAATAATCAATCAACATCATGCCATTTATTTGACTGGATGCAAAAATTGCCATTTTACTGTTATCCACCCTGTAATGGCCAGATAGTTAAGTTCCCAAGTCCCAGCTAAAGATTGCCCAATAGAATCTATTGTTCTCATCCATATAGTGCAGTCACATTCCTTTGAAAATTAAAAATACTTTCACACATATCTATGCAGAATATGACAGAAATCCACAGTGAATTCCTGCTTGCACTTCCCTAAGTCAGAAACTAATTAGGCCAAAGAGAGTGATACTGGTGACTGCTAGGCTCTCATTTATGGGTTTTATGTCACCTCTGAAACATAAAAAAAAAGGCAAAAGCTTCTAGTTACTATGCGGTGATGGAACCAGGGAAGAACCTGAACAATCCTGCAGGTGCAAATTCTAGTGCAAATGTGCTGCAAACAGTTACACTGTGCAGCTGCACCCGGGACTCCCAGCTCCTGTTTCATTTGCATCAATGAGAATCCCATATATAATGTATTAAGAAATATGCCTTTTGATATTTAGATTTTCTTTCCTCGGGAATCACAAAGGAGCAAAGTTGTGTGGTAACCAATTGTTTTATATCACAAAAAAGCAGAAAGCATTCCTACTAAAATAGCTTTAATGCCTCTAACAACTATCCCATACCAATTTTTTGAGCTACCTTTAAATCATGATGTCACATCTAATTACAAATCAGGAGCACAGAGGGTTCCACTAGATCAGAATGGCATTACATCACAAGTGACACGAGGGCAGGGAGGGGGGAAGTGTTGACTGACAACATGAAATGCGTTGCTATCCTCAGTACGGACACTCACATCTCAACAATTCATGTTTCTTGCTGCCAACACAAATTGGAAGCCATTATTTCATCACCCCCATAAACAAATAGCAAAGTAATCCTCCTACATTTTCCATCCATCAGATAAATCAGTAAACCACTTTAAAAACATCCCAAGAATAATGTAATTATTTATTTCTACCAGTGAAGAATTACCAGAGAGTTACAAGCAGTGGCTCTTGATAGTTGCCTCCAAAAGGAGGGGTTTCACTTCTCTCTCACAAGCCAATGTTTCCCTTTGCAAGAGAGGACCCAGTATTCACCTGTGTCCACTTAGGGGTCCAAGCTCCAGCTCCAACTGACTGGAAGAGACATTTGCTATTTTAATATCTTAAAGGATCTGGTCCTTTAAGATTGTTTTGGCCATCTCACATTAAAATAAAATGGAGTAATTTTATCTCAAGAATTTCTGCAAGTGCCACTTAAGGACCAAAGAAATAAACCGCTCTATTAAAATAATCAAGGCTTCAGTCGTTTGCACTGTGATTCTCTCCCTCGCCCCTGAGTTAAGCATACAAGTGAAACCAGCACTTCAGATGGGGAACACTGAGAAGCCTGAACATGTCGTTCTAAGTGGGTCATTGCACCGCTTCTGTCACTGTGATTTGCTAGATAAACCCCAAGCATGCAATGACCCAACTCATGCTTCCCTGGGTTAGTGCTCTGAACTGTAATGTGAAACATGTACAAATACCAGCTGGCTTAATACCCACCAGAGGCTTTTCTTACACTACCCCAGATTCATCTGTTAAAGATAGGGGGTTTTTTCACATGTAACTGGAAGTATTTGAACAGGTGAGAATGAGCCCTTCCCTCCTTACACCATAAAAGAGGACAAATGAATGTGCCCAGGACGTCTCTGGTAGTAGAGAGCAATATTTATATGCCATGGAAGAGTTCAAGGAACTATTTATAGATTCATTTCAACTGCTCCTGCAGACAGCTCTGAGGTACAAGACATAAAGCAGAACATGAGACAATCTGAAGCAGAAAGTATGAAAGTCATATGCCATCAAAACCACAGGGAAACACCAAGGACGCACAAGAAACCCTCTGCTAGTCACCAATCCATACTCACATTCTGAAACAGGCATGCTGCTATGTAGGGGTGCAAAACATTTGTACCTACCATTTCAGTCAAAAGGAGTTTTAAAGAAGAGTGTTGGAAGAAAGAAATTGTCCCAAACCTACATCAGCATCACATAACTTCTGACCATTGCAGCTTTAATGACAAAACTTCTGCAGTTTAAGCTCTTACAGAAAATTGACTTTTCAGTTGCACATACCAGGGATAAATTCTGTGCATAGAATCATAAAATTACTGCTAACTATCCAAACTTTCTCCATTTTTTGCAACACACACTTCCTTTGTTTATCTATTTCATTGCAGGGTCACAAACAGTGCAGGCTTCGAGACAAGAATCCTCAAGGCAGAAAACCTGCAACTTATTTGTACAGCATTCATGCTAAGATGTCCTTGGTCCTTTGAGGTCTTAACCATTGCTTTAATGCAGGAGGGAAAACAGCACTAAATTAAAATAAATTGTTTCACTTACAGACGTACATTCACCATCTGTACTTCAGTTACAGAAAGAGAAGATGTTTCAACCTCCTCCACTCAAAAAAAAAAAAAAAGTCCAAACCAAACAAATCCAAAAAAAACCTCTAATACATGACAAAACCAAAGAGGTGGGGTGGCTACTAGTGAAGAAAGAGCAGTGTATTTGGGACACCAGAGGCAGACAAAACCAGGGAGAAGTGTTTCAGGCCCTAGAAACAGGATACCTGGCCATGTTATGGAGCCAGCCTTGTCAGCCTTCTTCCTTTGATCCCTTAAGTTTTAGCTTTCATATTTTCCAGATTCTGTACTGCATTAGTGTATATAACTCTGAACTTCATATAAAGTGTTAGCAAGTTCTCTTCAGCTTAGTTAGACAAAACAATCCTTTTCCAGCCTCAGAACCAAGGACACCGTTGTAGCTTCGGGCCCAAAACCTATAAACAACAGATAACTGAGGAGAGCAATCTGGGAGGATGGGACTTCATAACCTGAAGCTGTAATTGGACAATTAACCCCAATATGTAAATGGACCAAAACTTATAAAAGTGTAAAAACTCATGACTCAGTGTTCATCTTGGGTGGAGCCACAGCTGGGCTCTTGTACTGGCCAAGGTGTATCCTTTGAAGGCCTTGTAATAAATATCTACTTTATTTCTTTAACACTGTCTAGGCTCTGTTCTAGGTGTCCTCACAAGGCATCACCTTCAGCACACATATCCTGTGATTCCATGAATGACAGCTCCCCAGGAAAGCCACAGAAAGGTAACTGTGACCTAGACCAGACTAAAAAGAGTCAAGACTAAGATCAACAGGGGGAGATAGAAACAGCTACAGCAAGCCCAATGAAATCCCTCAGGCTGTATGGGCCTGCCCACCCTGAAGGGCATGGTTTTAAGTCCAGCTGGAAATTTGACTGTCCTGGTTTTAAGCCCAGCTGGAAAGTAAGCACCATGCAGCTGCTCTCTCAACCCCCCCATACAAGTGACCTACCCTACTTTTCCCTCCTGTTCTACCACTCCTCTTCCCGTCAGCTCCAGAGGCAAAAGTACTATTGAGGGAAAGGCATCCATGGAATATGAAACATTTTACTACTGCAAATTGCTGCAATTCTCTTTTATTCCATTCAAGCTCTCACACTTTGGTTCTTGCCTTACCCAGATGTCTACCAAAAGACCTCAGCAACTTGACATTATTACTGAAATCCAGAACTTCCAAAGATGAGAAGGTCTCCTGCATCAGGCCATAAAACTTAAGTTAGCTAACAGCTCCCACAGCACATTTACTGGAGGTTGTTGGAAGATTCTGACTTTAAATATTCCAGCATTCCCTCAAGTAAGAGAACTTTAGCAAGTTACATTTAAGCAGAGAAATGCTAAACAAGAAATTGCTGAAATGCAATGGTCAGGCAAGAGGGGTAAAAATTCAGTTTTAGGGAGACTTTTTTTTTTTTTGCATTTCTGAAGAGGTTTTTAGTTTTCAGTGGTTTTGGTGTTTGGATTGTTTGTTGGGTGGGTTTTTTTTTTTAGCTGGAGGGAGTCAGTGAAAAGGATTGCAAGAAAAACCGTTTTCAGGTCTTTATTTCCAGAGATATTTTTGTTAGGAGACTTTACTCACATTTCAAAGCACTACCTGTAAATACCATTATTTACTTCACATTGTAGAATGAGGATTACCCTTTGAAAAGCCTAGAGGAATTACACCCAAATTCTGGCCTGGATTTCCAGCAAACTTCAAGAACAAAAATTCCCAGATATGGTGTGAGCTACATTAACTCTCCACATGCTGGAGTATAGCAACAGTGGATATATGAATACCAGTTTTAAGACTCTTTGTGGCTATCTAACAGTTTCACGTCTACCATTTCATGTAAAGTTATTACATGTTGATAAAATGAGAAGTTTGTCCTACTTAAGTTTCTGCTGTTTTTATCCCTGCTGCAGTTCATAATTTTTCACAATACAGCCAGTTTTTGCAAATGGTTTCTCAATTCTGTGCACTTACCCCTACATTCACTGAACAGAATCAAGCAAAAACTCCAGTCAGGGCAAAGTGTGAAATATATAATTAATTCCTTTCATTTAGCTTTTTTTTGCTGATAAGAAACTAATTTGTGGACATGAACAAGCTGCCAGTGTCCTTTAAACAAGCAGAAAGAGATTAATCGAGATAGTAATGGGGAAAATATTTACAGTATCTAGCCACATTCAAGCATTCTGCTTGAGTAACTAGAGTGTGCGTCAGGCCCCGAGGATCCAGCTTTGTGGCTAGCTATATTCTGAAACTGCTAATCTCTGGCTCAGGGCCCACCTTATACTTAAAACAGAATACAATATTTGTCTTTCAGCTGTTGCCGTTTGTCATGACCCAATAAACATGGCTAACTCTGCCATAGCAACTGCTGTTAAAATGCTGAAGCCAACCCACAAAGTGAAAGAAAAATAGATGCTGAATACGGTACTTTATGGAACATAAGATAACAATTGTATATTAAAAGACATTCTGATGCCTGTTTCTAAGAGAAAAACACTCTGAAGTTTTGGCACTTGCACTACAAGTGACTATGACCTAACATGTGATCTCACATGTGATCTCATCATTTGTTTGTGTATGGAGTCTTATCTCTCAGGAGACCACAAAATAGGTCAAGGTATTGATCTAGAAGTTTGACACATGCTTTGAAGAAACACTTGACTGCTCTGTACTTAGGAAAAAAAACCCATATATTTTTTCAGGCTCAAGGCAGAACGAACTTTTGTTTTCCCTTCTTCCTAAGCTTCCCAGATAGAGATCTTGGATCAGTAGACTAACACAGAAGAACTGTTAATACCTGTTACCAAGGATATCTTTATCTCATAGACACAAGTGCTCATAGACAGGGGTTGACAGAAAAACCTGTCAAGTACAGCAATACAGAATGAGCCACCATGGACCACAGTTCAAATCCTTATGGTTCTTTGTTGTCTACATGCCTCCAAAAAACCTGTAGCCAGCCCCAGGGAAACACCAGTCACACTCTCAGTGGCATTCACACATTTGGAGTACAGTTGCATATAAGCACTTGTTATATTCCAAGAGCCCTATGCAAAAGCAGCATTTTACAGCCAAGGGTAAAGGTGTGGTTAAAAAGAACTGCACAGAATGAAAACTAGGAGAAACTTCAGAAGAAGATCCAGACAGGATGAGCAGCTTTGCCTCCTACTTTATTTCTGCCTTTCCTGAAGGTATTTTGTACATAGTCATAGCATTCTCAGACTTTTCTTATTTGTTATTTACAATATAAGACATTCTCAATAAGTCAAAAGATAATAATTTTAAAATTATATATAGAAAAAAAATTAAATACTTAGAGCAGGAATAAAATACAAATCACAACCATACAGGGATAAGCACTTTCTTTTTAACCAAGAAGTCACTGTTCTTTTCTTGACACAAGATCTTTTTCAGATATAACTTTCACTGACAAAAATATACTAGAAGAAGGGAGAAAACATACATAAACACAAGTGTTTCCATGGAGAGGGACGTACACTGTAGACAGGATCTTCATTGACAGTTTTACCACTCCAAGAAGAACAAGCTCTTGAGGCATAGTAAAATCCCCCCCCAGAGTAAAAAGGGTAAAAGGTGCTTTTCTGGGTCAAGTTAAGGCCAAAGAGAAAAGCTGCTTCGATAAAAAACAAGAAGATAAAGAGGAGACAGTGAAATGAAAACAGAGACGCCACGGGAACAGGACAGGGACACAAGAAATTCCTTCTGATAATGCAAATTAGCAGCAAAAGTCACTGCGAAATTCATAGAAATGAATATGTATGAGCCTATTGTGAAATTGTATGCATAAGCATTTGAAAGGAAGATAAAAGGGAGGACTGGTGTTCGCAAAGGTGCGCAGGCCCTTTTAAAGAGAGCAGTCTCTCTGTCTCTCTGGCCTGCGTCCAGCGCTGTGAATAAACCTACCGGCTCTATAACTTAAAAAAAAAAGTTGTAGAGTTCTTTTTTTTTCTCTCTCCACGAAACACTCTCTCTTGTCATCTAATAATTTTTTGGCAAAATGCAATCCAAAAAGCACTGCTACTGCCTCCTGCCTGATGGATTCCTCTAGTCACAGAAGCTGTACTAGGGATCTATTCTTAGTCTTGAATTTTGCAAAATTCTCTGAAATTTTTGTTGCATCTAGTGCTACTGAATAGAAGCAGCTCCTTCTCCAGCAGCAGCATATGTAATCCCAATACATTCACTTGCCTATAAGCTTTTATCTTGATTAGTTAAGGAGCAGAAAAAGGTTAATTATAACTAACATAGAAGGGACATACCACAGCATTTTGTACCAGTTTTAGTCTATGAATAGTGTGGATGCACTAATTAATATCCCATGAATGAGACTTGAACAGCAATTAAAAAAATATATGTCTGAAAAGAAAGGATGCAATGTCTAAGGAAGATGCACGCAGGAGAAGCTGACTGGGTCATGCCTGAAACACAGTTGGCCAACAGCTTCTAAGTATCTAAAATTACGATCTGCTAAATTACAATTTAACATATCCCTCTGGAAAGTCTCATGTTACCTCCATCACTTCCACTGCCCATTTCCCTGGTCCTAATCACCTTATTTCCTCCAGCCTCTTCTTTTCTGTGCCCTGCCAATACTTGACTTGTATCCTGCAAGCCAGCACAAGAAAAGATAAAAGATTGGCCGCCACTGGCATACTAACAGCATCCAGACATGTATTCTGGCCTACACAAACACAAGCAATAATAATCTAGTGGTAAATGTTTACCTTTTACACCTAAGGCTTGGAAAGAACAAGAGCCAAGTGTCTTGATGCCACTTGATCTCTTCACTATCCCTTTAGTAAATATAAGCTTTTGTTTTGAAAAGAGAGTTTCCACATATCAGTAAATAATTACATAGCTAAACACACAAAATCACACATGAAATCAAGAAGTAGGACTAATTCTTGTAGGAATAAAAAGTGTGACTCTGCCTTTAACAGAAGCAGTGCTGGGTGTCTGAAGAGGCATGTTATCTTTCCTGTAGGTACGTGTCATTGCACACCTAATGAAGTAGTTGGACTATTTCCTGAATGCTGCAGTATAATATGCCTCATGAAAGAGATTCTATAAATCTAACAACTGCTGTGCATTGTTTTTTTTTCAGGTAAAGTCGAATGGCAAACACATCAGAGAGTTGTCTAACAGCCAGCTTATGTTCAAAAATTATCTAAGTGCCAGTATGTTAATTTATGAAGCATACTGGACTTATCTGCTGGCACAGAGCCTTGCTAACTTATTCCAACTTCAGTTCTTTGAAATGAGCTTATCTCATTTCCAATGCCAAAATGCCTTTAACTTTAAACAAAAAAAGGCATCAGCTTGCCAAATTTGGACATGACGTTTGACTGCAACTATTAAAAGGAGCAGAACCACAGATGAGTGAACGAGCTGAGAACAAAATCCTTCCTCAGTCAGCTTTAAGATTCTCCATCAGAACTTCTACAGGCTGTCAGAACAGAAGGGCAAACACTTTTCCATACACAACAGGAAAACACAGCCTCTCAGAAAACATTCATAAAATTAATTGTGAAATTTGAGAAATGCAGCAATTAAGCACAAAATCTGAGAAATGCTTTGCAACTTTTTTGCCAGGAGCCATAATGATAAAATAAGCTGACACATCAGGCTCACAACGAAACCAATAAAGTACAACAAATTCCTTTTCTAGTCATAACCACATCTAACCCCCTGCAAAACAGACAAAATTGAAATAATTTGACAAAGGCAACACTTCAGAAAACCAGTGCAGTAATCAGAATCTTAGCAACACAGACTGAAAGTCAATACACGTATAGATTGCAAAGAGCTGCAAACGTAGGGTATAGACATGAGTTTTCAAAATTAAGGTAAGCAGTACTTCAATACCTTCAATATCTTAATGTGACATCAGCATCTCATTCCATTCAATATACTCTTTAGATTTTTTTAAACTTTTCATTATTTTATAAATGCCCCCAACTCCTTCTTTACATTTTTTTAAAATTTAAAAGAAAACTAGGGAAAAAAATCAGTGCACAAATATCAGTTAAGAAGAAAACCAAGCACATCTGTAATTAAACAACTTTTAAAAATAAAATATTTCAATTTCTATTTTCAATTTGCTTAGAATTTTATGAAACAGCTCTGAAACATACTACTTTCACATAAAAAAAATTACTTTACACTTATTGGCTTGTTAATTTAGAACAGATCCTTAATGTAGGCTTTAAAAGGCTCTAAGACATCTACTGCTCACTTGGTAAGTAGGAAGCTTCTTGAAAAAAATAAGGGTTTAAAATGAGAGGTCAGTTGACCTAAATCATTGCTTCAAAGCATCTACAAAGCTGGGGCAGGTAGGGAGGAGTTGTAGGAATGTCCTTCTCCACCTCACTTGTATTTCCAGCCTAGGAATTTCTAATGCCTGGGAGACGGGTAAAGTACAAGACCTCCACTCCTCCCTTCCTTGCCAGATGCATGAGAAGAATAACAGAGGTGCTTGTCATACTACCTAGGAAAAGAAGAGAGGATTTCTCCCTTGCCAGGAAAAACTAAGGGTACTGCTAATTCTTCAGACATCGACTAACCAAAAGCTGATAAGAAGAGTTCACCAGGATCCAAATTATTAATCATTCCTGAACAATGGAATTAGGAAAAACTACAATCTGCATATAATCCGTCTTCTTGCTTTGGGAACTCTTTTAAAATAAGAACTATTTATTATAAAAAGATTTCTCATATACCCATGAGTTTTGAAATAGAAAACAGGCTGTGCAGTTGGAACACTCTGACCTTTCACCTCTGGCCAGCCAGTTTCAGTTCGTGCTGTTCCACACGTGCAAGTGATTTTCAGGCTCCATTCAGCATCCTAGACTGTTACTGTCTAAACTTCACAAACCGTAAAGTCCAATATAGTTTATTATTATATAGACTAAGCTCTGAAGTAAAACAGGAGGTTTATGACTTAAAATGAGGACTTTGAAGTGTTTGGGGGTTTTTTGTTTGTTTCTGCCTGTACCAGGGTTTATTCTGGTTCTGCAGCCTGAAACAGAGCACTCCATGAGTTTACAGAAGGATGAATTGATTCTAAACATTTGCTCCTTAAAACCTTTTTCTTCAACTCTCATTTCTGCCAAGTTGTAAGGAAAACAACATTTTCTTCTATCAAGGCAGGGACATACTGGGAGAAGAAACAAGAAAATGACATCCAAAAACATTCTGATGTGAGTTAAGAAGCTTGCCTTTTGCTAGCAAAATGGAAAACAATGCCATGCCATGGGCACAGGAGTTTGATTGCTAGAGTTTGAAAGCTAGAGAGGTGTCATGGTGTGAAATGACAGATTTGTGTACCTTGCTACCACTCTAATGCCTAATTTGAGATCCCAGCTCCCAAATCTCCAAAAGTTGAGTGACACAAAGGAATTTGACAGAGCTTCCCCTCACCTTCCATTTTTGGGGGAGGAGGCGGGAGGAAAATGGTGACTATACTCTTTCAAGTTGCATTGGATAGAAAAATAACATTTGGCACAAAAATCAAATGAAATATCAACCTGGGAAGCAAAAGTCTGCTTCAAACATTTGGGTAGTCATACTATAAACTGAAAGACTACATTGTTATTCTGGGGAGGCTAGTTTATACATAAATTCATAGCAGTATTTGCACGTGAAAAAAGTTGTAACACCAATGACCCTATAGTATAAAATAAGAAAATCTATTAAAAATATTTTAAAAATATTTGTTTTATTTTATGACAGCTTCAATGACACAAAGAAAAAAAAGAGGAAATAGCACACTGCTTCATATTTACAAAAATCTATTTTCATAGTTACAACTATTATGAAAGAAAATATGATGCCCTAAAACCAGACTAAAAAAAAAAGGAAATGTTCTTTGCTTTACTGAAAGGAATATACCTTTGTCCAGCGGATAAAAGTCTCTGGCTTCAATCCAGCTCAGCTGGTCATTTTGGTCTAGTATGTAAAAACAGAAGTGGTCAAGGTAGATAAGCCAAAAAATTTATGTGTACTATGTAAATGGGTGAAGGAGTTTCTTAAAAGCAGTCATTGAAAAGAAACTAGAAACAGCTTTATGTGACAAGCATCAAGTCAGTATTACCTTTCAAATCTTCTGGTTTTATATCCCCTCTCTAATTACAAAGAGGGAAAAAAAAAACCCAAAAGCTGAACCTGGGAAACATCAATAAAACCAGATCTCACAATTGCTTTCCAGAGCAACAGCACCTTGGAGAGCAAGTCACACTTCCAGTAAACCAGGCAGAAAAAAAAATTATTCTTTGAGCAAGAGCTCAGCTTCATAGATGCATATGATATCCACTGAAACTGAGAGCAATCACTTGCCTAACAACCACCTTGCCCTTACATATATCTAGCAAGAGTAGAAGGGACATATGAGCAAATTTCAGTATGGTACAGAAACATGAACAAACTTTACAGACACTTAAGCAATCCCAAACCTGGGTTTCTTAAAAAAAAAACTAACAACAACCAAATAAAAAACCCCACACCCAAAAAGTAAACCTGCACATTAAGATATAAATCAGTAACTTTAGAATGGGAACTTGGAAGGAATTTCTCCAGTGGACAAGTTATTATACAAGCATAATTTTTGACACAGGAAACTCAGAGCCTGATTATACTGTTTGACCTGACACTGAAATACGTATATTTCAGAATCATTTTCTACTGAAGTGCATTGCAGGATTTGCAATCTCAGTATTTGAGATTGCCAGTGTTGAGATAAAAAGAAAAATGCAAATTGCACAGGAAAGAACCCTTTAAATAAATACATCTAATATCTTGTTCATGTCCTGCTACAAATCAAAACACACTACAGGATTCACTAGCAGAAGAGGAAAACAAAAGAGTACCAAATATGCAAGGTGTTTTCACTCAAAACAGATAATCATGAAAGAGGAGAAAAGGTAAAAAACTGAAGTACTACTTGGTGATAAGTTCAGACCTGGAACACACACAGTGTACTCTGCCAGGATGAAATGAATAGTGGCAATATTTTGAAGGTATATACTGAACCAATCTCAAAATATTAGGACATACCAGAGTATATACACGTCTCAGAAAGAATGAGAGGATTTTTCTTCAGCTTCAAAATACACAAAAGTATTTGAGCTACCAAGACGGATACACCACTGACCTAAACACCTGCCTTATTTCTTTAAATGTGCCTATCTTCCTTCACATTCCTAATGAAAGCTGTGCCCCCACCAGCTGACTGACACCCTGCAAGCTCTTTGTGATACAGATAGCATTTCTGATGGTTTACTTTCAAAGAGTCACTACTATGTCTTTCATTCTGATCAGGATGTGAATTATACTTTAATAACAGAGGATATCTTTGAAATATTCTTGACAAGAACACAGTTACAAAAACCTCTGATGAACACCACCATGTACAAGCAAGCCACAAGTAAAGGACAACTACCTTTAAAAAGCTAAGATTTGTACAAAGGAAAAAAGACATCATCACCTAATACCGCATTTATCTTCTACAGTATGAGAAATATGCATGACATCAGTCCAGATTTTTCAAGGCATTAGGACTGGTGCATGCCATGGTCTCAAGTGACTATCTAAAAAATGCAGCTGAAGGGCTGGAAGGACTTTTTAATGCAATACTCCATTACATTACAAATAAGACAAGATGTGAAACAAGACCTTGAAAGGGAAATATCCTTTTTAGTATTTCTGTTTACATGATCCAGAGTCATGTACAAAATCAAAGCACTGCATTGCAAAGCTGAATCAAACACCAGCAACACAAACAGCAAGATATCAAGTGAGCAACAAGGTTGCTTTAAGAAACCAGGACGCTGCATCCTGAAGCTTACTGATTGTCAGGCTGAGGGGGACGCTGAAGCAGCAGATAAAGTTGATGCATTTGTTGTAAACTTTCCAGCATTCAAGCTTTATTTGTCCGAGTTTGATACTCCCCTCTGTGGGTGGAGAAGCTGAGGGACTGGCTGACGTCACCCAAAGAGTAGGGATAAAGTGCAGTGCCCACAGCTTTGGAATGAGTAAAACTTCTTAGGAGGTATAAAAGGTCGGCTGCCCGGTCTGGCAGGTGCTCTGCTGACAGCAGCCTTCCTCCTACAGCTCAGCTCCTCACACAGACCCAAGGAAAAGAGAACAGTAACAAGGAAAATCCGTCCACAATGCCACAAAATGTTGTTCTCCAAGGACCGTCACCCTGGGGATTCAGGCTCTCAGGAGGAATAGATTTTAACCAACCTTTAATCATAACCAGGGTATGTACTCTTTCCATTTCCTTTCTATTTATTCAATTTCAATTCAATTCAGTTGCTGTGGATTTTTGTCTTTTAGTTTTCTGGAGTTCAAAGATGCAGACAAAGCTGTGAGCTGATAAAAAAGTAGCTGAGGAAAGCCAGCTGAATACTAGAAGTTTTTACAAGTTTTGTTTCTGTGATTGGTCTAAGAGACTTTAACTGCACTTCTACTAAGGTCTCAAAATTAAATTCAAGTGCCTTGGCAGCAGAAAAACTCTGGCATGACTTCCTAGGCTTTCAAAATTACTTTTAAACCTACTAAAAGCAAGATCTCACCTTTATGCTTTCCACAACTAGCCTCTCTGATCACTGGGGGAGAAAACTGCTTGGCAGCAGCTCCTCATGCCTGAGAGTTTGTGCTTTGCAGATTAATCTGACTCTTATTTAATTAAACCAAGTTCTGTTTATTGCCAGCAAAGGCAACAAAAGCAACTGTTTTTACATATCTAAAAGTTTTCATTTTCATGAATGTTAAAAGACTGAGTTATTAGAAAGTTATCCAGTCCTGCATATGAAAGAGGGTGGGTTATTTGGTGGGGTTTGCCATATTTAGAAACTAAAAGTTTACCTTGCCCTCCCCCAGTAAATGGCAAGAATTTGAGCCTTGATTCTTTTTCATGGATTTTGAGATATTAGCTGCAATATAAGAAACCAGTGACTCGATCAATGTAGCACACAACACACTGTCAGCTGCCCTGCATTTACAGATGTGGATCTGCTCAAAAGACAGGGTACATATTTTGAGAATTTCTATATTTTAAAAGTTCTGTTCAATGCACAGCAGGCTAGAATTCATTCTCCTTATATGTCTGCTTCTTTTCAGGACCTTAGACACAACAAATACATGTTCCATGAGCCTCCAAATTGTGATGGGGTTTTTTGTTTCCTTTTTTTCTGGTTTCTTTTTTAAGTCCTACACTATGACTCACTATATACACTTTGCCTGGTATTGAGTATATGTCAAAAGCCTTGAAGGATGGATACCACTAGTGATGTCTTGCAGTAAATATGCTTCCAAACAAGAATCAATAGAAAGCTTAAGGACCATCTTTTCACATAGTAACTAGTAAAAATTAACTTAGCGATTCATTCCAGATTTATAAAAACATTAAAAATTTATTTATTTTAAATAGAAGTAAATTAAAAAGCTATTATTTGACTGAATGAAGTTACATAACAACCACTCATAGAATATAGCAAAGCCTTTGAAGAAAGAGGAGATAGAAATATTGAATTTAAAAAAAAATCTCTGGATGTTTTGGGGCCTTCCTTGCCTTTTATGGGCCTCTAAAAGAAAAATAGTTTCCATTATCTCTAAGTAAAAATATTTTAGCGGTGTCTGGTTTGTATTTTCTTTGTGTTTAGATTAAGTGCAATGAAGTTTAAAACTGCAATAACAAAGGATGTTACTGTAAATATAACTTTCTAAAGGATAAATTACTTTGCAGTTGACTCATACCTACCAAATGCCTCACAAACATAAGCCATTGCAGAAATGCTCAAAATCACGTTTCAAGTAGTACAATGAAATATATATATATATATATAAAAATCCATATATATAGGAAAAAATGGTTACATTTGCTTAGCTCAGTTTTAAGAATATTAAAAGTAAATTTGTTTAAAGTTAGTATTTTTGTTGCCACTATACACATTTAGAAGAGTCCCTCATTATTATTAATGCAATACATCTTAAGAAATAGAAAGCATTTCAAAAGATTCACCAGTCTTGCCCCTCAGGGTCTAGGCGTTCCTTTTGTAAAAGTTATCATAAGCAGCCCAATCACACTAGGTTTAACTGTCCTGACAAGAAAAACTAAACAATAAATATAAATTATTTTTAAATATTTTCTGAATAAAATAATTGGACAGGTGTTAAGATTGGTTGGCTATGTCCTTGTTCAACAAGACACAGCATTTATCAGGACTTGTCAAGAGAGACAAACGACATAAGAGATCATTATCCACCTGTCTAAAGAACAGATGTCACTTCAAAAGCTCATGTGAAAATTGTTCTGTTGTTTTGACTGTTTCAAGCAAATGCAAAAACTACAGACCATGATCACTGGGAGAGAGGAAGAACAGGAGGGAAGTAAAAATTAACATATTCAAATTCTATTATTGTCAAAAACTATAAATTGACTACAAAGACTGAAAACATTAGAATACTTGGAACTTTGCATAGATGCAAAGAAATTGTATTAATGAAACCGATTACAGGAACAATTGAAACTTGTGCAGTTTGGAGAGAATGGTAAAATATCAACTCTAGATTTAATTTCTATTTTATTTTTATAGACCTTTACCAATCACAATGCAAGTATTCATATTAACTCAATTTTATGATTAGCCACTCTGTCTGCAGACATTCATAGCTCTCTTCAAAAAAAACAGAGCCTGAAATATTTATGCTGGTGTAAAGTGATAAGCTTTACAAGTCTATTATCAGATGCAGAGAGATTTTTTTCAGGGTTTCCTTGGAAACATTTGACTCTCATGTGGTTAAATAGTCTGTGACATCTGAATAACCAACATACATTTTTGTATTTATCCAAATCCATGATACCCAGGATACAGAAGTAACAGACATACCATGCAGACACGGCCTGAAGAGCAAGGCAAAAATTCTCCCAAAGCAACACTAAAATCTACCTCATGAAGCCAGGGTGAGCAAGCAAAAAACATTACTGTAACAACACAATTCTAAGTGTTCAAAATACACAGATAATGTGTCACTAATAAGTCCTTAAGAAACAGCACCACTTAAATTATTGAGGTGCCCACAATACCAATATCATACCCATGACATCTTGCACTGCACAATGTGGTCCCTTCCTACAAAATGTAGTCTACAGGGCAGGTGCCTGCTTTGCAGCCTAGCAGGCCTGGGCATGTAGAGCTCAGAACCCCACCAAAGTGTTACAGCCCAAGGGGCATCTCAGGAGCTTGGGAATGATCAATTCCACCAAGGAATAGGAAATACAGATTCCTGTGCCTTTCCCTCCTTGCTCCCACCAAAAGATGGTAACCCCATTCAAACATCTAGGTGGTATCACTGAAGCTGCTGACAGCTTACAAAACCCAAGGGATTTAGGAGCAACAGGGAGCAGGGCATGTTCTGCTAGCAGCACAGCTGCAGGGGAATGTACTGTGTTAGGCAGACACACTACTTTATAAGGCAGGATCACATCTCAGGGCTTTGCTGCAGTATGTCACAGGTACAGCAGATGATTTGTTGTGACGTGTAAAATACATAGGCTGCAGAGTAACCTCCATAAGGGTTATACAAGCTAAGTTACTCTTGAGAGGGAACCAAGAATGGTTGGTTTGCCCAGTTAGGTATTAAAGCATCAACAGTCACATTGGAACACAAGGAATTCCGCTGCAGTTTGTCATTGCAGAGATATTCACAACATGCTAAGCCAAATCAGGAGCAATTCCACATTGAAGGAAGAAGAATGATCATACCTCTAACCCCTGTCTTATTATTCTGGGATCAATGCTGATCATTTACACTTGCAGCTGTTGAAGTCTGAGAAGTAGACAATTTTAGAGATTTCAGACTTGGACTATATGAACAACTTCCTCAATTCATTTTCAAATAGATTATTCAGGCACCTGAACACTTTGTCAAGCACACAATACACTAGTTCATTGTTTTGAAGGATGAGGGTGTAAAAGTCTGAAGCTGGCCACAAGCACCTCTTTGGAAATTTTGCCTGACTTGATAATAACATACGCATTGTATTTTGCTACAGTGATATCAAAAAAGTTTACACATGGGAATGCAGAAAAAGAGCTCACAAAACAATCTCTTTGCTCATTCAGACTCACCTAATGGAGATGGAAAGGGGAGAGAACTACTCCACTGATTTTTGCCATTATTTCAATATTAACACAGTGCAACTCATAGTAAAAAGAATTTCTATTTGGCTTTTATATTGACAGTAGTGTCTCCTTCAGAGACAAGTCTGCCAGCTTCACCAAAGCTGGGGTTCAGAACATGCTGGGAGTACACTGGGCAGCTTACTCTCTTCCTTTGCTGGAAAACTGTGAAACACCACAGCTGAATAATGTCTCCACAGCATGTTTTGCAGTCAAGACAACACATGCTTTCACTATAGCACAACCCGTACTGAGAAAAACTCTCTCCATACCTTCTTCATTTAATATATGCCACAGATAAAAGAACTGCATTTGGAAATAAGACTATATTGACATTTTTTTGCCTTCACACTGGGACTCATTTACTTACAAATAGGCAGCTAATGTTACTTTCCATGACCCAACTTGTCCCTTCTGCTGTTCAAGAGATGAATTTCAGAAGTTTATGCGCTACAGGCATCAATTTCATGTTGCTGTCTAGGTAATCAAGAGTTGCCCAAAATGGCAATACACATGTAAAGGACAGAAATCCCACTCAGTGACCTAAGACCTCTTGTGTATGTGGTATGTGTAAGTGTTGTGGAGGCAGGTGAAGTCATCTCTTGCAAATAGAGGCCTGTAATTCTACAATAAGCTTCAGTAACATCTAAGGTCATGGCCTCTCTACAATAGTTATTTTAAAGCAAAATTATGTTGCATTTCAATTAGTTTCACAACCATACAGAAGTTTGCCAATTAGACAAAAAAAGAAAAAAAGCAAGCATAGAAAGATAAGTTTAGGGCTATTTCTGTGAATGTCACCGATAGTGATACAAATACATAAGGTATGAATTACACCACAAAGACCATCATGAAGGATCAGGGCCACTGTTACTTAAATGCCAAGGGATTTAAAACTAAGCACTTTAAGGCGTTCAGCAACACAATTTCTTAACAGTTCTTTTCTACTGCTTGGTGTTGTTAAGGGGAAAACATAACTCTTTTTTTTTTCAAGCAAATTATATTTACAATGGCAGTGTATATTTATAATAATATTTAAAGATGAGTTACAGTAATTACAGAAATCAGAGTAGAGACTAATGCAGAAAGGTGAAGATAATTTCTTTCTAACTTGGAGTTATGATGAATAAAACATTCATATGGTTTCCTGACAACAGAACTACAGAGTCTTTGGCAAAGTACCTCCCCTGTCCAATAGGAAATAGGGGAATGTGATGAAGTTTATTTTCTCTATCAATCTTTGGGCATGCATGGTGATTAAGCAGTTACATTTTGGTCTTTTCAGATTACACCTGGAAGCAAGGCTTCAGCCGCCAACCTGTGCCCTGGTGATGTTATTATAGCTATTGATGGTCTAGGCACAGAGAACATGACACACAATGATGCCCAGGAGAGAATCAAAGCAGCTACACATCAGCTTTCTTTGAAAATAGAGAGGTATGTGTACACATCTGCCTATTTCTGATAGAAGATACCACTCAATCAACAGTACAATTGATGGTGTAACTCTTTAAAATAGTTTGAGGAAGTTTCCAAAATCCTTAAAATTACAAGCAACCAGACCTACTTCTTAAACTCCAGATCAAGCAAGACTCCCCAGAACTCATCTTTGTAGGCACAAAAAGAACAGCTTCCCTCAGGTTATTCACACTGTAATACTATAATTCTGCTGACTGCACAAGTCCTCTGTTTACTGTCAGTAAGCAAGCAGTTATTCATGTTTTGGGGAAATAATAAAACCCTCATCTAGTGTCAGTTGTTCAGTGACCTCTCTGCTCTAACACTCCCTCAGCCACATGTGCTTATCCCTGCCTCCTTCTCCCAACCACACATGAAGCTGCCACTGCATCATCCCAGTTAGGGAAAACAACATCACATCACACTTTCATAAGGAGCAACAAAGGAGTGAGCTTAAAGCCAATCAATCTCTTTGGTCACAACATATTAAGCCTAAAAATGATTCTCAAAGCAATGTTCAAAACAAAACAGAGAAACACTGTCTTACCTGAACTGCAGTTATCCAGAAACTTTTGTGCTCACTTCTCTCTACTAGAGCCAGGAAGAGAAACCACCTGCAGCTTCACATCTCCAGCTGAATTTGCTGGGCCTGTAATCAGAATCACTTGGCACACT
>NW_005054297.1:18286268-18312903 GCF_000277835.1 Geospiza fortis
ACTCTTTCAGCTGTCTCCAAAACTAAGACAGGGCTGATTAACCTGAGGCTCCCAAGGAGGCACAGCTCTTTATTGTAGCTGACTTCAATAATTCTTTTGAAATACAAAAGTGTTTCCTTTTTTTTAAGGAGTGTTGTTGAATTGCTAGAGCACACGCCATAGTTAAAAATTTCTTCTGTTAATTGAGTGTTCTTCTACAGATTGATATGCCATTTAACAACTATCTTGGGAAGTCAATTTCAAGACGTGATAAATGTATATATAAGAAGCAGCATCAGATTCATATTTAACATTACTACTATGCTACTTTAAAATTAACTGCCACATTTCACTTTGTCAATAAAAACAGAACTGTAACTGATATTTTCATGTTTGTTACTTCTGCCTACGTGACTTACAGAATCATCTGTGCAACTTCAATTTCCCCTTGCAAATACTTTGCATACTTAGACTGCACTTCAACATTGAAAAGCAGGCTTGACATGGAAATTATGGTCTTTAAAAAAAGAGAAATTGATATTTAGGATTATTACTAATATAGTCAATTATTCATATAAAATACTCTAAGGACCCAACATTAATTCTAGCAACCATTAAAAAAAAACCTAAAAAGTTTGGTTAGCTCAGGTCAGAAAGGCACTAATCTCCCTTTCCTTTTGCATCTGGTAACTATTAACAACCTATTTCCCATTGTTAATAGCATACATAATTTTTTAAAAGTAAATACATTTTATATATATCAGTTACATATCATTGACATATTTTTATGTCCAAACATTAAAAAAGCATAGAAAAAGCCTGCAGATTTACAAGCTGCATTATAATTTATGGGCACAT
Organism: Geospiza fortis; assembly: GCF_000277835.1. Lineage (NCBI taxonomy): Eukaryota > Metazoa > Chordata > Aves > Passeriformes > Thraupidae > Geospiza > Geospiza fortis. The sequence continues at coordinate 18,287,106 of NW_005054297.1, forward strand.
ACACAACTATATAGGAATTCAAATAATTTAAATTCTGCCTATCTTTCTTTCTTTCTAGGGCAGGAACTAAATTATGGTCCCCACAAGTTTCAGAAGATGGCAAAGCACATCCCTTCAAGATAAATTTGGAAGCTGAACCTCAGGTATGAACTCTGAAAAGTTACCCAACCATTTTCATTTGCCTTTTTAAATTCAAAGAGAGCTCTCTTGTGGTCACTAAAATTCTAGAACTTCTAAAACTAGAACTTCATCCATAATTGGCCAGCTTAAGCTCATATGAACCACCATGATTATGACATCCAGGAACACCATTTTATCTGACTCAATGTTTTAGATTTTTCAGCTGTAACCAAAACAAAACATTAAAAAGCTACAACAAATTCTCATTTTCCTTTAAGAGTCTACATATCATCATAGTTTTATTATGGAAATAAAATATGTCCTCTTATTCTGATACAGTTCAAGTTGCTTTAATTCTTTTAGAGATTCTTCGTCATATGAGGAAGTTTTTCATTCAGGAATAAATATCAAGTACCTAAATGATGAACTCATCAGATCACAAACTTCTTTTTGATGTAGTCAGTTAAACAGAGAGATCTTTAAAACTCTTTACCTCCACACATATTTATAATATGCCACAGAACTGAAGTTCACACAAGACCCATGCACAGGTCAATAAGCAAATCACTCACCACTTCTGACTAGGAAAGTCTTGATCATTGTATATGACTAAAGCAAATCAAATCAATTGAAAGCCATCTATCTTTTCAAACTTGAAAAAAGAAAAGCTACTATCAGTCAAAGCCTTCATATTGCTAATAGCAAATTAGCTGGCTACGGCTTGCAACTCATCCTTTATTTCTTTGTCATTCCTCTTTAACCTACATAAACATTTGCTGTTATCTCAAGAGCAGGGAGGGAAGAATATTCTGCTGATCCTGGAAGTCCAGGTTCAAAGCAAATATGTCAAAGTATTTATTCTGTGATATCTTAGGGGAAAAAAAAAAGTAAGTCTAGATTCCATTTCAATAAACCCTGTGTAATAAATACTTCCACCAATTCTGTTTTCACAGAGATGCTCCCAAACATTAATACAGCATTTCAGTGTTGCACTTCTCTCTCTTCATTCTGATCTAAAACTTGCATTAAGTGATACAGCAAACTCCATCAGAAATAATATAGCCTCTTCTGCAGCAGAAATACTATAGCAAAGAAACAAAACTATTTTAAATGCATATTCTTGTGGAAGAGCTAGGATACTCATTAGATGACTAGCAATGGAACAAATTCACTAAAAAAGCTGTAGAGAAAACCATGCAGGCATGCATGACACAAGAGCAATCCCTCTGCATGAAAGCTGCATTCCTAAAAAGGACAGTTCCTTAAAAATAGATCACAAGATTTCACTAAGTGCTATTTGGCAGACTATTGAAAAGCAGCCTCCATTGGGCAATCAGAAAAACTGTTTCTCCTAGATTAAACAGCCAGCATTTTCATGGAATGGAATGGAACTCCTAGGAAGTTCAGGAGTACTAAGTATATTTCATAAATAGTAGGCATCCAAAAAGTAGCAATGCTTGCAAGCAAATATACTAAACCATTTGTGGAATGTTTTACATTTTAGATTAAATTCTTCCATCTGAGTATCCACCACTGCCTGTGGAAGAAAAAATACATATAGCCTATTTTTCTACAATTGCTGGAATTTAATATTAAATTTTACAGCATATTTAGTCACATCACAAGACACAGCAGCATGTATACCAGTATAAAAAACAGTAAAAATTTCTTGAATCTCAGATGACAAATTTTTGCACAACTACAACCTGTGCTGTCCAAGTCTTATAAGAGTTTGCTGAATTCTAACATGAATACAGGAACTGAAGCCAAGATGAATGGAGAAAAATGCAAAAGCAGTGATGTATTACTTCAAATATAAAATTCTTTTATCCAAAAATATTGCATATATTTACTGATGTGCAGAAATGGAAAACCACTGACTTCTATTTATATAATAACTGAAATTACTCAGAAGGCCATAGATCTTATAATTGTATCCATTTTTTTCACTCTTATCAAATAGACATTTTAAAATTCACTAGGAACATTAAGAGAAGCCAGTTATTTAAAATACATTATGAGTGAACTAAATAACAATAACAAATTTCTCACACAATCTTCTTAATAAGTATCTAATTCAAGTTGGTAAGCTAATAAAAGATATTTACAAATGAATGGAAACCCTATTTTAAATTGTTCAGCTATGTGGCCAAATATTTGGCCAAAGAATGCTTACTTTAGCTTCAATGAATGAAAATTATTCTACAGATTCATGGAGATGGCTATGTGAAACCTGATAAACAATTAAATACTGTGCCCACATATAGTATGGAACAAGGAACTTTCACACTGTAGCAAACTTCTGAATCAGCCTGAGAATCTCCAAAAAAACATCTGGAGACTGATACAGGCAATTGTTGGAGCACAGTGAAATTTCTCACTATTTTTAAATCTGGGAAGAGGAAACTGAGGCAACAATTCTAATTCACAGCACTAAGTGGCTGACTGAGAGTCACTCTTGAAAGCTACACATTCCCACATAAAAAAAAGCCACCCTGATTTTGATAGTCTGGAGCAACCCATTGTGTGGATAAATAATAGGAAATAGCAGACCACTTGAAGAATAACTAGTACAATCACATTGTATTCTGAAAAAAGGCAATTTAGAACATAAAGTTCTCAACAAATATAAGTAGAAAGAGACAACAAAAGCATTACATGGCAAATTTTATCATAAAATTATTTTTAAATGCTTTCTGCTGTATTGTCAATGTAAAAGAATGATGACTCAAATGTTTTCTGTTATGATCCCTTTAACCTCATTGAAAATAATTTTGTATTCATTGCCACAATTTCTTGAATTGTTTTCATTTGAACTTTTCTTTCTTATTTCTACCTTTGCCTTTGAACTTTGAACGTTGAGTCAGACTAGACTTTTGGCTATGAAGGAGATTATGCATTCCTGGGAGATATATTTTGCACGTAGATAAGTATAAAAATCTAAGAAAAACACAACCCATTGTTCTAAGAAGTTATTAGTCTATTACCATTTAAAATCAACTTTTGAAACAATACAATTGTGCTGGGCTAGTTTTGAAGACCTACCTCTCTTTATAACAGCATTCAAAGATAAAGATCTTAGTCACATGATACCTCCAAAACGTACACATTTGTGTTTGTTCTGTCACAGCAATTACCCCAAGGAATGCCATCATATAAGCTGTGACAGATGCATTTCTACAGGCTTTTGGTGCTACATTATTTCTATTCCTGACACCTGTATCAATGCAAAAATATAGCTAGCCCTGAAAAAAAATCAGTCAGTTGGGAAAAAAAATAATTAATTAAGTACTGTATATCTCCAATATTCCTATTTTGAAATTTCAACAACATCTCCAATATTCCTATTTTGAAATTTCAACAACTTCCAGTTCTCATTTAGCTTTTGAACTAAAAGAGGACTTTTCACAGATTCAATGATATCAAATAAACACAAGAGCTGGACTACTTTTGCTGCTGTATGTTCTGTCACTGACATTTTACATTACTAGATGAGTTATAAAGAAAGCAGAATTTAAGTCTCACTAACTGCAAGTTGTTTCACAACTGTTACATTGCAAACATGCTGTTATGGTGCCACATCTTCTGTTCATTTCTCCATAAGAAATGAAATAGGGGGATGAAATTACAATGTTCACAGTTGGTTTTGTTTGTTTTGTATCATACATGGATATGAATCAATTTTCAATACTTCAACATTAATATCTTTCATTAAGTAGCCCTGATCCTAAACCATTAGATTATTTCTGTTTACTAATACATTTTGTTAACTGCAACTCTGTTCTATCAGACAGAAAGAAGGAATTGCAAGTAAAAGCTATGTGCTCATTTATCTGATTACTGCTTTCAGTAGCCTCTTAAAGTGCAATGCTGCTCAACATTTTCATTTAATAAAGCTGCTTTTTACTGTTTGCATTTTCTGGTTGCATATTCTATATATCCATGACTTTTCTTTAGTCTGATCCTAAACTGCTGTATAACAATTGTACTCAATACCAAACCCAAACTGGAGAACTGGAAAAAGTTTCTATGAAAATTGGAGTATTAATGACCTCTGCTATCTTAACATTGCAAGTTCAAGTTTCTAAGGAAAAGACCAATTCAGGTTGTAGAAACCTCTTTGTTAGAAACAAAAGCTTTTTATTCCACATGGATGGAAGTTCAAATGCTCTCACTGTTTCCAAAGAGTGCCACATGCCATCAGGACAAGGTGATGGACTGCAGCAGTTCATGTTCTTCACTCACTGTGGAAAGAGGGAAAAAACCCTCAGCAGATGACAACGTTTTTTTCAAAGTCCTTATTTCTGAGGCTTAGGAGTGGACCTGAGCTGGGAGGGCCCCAAAGGACACTGTAATAAATACGCAGAATACAAATAAGTGAATTTTCATGCAATCAAATGTCTTTATCATTCCTGGCCAACCACTACAGAAGGATATATTAAGATATCTGCTAAACCATCAGAGATTATATTTCCAGATCTTATCCTTTCAAATTCCACAAACTGAAGAAATTATCCTAGTAAATGACAAAAAAAAAAAAGTATGGCAGAATATGGGCACATAGGCAGAATGATTTCAAATTTACCCATTTCTGGGTTTTACTTATTTATGATGATTTCACATTAAATTATAGGGCAGTGAAATTTTTGATACACAGATATACTTTAAAAATTAAATACATTCAGAAGAATGTCCTCAATCTGATGCCTCTTCAAGATTTTATTTCAGTTAAAATAAGCATTAAAAATTATGTGTTTTCTAGATAAGACACTTGCAATAAAATCATACTGTTGGAAGTCCCTCTATCACTATGTGATGAAAATGAAGAAGCTGGAGATTAGCACTAAAGCAAAGAAATTAAGATAAGCATATATGAAATGTTTTAAAATAATAATGTAAACCGTGTCAAATCTGGGGACCAATATGAAAGGTCACTATAATATTCATCCCTCCCATTTCTTCTAAGCCTTCTGCTTTCCTGGAGGTGACAAATTAATGTGTATGGCTCAAGTAAGACATAAAAAATTCATGGAAAAATATAATATGCTTGCACCAGTTAAAAAATAACAGAGTTGCAAAAGTAAAAATGCAGTTATTAACAATACTGGTGTTGCCAGATTTACTCATTGCTAGCTTTGGTGTGCATTGTAGCTCTGTGTGTTTTGTCTGCCTATCACGTACAGGAATTCAAGCCTATTGGTACAGCTCACAACAGAAGGGCCCAGCCTTTTGTTGCAGCAGCAAATATTGATGACAAAAGACAGGTAGTGAGCTCCTCCTATAATTCTCCAATTGGGCTCTATTCATCGGGCAATATTCAAGACGCGCTTCATGGACAACTGAGGGGTCTCATTCCTAACTCAGCACAAAAGTGAGTATTGGTATTTACTTATGATCCATCATCATTTCTGGTATATCATTATCTGTTCTGGTTTCAATTTAAAAGTCCAGCTCTTGCTGTTTTTTTCTGAGACTCAGGAGATGATTCATTATCCAAAAAAAAGGGTGATTAAAGAAACATTTTTTTCCAACACCAAGAACTATCCATTCAGCTTTCTAGTAGCAATGCTGCAGGTAGCTAAAATTTTCCCTCTGCTTTGGGCTGCAACACTACCCTCCAACCTTCTCTCCTGTAACTGCACTTTACTATGCATGTTTCTGAACACTACAGTGATTGTATTTTGGGCACCAGGAATGAACAATCTAAACATGGTTACTTCATGGTTAAAATTTGTAAACATTGTTAGCTACATTTAAACTAGAAAGCATTACGACTGAATGAGGATTTGTAGGCCAAAGAAAGCTATTTCATCTCTTTTTTCTTTACAGGATATCAACTACTTTGAACACAAGCATAATATTCGGCCCAAACCTTTCATAATCTCAGGCCGAAGCAGGTTATAAACTTTCGAGTGCTGTGCTGGATTTGATGCATGGTGTTATTTTTTTAATGGATGGATACTCACCATTAACTAAGCATTCTGATGAATTTGAAATTTACTTATAGTATTAGACAGTCTAATGCTGAAATTAAAAGCAAACAAACAAAAAGAATTAAATGGTTGTCTTTCAGAGCTCAGGCTTGAATTTCAAATTTCTCTTTCCAAAGCAAAGTAGATCTACACTCCCATCTCAGTTATACCGCCCAGAGTCTGAAGTAACTGCAGCCATGATTCAGTTTATAGCACAGCACCAGATATTGTACACGTACAGATCTTTGGCACTGTGAACCTCTTCTGACCAAACCCAGCATAATTTGTTAACATGCTAAATAAAACATAGCTAGATGGTACATATATATTGCATATTAAATATAAATAAAAGATAACCTACATATAAATAAAATATAGCTAAAGATAGAGAGTTATAAGCTAGGCCATTCAGAGATTTCAAATTTGCATTTCAGCAATGACCTCTTTCCAGAGGACAATCTACTGCTGAGCTAAAAGTATTAAAACTGATGCCACAGATTTGTAAAGTTCCAAAGCAGAAAATCTTATATATTTTGATCATTTTAGTGTAATAAATCTCTGTCTTAACTGGTGATAAAATTCCTCACTACTGTTTTCATTATTACACAGGGGACAAAACCAATGCAAACTCTGTGGCTAAAAACACAAGGAAGCTCAAAAGGGCCTGAGGGATGAAATATATTGTGATGTGATCCTGTATCCTTTCTAGCAGTAGCAGTTTGTGGGACCACTAGGTACCACACAAAGCTGGCTTTGGGACCACTAGGTACCATTTTACAAGTGCCTAGATTTATGAAGAATCAAATGAGTATCAAAAGCCTAATCTCACAATTCAGAAATGAAAATGATGCAGTATTTTCCATGACAATGTTGAAGTAAATGGCCTTTTACCAGAATATAAGATGAAGGAAATAAACTGCAAAAACTACCCCAACAGCAATGCAACAGGTTTAAGAACTTCAGTTGGGCAAGGTCTGTCGGGAATTCTAGCACTGGGGAGGTCTGCACTTGCAAACTGCAGAATCTCTGACAAAGAGTGTTGCATCTACAAAACCTTGGTTGTCACAGTTTTTCTACTAATTTTCATCAGTTGGACTTAATCCACTGCTAAACACAGCAAAAAACAAACCACCACCTCAGCTCTAAATATCCCTTTAGAACAGTCAGCAGAGGCTAAATAGGACTTTGACTAAAAGAAGATATGACTGTGGACTGTGGGTTTGAGCTAATGGATTGGACATTGGACAGAATTTGGGACTTCACTCTGGTGAAACTAACTGGAAATTGTCTTTTATATATAACTATATGCTATTTATTTTTTACCTATCATTTATTCTGTTTAATATTATTTTGGCTTCACTTAGCGAGTGAGAGTTGTGCTTTTTCTAGTCTTTTCCTGCTACATTCCATTTACTAACACTATTAGCACTGACAGAACTTATTCTACTGCAGGATCTGATGGGGTGGTATTGTTTCTTCTAAAAGAAAATATTGCAAATATGTATGTTGCCCTATGTGAATTTTTTGGCTGGCTCATGCTTGGTGATGATGCACAACTATATTTGCATTAAGGCTTGCCTACCATTTCAGGAATGCTTTTGTTTGACATATCTTTGATGAAAAAATGTGTATTTCCTTTTAAAACTTTGAGAAAGTGGTCCTACACAAATACTGCTTTGAATCAAAGGGAGAATTTGGGGTTTTCTACAACACCCGAGAGTAGTTACTGGGCAGAGTTCTGTACTATCAAACTGGGAAACACAGCATTGTCCCACATTTACACAGCTTGGAAATAACCACCCACAACCATGATATCAGGCTGGAGGACAGAGATGAAACATTTATTGTCCCACAGATCTGAATATCACATAAATGAAACCAATGACTGTAGAAAGATTTGGTTATGTGCTGTTACACAGCAACAGCAAAGAAATACCCCTTAACAAAGAAATCCCCCGAAGTATACCATGCAGACAAGACTGAAGTGTTCAAAATAGTGATACTGAAAAAGACTTCAGGTCTAATATTCACATTCTTTGCTAATCTTTTTTCAGGTATGTTGAATTGGTGTACAGTTACTTCAGTCATGTCAAGCAACACTAATATTTTTTAAAAGTGTACTTCTTATTTTTTCTATATAAAGTATATGTAAAGTCTACTTCAAAAGCTCTAAGATTAATTCTCTGAATTAACCCATTGTTCTTGTGAAGGACTACTTTACATTCTACTGGAAACACTGTGATTTAGAAAAGCAAAAGTAAGCCGGGATGTTTTTGTAACTTTTCTTCTTTGCAATAATCAACAAATACTTTTTTAAAAAAAAAGTTGAACTAGTTTTAAAATATTCCTAAATATCTTACTCTAGAATTTAAGTAAATCTAGGAAATGTCACATTCATTATTTTACACTAGTTCATAGTATTTTTTTGGCAGTGTAGTGGGATAATTGTGAGGTACAGAACTGGAATGATGTGTCTAGGATTCTTCCAGTGCTGCAGGTGTTTATTCTGCCTCTGACATGAACAACTTACATAAGTTTGCCTGCTACCCTTTTTATAGATTATAAGAATTACTCAGAAGAATTTCTCAATAAAACCTAGCACTAAAAATGTAAAATAATGTTACATACTGAATTATTTCATCTATCAATTTTACTATCTTTAAAGAAAATGCATGCCAGAATTTCAAGGACTGCTTTATAGCTGGCTTTGATGCTTTTTATAGGAAAACTATCATCAATAACCACACGTACTTTTGCTTTTCTCTACTTTCTGTACTTTTGCTTTTTGGAGCTCGTTCCATTTATGCTTTTCAGCGCTGTTAACATCACCGTACCCCTGTCCTTTTGTCTTCACTCTCTGTAACCGCACGCACACTGCACCCTTTCCTGCCCTGCGGCCATGAACACAGTGGATGCAGCACTCCCTCGGGGCTGGACTGTGGCAGTGGGCGCAGCACCCCCTCTTCCATTAGCACGGTCAGCTCCATCTGCCCCATGGAGCTCAAAGCGGTGTCTAAGATGGCCCCCAATGTGCCCCTGGAAATGGAGCTTCCCGGTGTCAAGATTGTACACGCCCAGTTTAACACACCTATGCAGTTGTACTCAGATGACAATATCATGGAAACACTGCAAGGCCAAGTTTCTACAGCTCTGGGGGAAACACCCATCATAAGGTAATTAGAGCAGCATCTATAATATTTATGAATACACTAATTTAAAATATACCAAAAAAATAGTATCACACTGTTCCTATGAAAAAGGGGAAAACAGTTAGAGAGAAACCAACTAATTTAAAACCATTCAATATTCACTAAAATATTAGTAATATCTGGGTTTTAACCCAAAGTATTAAAGGAGTCCATCAGAATGTACAAATAAATATTTTTTAAGCAATAATCTTAGAATTGCAGCTAATAAATAAAAACTATGATACTAACTGGATTATTACCTGAATGACCACTCCAAATCAAGACTCTGATTCCCTCCAAAATTTAAAACTTTTAAATAAACTATTATATTTATCTAATAATGATTTCATAATTTTCTCTTATTAATAATTCATAAAATAATAACAAAATTCATATCTACTGTTGAAATTCAGGTTACGAAGATTAGGAAATATTATAAATGGTTATAGTGTTCTAGATACTTGACTCCCATTCTAGAATCATTCAGTACAACCAAATCTCATGTAAAAAGAGACAGAATTTACTGTAGGCCTACAAATCCATGTCTGATTTGTGAATTCATTCAGTGCACAACTAAAGTCAGATAGGAACCTTATGTACATGGATAACAATTATGACTATACAATAAAAAGTTTTAAAGCACTATTCATTTTTTAGGAGACAATTCACTACTTAGGTTGCTTTATCTTTACCTGTTTTACAACAGTACTTAAGTAAGTTAACAATTCATAATATGTATGGCATAAAATAAAGATAAGTACTAATATTTTAAATAAGCAATAATCACTGGCACCAATGAGCCTTCTTCAGCACCTTGCCAAATTTGGCTGCTGCTAACAAAAAATCCGTATCTATATAAAAGTATTTTGGTTCATTCTAGTTAATGAAAACTGTAGTTAATGAAGTCTTTTCAGAGTGAAGTTACTCTATTGCTCAAATATTTATGCTCAATCAGAACAATTAGAGTACAATAAAAGAAAAATTTGCTGCTTCATTATTGTGAAATAATGGATTAAGCCCAAAGTAATCAGATTTCACAGTGCCTGTGACATCACCTACTCTCTCTATGCAGGTTTGAAATGTCTCTTGCTCTGGGATGGCTTTCACTATGAATGCATTAAGAAATGTAAAATGACACATTTGTGTCTGGGGTTTTTGCCTTCTGTATGTAATTGCATTATCACTTGCTTTATATTTATAAATATTTTAGTAAAGAGGAGATAATTCAGGGGTTTAATTAAACATCACCAAGAATTGTAAAAACTACACTACTTCTATTCATTAAAAGATTCTGACAGGAGAAACTGGTAGTTTTTTCACCAGCTTAAAGATGGCTCAAAGAAATCTACTGATTGATGAAGATCAAAAAATTCACTTAAGCAACAGGGGTCACTGTCCAACTGCTGCTGCTCTTACTGGGCCATCTGGCAGCTTGGATGCTACCTGGAGAAACAAACCAAACCATTAAAGAAAAACCCAGTCTAATTCTTTGCGGACAGTAGTAAGCCAGTTGCAACAGGAAATTTAAACTGGACATTTGCGTGTGTAGCTGTAACAGATTTTATCAAAGTAAATTTGGATGCTTCTGATTACCCTCAGTAAGTGTATGAAATTTATAAATGCTACATAGTCAGTGTAATTCCTGTCAGTGCATACAGTGGTCTACTCTTCCTCTCGACTACTTAGGACACCATTTATCATGAACAATTTGAAATATTCAGCAGAGTTTAAAATGCCATTAAATATTCTCAGTAAAATCTTTGTCTCACAGGTCATTTGAGATTCAACCACCAACTCCTGTTTGGACAATAAATTGCTTTATATTTTTATTATAACACTGCCATTGCAAAAGAAATCCTTGTCTTATTTTTTATTAAATTAAGAAATAGAGCATCCATTTTTCAGTATTCACCTTACAGTGTTTCCTATTTTGCAGTACTTATTTCACTCCTTTTTGAAATTTCTGTATGTTTAATAAATAACAATTCTCTTAGTCAAATCCAAATAATCACCATATTACCTAGTGATCGAGCTAACTTAGAAGTCATGTTCTCCCAAAAGATTTGACTGGTTAGGTTTTGGCTGACTTTATGTAAAGGCATGAGCTGTGATTTTAACAACATTCTTGAGAGCAGCTGCTGCAAAAAGGGAACTTCTGGATGCCATAGCAGAGAGCACCTGGTAATACAGCAGATGATTACTGGAATGAAACTACTTTGAGATTAAATGGCGTTTTCTCAAATGCCAGTAGAGTCAAAACAGTAATTATGGAAATATGTAAATGAGTTTCTAGATTTGTTTTTGTAACAGTTGCATTGATTTAAGTTTTTTTCATTACTTTTTAGATAAAAAAGAGACTATATAAAACAATGCTACCTGAGAAGAAAGTTTCTCAATAGCCATAGGAGCATGTCTTTATGTTTGTTTCCTGAATCATACTCTATGACTGGTAGAGACGTTGCTTTAGAGTTATGTTTGATAAACTGTTTTTATCTGCTCTTCCTTCTTTAACACAGTGACCCATCTCCCAACTCAGTGTGTCAGTCTGATGTGTACAAGATGCTGCACGCCAACCAGGAGGAGCCCAGTCAGCCACGCCAGTCTGGCTCCTTTAAGGTGCTCCAGAATTTAGTCTCCGAGGAAGGTGGTTAATAACAACATATTCTACCTTTTCAAATCATTTTTAAATGTTTGTGGGAGGGGGGAATCTGTGAAGAAAGTAAGAAAGATTAGAGATACAATTCCTGAAAGCCCAAATAATTCCCAACCTTACAGCTACCACACCAGTCTTCTGCCATTTCTACTCCTTGCTTGTACAGCAAGCAGTCTCCTCTGCAAATACAATGCAGGTGCTGATCACATTTTCCAGAATTTCCTCTCCGATTTTAAGATCTTTAATATCCAAAGTTGACTTTAACTGAACAATAAAGTTTTATCTGTGAGAATTTTTGGGACAAGCTGCTTATACTCATGACACCAAGAAAGAAAACACCCTCTTCCATATCCAGGAAAAGAGGAATTTAAACTAACTCCTGAAATCCCCTTAAAACTTATTTCCTCTTCATTCTAAATCAAAACTGAGGAAGACAATATAATTTTCAGTCATATTTCCTTCAAATGAAGAAGTTTTGAAAAAAAAATTATTAAAGGCTGCAAGTTTATTATATTTACAGTAAGCATAAAGAGCAAAATAGAACCAAAATTAACCTAAAAGGTAATATTTTAAATTTTAATGTTTATATATCAACATTTACTGGAGAAGGAATAAAGACATCCAATTGTCTACATATATATCATTGTGGGATTTTACTTAGCATTTTCTTGTATTTTGCTATTATTTTGTATTCATGTCATGTTACTAATCTTTCCAAATTGTTTTAAGTTAGTTATACAAATAAGAAGCTTTCTGAAAATAGGTGTTGATTATATCATGTTTCTGTGTTAAAGTCCAATTCTCCTCCCTCTCTGCTGTACCCAAAACCTACTCTCAGAGAATTAGGTGATGTCCATGCAGCAGAGAGCACTGCATGTGCAATCTCTTTTGGACTTGCTTTTGGCTACAGCTTACGCAATATTTCTCCTGATTCCAAAGAGGTGGAATCTGGCCTACCAAACCTTTCTAGTGGGACTGCATTGTTTGTTCATGTAAGTGAAAGCCTGTAAATACATGCAGAAGTGTATGTACAGTACAGAAAGTACAGAAAAGCGCAGAATAGTATTTAACTGCATCAGATGCTTCTATATTATCCTGTACATAACAGGATTGTTTTGTTTCTTAGATGGGCGCCCTGTGGGAACAAGAAGTGTGAAAGCACCTGTAACAAAGATACCTACTGCCATGCCTGGTGTCCAGAAAGTGCCACAGTGTGACAAATGTGGGAGTGGGATTCTGTAAGTTGTTTCTTTTTCATTTTAGAAATCCCCAGCTCAAGCACACGTCATCCTCAAACACCACTGCAAACTACAGAAGAGCATTCCTGTAATGCTGCTAGAGAACAGGGGTATAGAAATATATTGTTCAAAATGCCAAATTATAACCTGTACCTTCAACAATTTTAATACAGATTATATAAGTTTTGACAAAGTACCACTGAGGTTTTAATTGAGATTTCTCAGGACCTTTTGCAAGTCAACTATTAACAATTACACAATGAAACCAGCAGCTACCTGTGCTGTGCTGTGTCAGGCTTTGAATTCTCAAAAATTTCTTGTTAATGCAAAGCATCCTTTTCCCAACCCAGTGGGAGTATTCAGAAAGCTCTGCAGTCCTGTTTTAAAACTATCAGATTTCTACCTGATTGACATCACTAACTTCAGCAAAGAACACAGATAATGATGAACTGAGAAAACACACACATGAAGAAAAAGCAATGTGGTTTCGAAAGTGATTTTGTCACCCTTTTGATAGGCTAGGCTGTGCTTTCTGTCTTGTAACCAAACCAACATGTTTCTTCAAACCCTTCATTTTCCAGTGCTCGTGAACTATGTGATCAACTCTACAGCATTTTATGTCACTTACTCAAACTCAGCATCCAACCTTAAATTTTATAGTAGTTTCTAAAACCACAAGATGAACAACTGTAAAGCCTTAAAATAAATACCTTGAACATACCTTGTATCATAGAATCACAGAATGGTTTGAGTTGGGAGGGAATTAAAGATCATCTAATTCCAACCCCCCTGCCATGGTCAGAGACATCTTCTAATAGTCCGGGTTGCTGCAGTTTCTTTTCTCATTTTAAATTCATATTAATTGATTGAGACTTTCTCTTTTCCTTGTTTCCATATAGAGGGACAGTGGTGAAGGCACGTGATAAATACCGGCATCCGGAGTGCTTTGTGTGCTCTGACTGCGATCTCAACCTGAAACAAAAAGGCTACTTCTTTGTGGAGGGCCAGCTGTACTGTGAAGCTCACGCCCGCGCCCGCATGAGGCCACCAGAGGGATATGAAACAGTCACGGTTTACCCCAAATGCTAGTCCTAGGTTAACACACAAATATATGCATGCACACACAAAGCCTTTACCAGCTTAGAACTGCAGTACCAATGTCAGGACTTCTGCCTAAATCCAAAGTAGCAGCTTTTAAACCTTTCCCTGTGGGATTCTGAGAGAGGAAGAAGTCCTTGTTAGCCAGCAATAGTATATTATACCAGCAAAATTCTGCTAAAATATTGGTTTTGAAACTGTCAATACAACTCAAGGAAGTTTAAACTGAAAAAGCTCTCCTAGAACACAAAAAGTGAACCAGCTGAGGTATTACATGAATGCTACAGCATTATGTACACACATAAATATATTATATACATAAGTGCTGTAAGCAAGACATTACTTTTAACTTAAAGTAGGTATTTGTGCAAACACCAACGCCATCAAAGTCTTACAGCCTGGGCCGCTATAAATGTAGAAACTTGACAGATTAGAAAAGCAGCAATTTTACATGTTTAGTACAAAACAAGCAGTTGTTCATGTCTGCTATTATTCAACTATCATTAATGTATGCCCCAAACATGTTTTGCTTACTTTGCTCTGAATTTGGGGTTATATTGCCTTAATTTTCTGATGCAGCAACTGTGATAAAAAATAAATATCAAGTCATACAATAAGTGGTTAGTATAATAAAGGCTGGTTAGTATGAAGCAAAGCAAAGTTCTATGTTGTCTTAATGATTTTGAAATGATATCAACTTTCATATCACTTTGCAGAAAATTGTTTGAAAGCATGCACACACATAAATTGCGTTTTTTTGGAAAAAGAACCTCACACTCTAATAGGAATTGTGAATTCATTGTGAATTGAGAATGAAAACAAATTTTAAATTTTTTCTGCAGAAAATGATAGTGGATGTTTGTATCTCCATATTTCAATTTCCATACTAGAAACAATGGGGAAATATCATCACAATATCTTTATTGCTGGCAAATTAAAGCTTGGACAACTTTAAAATAAAATGTTAATTAAAATATGCAAAGGCAAGGTCTTTTATAAAAAAGCCTGGTGAAGTCTTAAGGAATAAAAAAACAAAAAGCTGAAGGAATATGGGTTTGTAATCAATTTCTGAAACTTGTCAAGGACTACACTGTTTTCTGGTAGGTGCCAGCCACATAAATACATGTAACAGGAAAACCATACTTTGCACTTTTAGAAAACATCAAACCAAGTCATAAATTCTTTATTGGGGTAGTTTGAACCTGCTCTAAATTAGAAAAATCTACAAAATTTTATATCAAGTCCACAAGACTAGCAAAAAATTAACAACCCAGAGACAAACAATCCCATGTACTTTTCCCATTCTATACTGTAAGAAACCTATAATACAAGTAGAATAAGGAATCAAAATAAATTATACATACTTTAAATTTATTTTAAAAATTCACAGGTCTCAAAGACTTAAATACAATTTCCACACATTCAAAGACTTTTCAAAATGTCTTAAAGTATTGTTTCAGAACTCAAATGTTTTCAAAATGTGTGTGTCACTGCATTTATTACTTACATTTCCATATCAAAAGCAGAGATTTTTTTTAAAAAGTGTTGCACCCTTTTCAAGGCTAGCTCCTGAATTATTTTTGGGCACAAAATACAATTCTGCTCCTCAGGTATCATGGAGGAAATGTGTAGTATTAATATTTTTCCATTGATACAGCTCATAAATCTGAAAATCCTTTTGAAAATAAGAGTGCGCATAATGTCTATTTTTACAAACTTAAAATGCCATTGGTGATTTCAAATGTTTGTTTAATTTTTATGTCTTTGTGGAGTAACTAAAAGTAAAATTAAAACTACTACATATGAAACATATTTTGTGTTTGTTTTTATCTGGTATGGAAAATGAGGAAGTGTGAGTGTCAAGTGACCTGACAACAACAGAGGTTTGGATTTCAGTTGGAGAGAGCAGTGTGCTTTGGATTGATCAGATCCCTGGCAAGAATGAAAGACAATTTTTATATTAGGCATTTGAGTACATATCCAGGGCTTTCTGAAACAGAATGAGATAATGTGCTTTCCAAACTAAAGACTCAAAACTCCTCTCTTTAACACACCAAATACACCAATTGTAAATGTGGGGAAACTCTTGGAAATGCAGACACAAGAACTCATAGAACATGTCCTGATGCTGAAACTCTGGGGTAAGTTCAGCAGTATTGCATCATCATGTAGTGCTATTTTGGGAGGTTTGAAGTTGGATGTGGCTTTGATAGAATCAGAAGGTAAGCCTATCTAATTGCAGGTACTGACCTAGATGAAAATCCATACAACAGTATAACATCAAGTCAACCCTTATTTCAATTAATGCAGATTCTGAAACCTCTGATCCTGATAGACGAGAAAAATAGGAAATCTCACCCCACAATCACTTCAGTCTGGGAGAACTGAATATAGTTTTAAATGTGAGAGGAAGATACACCAATTCTCTCTATTGCATCCTCAAGGTCAAATTCTTTACTCAGTAGGGTGTCATTGGTTCCTGGTACATAAGGTGGCCACCTAAAGTTCTACCCACTTTATCTTCTGTATTCAGAAGTGTAGCCAGTCAATCTTGATGGTAGCTTAATGACACTGTGCCTCTCAGCTGTGCCTGGACTCTTACACATATTACAAGCCAAAGGCAGGCATGGCATTTATTTTTAGCTGGAGAAAAAGGTAGGAAGAGCGACCTCACATGCCTTTCATCTCAACTCTTCAGATGTTGATCAGCAAGTGTGAAAAGCTTTCCCTAGTTATGCTACTGCTACATAAACAGCAAGGCTGTTCTGGGAGATGTTAAAAACTTATAAGAAACTGCAATACTCCAAATGAGGAAGCCAAGAATTACTTCTGAAAATACACGGGTTAATTTATATGTTACTTTTGAATCAATTCTTCCAAGAGAGATGCTTTTGCTCTTTTAAGTAATACAGTTTTGCCAAAAAAATCTGAAATCTTAGAAACTACTCTAAAGCAGCTAAAAGAGATGGTTTTTTCCATCAACTAAATAGCTTCCTTCATTTTTGCAACTACCTTTCATCACCTAAAAAATTAGACTCACACTTCAGATCAGAAGTGGGCTATTGAATGTAAACCCTCCACTGTTCCCACTGACTGCATTTTGGTTCACATGACACAACTTCAGAGTGCACAAAGTGGTTTCCTTCAGGATAAAATTCAACCAGAAGTTGTGATCTGGGAGCACTGCTAGTGCACACCAACCAGTAATGGGAACTCAATCCATAGAATCAAACTAGAACTGAATAGACCTGTGCCTGAGACATATGTTAAGGCAGATGCCTCAGTACCAACTGATGTGCTCCTATTGAATCTTGCTGCCTTTTAAAACACACTTAGCTTCAAGAATTGCTTGCAAGTTTCATAGAGAAAAGACTTCTTAACAGAAATTAAATTACTGACTGCTTATCCAGTCTCAGAAATTGGACCTAATTTCAGATGTATCAAAGCTCAGAGCTGTTTGATCAAGACTTCTGGTTCAAATTTCTATAAACCATATCAAAGAGCATAACTCTGCAGCTGGGTATAGATCTGACTTGCTTGTAAAAGACATGTATGTGATTTAAACTCCATTTTAGGGGTCTTTTTCACAAGGATAAGACCATAATTTTCCTAGTGGGTTCATAAATTTATAAATTAAATGGTGGGAAGTAAAACATGTTTGCTGGCATGTATCCAGCAAATTTCTCTCTGAAGGCAAGCATACTCTGCAGATTTATCCATTTCTGTTTCTCTTTTCTGCTTCTGTCATCCAAGCAAGCTATTCAGATAACTTCTTTGAAACTGTTAACAAGAAATCTCCACAAGCAGATTATTTTTATCTTTTTCTAAGTGCACAAAGTTTTGAAATAAAATGCAAGTCTTCAGTTTATGGTCAGTGCCATCAACTAAAATCTTTGCCTCCACAGCATATGCTGAATAAAAAATGTTATCTACACAATGAATTCACAAAGGATTTTGTTTCTATATATGGTAAAGCACATTTAGTTCAGAGTTCTCAGTGAGTGTTTGCAGTTACATGCACTCTACCTAATCCTCCCTCTCTGCACAGCAGAGCAAGACCCAAAGATCAGTAAAGCTCTAGTAAAGTCTTGAAAGATTGTATATTATATTATATTATTTTGAAAAAAAACCACTGTCTTTGGCACATGAGGGGACAGTTGCCCAAAATGAACTGTTAAGGAAATACTGGTTTATACAGGGTAGACAAAATTACAGCTGTGTTAGAGTGACAAATCACAAAACACAGAAGTTGTAGAATAGTTAAAGATTATTACTTTTACTCAGAAAACAAAATATTCCCTAAATACTAACAGGATTCTGAGAGGAAAAATCTCTTGCAAGGTTTTTACAATTTTTCTTTTCATGTTACTGTTCAAAAACAGATTTAGATTTATAGATGACTCATTCTCTGTATAATGATTTTTAAAAATAGTATATTCTTGATTTGAGAAATTTTTAATTATCCTGTAAACACAGGACCTTATAAAAAGTTAAACATTAATCAGACCAGATATCCAAGGAGATATGACTGGAATAATATGTTCAATGGCAATAAAATAATACATGCAGCCAATTATCTCTACACATTCAGGCCAGAACCAAGTTTCTGTATTACAACAAAGAACAATGTTCTGATTTTATGCAAAACCTGTAAGGTGTCAATAGCAACACTTTACACTCCTGGCACAAAGCACAGAAATATCCAGTTCATTTGCAATGAGAAAGGAATCTGAGTTTCCCAGCACCAGCTTTGCAGGGTAATTATGAGGTGCTCACAGGCTGCACACAGGAAGCACAGGAATAGGTAGTTTTCTGTGAGGAAGAGTAAATCCCAAAGAGAATCTATGAACAAATGACAATCAGTCTTTCACTTTAGTTACAGACAAAATATCATTTTCATATACTGACTATTCAATTTGTGTAGAAGTTATTCAATGCATCATTAATAAATTTATGCTATTTAATAATCATGTTTCTGAATGAAATTTCTCTATTATAATTGGCAGTGTCACAAATAATTCTCATCACTGCTTTACTTTGTGCAATTTGGACTTCTCATATTTTTACTTCCATATCTTGCACATTTAAGAAAGCTGGGAGTGGAATAAAACTGCCAAATATGAGACACTTAACTAAGACACTTTTATTCTGGCTTTCTATTATTTTCCAAGAATTGCATACCTTTCTGCTGTTCAACTGTTGCAAATTCCCTCAATCTCGTTTTAATTTCACTGCAAGAATATCCCTATATTCCAAATCATGGTCACGTTTACAGAGAGCTTCTGTTCACTGCTCCAGATCTCTCACACCTCTTTCAGCAAGCCAGTTTAAAACTACACACAAGTAGGATGTAGGAAAACTCTACTTGTGTCAAAATTAAATTCTTCCACTGTTTGTGTCAAAATTAAATTCTTCCACTGTTCACCTTACCTCATCCTACAAGGAAAGCATATATTCCAAGATAGCTCAGAAGCAGAAATAGTCCAACTCTATCAGTCACAGTATTGAGAATTAAAAATAATTGGTAGCCCACAGTTTAAAATTCAGACTAAGCAGACAAGGTAGTTACAGTACAGAAGTATAAATGGCATGATGACTTATAAACAATTTTTCACACAAGGTTAGTGGACTGAAGTTGAAATAAAAAAGCTTTAAGAATTGCAAAGTGAGAAAAATGCACAGTAATCACTCAGCACAAAGAAAGAACACACAGAGTGTGAAAACTAGTCATACACCAAGACACCAGCAAGATCTTTTATCAGCTGATCCAATTACTGGCTGGCTCATAACAATTTCTCTCTTCCCTAAGTAAAAATGAATTGGAAAAAAAGTGAAGCCAGGTAAGGATCCTGCATTGTATTAACAGCACTAGTTCTTTAAACTTCTGCTTGGGTATAAATTAATGTATGGTTACACAATCTCAGGAACTTCAGAAGATTCCTTAATCCTAATACTGGAGTATAATTCTAAAAACATGCACTTGTTACTCCTCTGACTCATCGTTCATCTAACAGTTTCCATTCTGGCTTGTAATGAAATTCTTCTCTAGGAGCACATGCACCAGCCAGCTCTGGTAATGGCCTTCCCTACATACTTCCTCTTCACTGCTTATTAACAACTCGCCTTTCTGAATCCAGAGCTACTCTCACCCTTGACAAAGTATGAAAGTGTAATGTTTCAGAAATACACACTGACACACACTGCTGTTTTTCCTTACATGTCCACAGAAATGCCAACGAGGTAAGTTCCCTTATTAAGGATGAGGTTTTGGTGACCCCATGATATTTTTCTTTGAAAAACATGCCTAAACACAGATGGGGCTTTTGATGTCTGTTAGCAAAAATTGCACCAGTTATTGTCCTACTCTAGGCAGAAGTAAGGACTGAGTAAAATGTGCTTTACACTGGTAACATCTGGGCAAATAACAAGCTGTCAAATCAATCATGGGTATACTGTGGCATATAAGGAAGAAAAGGCAAAAACTTTGAGGCATTCAGAAGACAATGTTGCACTAGATCTCACTGCTGTTTGCCAAAAAGCTTTTCATGGCAATTAAATCTCCCGGAAACAAAGCCTCCTCCTGAATGCTGAAAGGGCTCAAATTCATGTTCTCAACACAATACAAGACATAAAACAGAAAAGTAGGACAATCTCTTTTTTCCCAAAATTCCAATGTCAGACAAAAACGTTGTGTCTAATTTTATATTTAATTTACCAATAACAGAGCATGCTGGATACATGGTACAAAATAATTAGTAGAGCAGAACAGTATGAATATTTACACTCATACAGATTCCTCTTTGAAAGTGGGCAAGTTTGCCAATAGTGGTGATACCAGAATCCTGTTTTGAATGTATCCCTTAAATGACTCGGCCCTTGATATTTCAGACATTGCTGGAGAGGTCAATTTACATCAACAGCTCTGACTCATACACTGCCTCTCAAGCTAGAGAATCAAAGTGACATTTCCAAGTATTTAACGGATTTTGTCTCTATGATCACCCGGTCAGATCCCAATGCCTCACACACTTGTATCTTCACTCCTATCATGTTTCAATAAACCTGTCAAGCTTGCACCTGTTCAAAGGTTGGTGGAACATGTCTACTGATCATCTCACAATAATCAACAAGTGGCAGCTGTGCCTGTAGCTGATTCTAACATTTCTATCATTATGAGGGACATAGACAAATTTCACTAGCTGTTCATATTTAGCCTGTATTTCTTTAAGAAGATTCATGAGGCTATAAAGACCTGAGTCATGCACTCTCAAGACAGATTGCCATCTGATACTGTAAGTTAAAAGAACAATGGGCTGCTTCTGAATAAGTCTCTCTTCTTTTCTCTCTTTTTTCCTTCTTTTATTAAAACCAATCAGCAAATAACTCTTGCTGAGTTTTTCTGGGAAAGCTTTTTTAGGGAACAGTCAATGTCAAACACCAATTAAGGGAAATAGGAGTCATCCTTGGTATTTCTTGAACATTCATGTTGAGAGAGTAATGCCAGACATTTTCCTAAAGCTTTATGTTAGATGAAGTTGAAGCATTTTGCAAAATAAATCAGTACTTTAGGGGTTCAGAATGTATTCAGCAGTTTTTAAGAATATACCAGTTCTGATTTTATTAACAATAGTGTCTAATAAAAAGAAAAAGGAAGGAAGGAAGGAAGGAGACAATTCTCATATCTTTGAGAAAAAACAATTTACCTTCATCTTCAGAGAATGTCTCTTCCACCTTAAAATTATTACCTTTTAAAAAGTAAGATAAAGCCTTAACTCGTAAACTTACCCCCCAAAATAAAGACATTTTGAAAGTGATCTTTCTTCTTTACTGGAATTGTTCTACAGTTTATATATTCTTCTTGAGGCCTTTTCTTCTAAAAAAGAAAAAAGGAAAGAAATGGCTATTTACTTGTGATCTTTTCAAGATCAGGTTTTATGTTCACATCCAATTCACTTATCCAGAAAACAGAAATTATTTTCTCCTAAATAAATGAGCAATCATTAACTTTCTTTCCATAACTTTTTTTTTTCACCAAACCTTTAATGGTTTCACACTAAAATGCTGCAGCAATTCCAGCTTAAAAGTGATCCAGTCAGCTGCCCATAGCTCTTAAGGCAAGCAGTGGGGAATGAGATGAGTGGGCCACTCTGGTTCCCACATGAGCACAATAGCATCTATATGGTCCCATTCAAAAACTGATGTCAAAACCATCTTCTGGGGCACACAGGGGATCTCCACCACTTGTACACAAAGCCTGGGACTGTGCCACCAGGGCTCTGCAGAGAGATTTCTTCCCTCTTCCTGCCTTGGTAGCCAGAGAAGTCCCGGTCTGGCAAGAGCTCTGAAGAGACTGCATGCCCCAAGTCAGAAGAGACAAAAGCTAATGGGAGTCCTTGGAAGTTACTCTCAAGATACTCTTCATCACACAAGGTCATCTGGACGTCATCTCTTCACAGATTTTACTGTCCCTGTTAGCTGGCCTTGTTATGGTGTTTTTTGCTCTTGTCCATACTAACTGGTCACTACAATTTTTTCTTTATTTCTCTTTACTCCATGCCTAGCTCTTTCTTACAGGCATTTTATCATATTCCCCCTATAATTTTAACTTTGATTTGGCCTTGCATATTCCAGGAGAATTTTTTTTTCTTCCCTTTTTCTAATAAATTATTGATAAACTTAATTTAGGAAGTCTAGCAAATTCCAGAAGAGCATCTTTGAAGTGAACTTTAGGTTTATTCTTCTCAACTTTTCCTCCATTTTTGACTCTCAATTCACCATTAAAATCTGAGGCTGAATTACAGTGTGTATAATCTCTTCCAAGCTTGCTCAACAGCCTGAAAATCTTTAAAAAATTCTTTACACTTTAAATCTGCTATATAACTTTGATACTCTTTGGAAATGGGCTTTTAGGGGTTGGGGTTATTCCCCAAGCATCATATTATTCCTCAAAATTAGTAATACAGTCTCATTACTATTCACCCTGTCTTTACTCAGACAACTGCATGCCACTAAACAAATCACATATTTCAGAATCCTTACTATGCTTTTCCTTATTTTACTTGTCAATACTTCCTGAATTTTGTTTGCTTACTGCTAAATTTCTGGCAATTTCCTGATGCACAGTGTTGCTCTACTGTTTTTCATCTATTCTTGTTCTTGGTTTTCAGTTTCTTTTCCCTCCACATCTCTTGTAAATATTTTTGGGTGGTTTTCAATAAGAAGCATGTTGTAATGGAACTGCAAATTAGATGAGTCCTTATGTTAACAACAGAAAACTAGGATATTATGGGAAAGAGCTCATGAGAGAAGGAAAAACAGCTACATAAATCATCACTGGCTCCTAAAACTGGCTAAACTAATTCTTCATTTTCAGACTATTAACTAAGAGACCCAGTGTTGTTTTCTGTGATTTTATGCAGTGTTTAACTTCCTGGAATGTCTTTCTGCACTGGACAATTTTCCTGTATTTCATAAGACATCAAAAAAAAATTCATTATTTTTCATTTAGTTTCTTGTTGAAGAAATACCGACGGTTTCTCATGGGTCAATATCTGGATGTGTTTATAGAAAATGAAGTGCTCAATGTCATTTATTTTTATTTCTAAACAAAGCAATGTACTGGTCTTGTTTCAGGTAAAGATGTACATCTGAATTTTGCAATGGTTCTATTGTTTTCAAGCCAAGACTTCCATTATGTTTTCAGGTCAAGACCCCCATACCCATTTTCTGTTTGTCTCAAATTTGGGACTAAACACTTTATTTAGGAAGCTGTGGTATTTTCAAAGAGCTCATCTTGTTTATTTACAGCAAATAGGAGCTGACAACTCCAGAAGGCTTTTCTTGTCATTCCTCCTTGTCTTACTGACTTTTCAGGAATCCAGGAAATCACAACACAGATAAGCTAAGAACAGTCTCCCGTGCACACAAATCCCATGATAGCATAAACAGCCAGCAAAATACCATGAAGAAATTTCCAAGTAAATGTCCTCTTCCAGGGTAGATCTATAATTTCATTATTTAGAACCCTTATTTGATCTGTAAACTGATAGTATACCACAGGATTAACTCTCTCCCTGGCTGGGATTCACACATCACCCTGGTAATGCTAACTTGATGTGTATATCAATTCACGCCATGTATAGTGGCAGAACTCACTGTTCTCAATGTTCGTATCCTCATTGACAAAGAAGATGCAATATTTTGAGAAATTTCCACAATTTGGAGCGCTTGTATCAGGAACTGATAAATTAATTTAACATTTATTCAATTCAAATGATGAATTATTCTTGCATCACTAGTTCATCCTTCTTGCTCTTGCATTCCTTGGAAAAAATGCTTTCTGCTGTCCCCCAGACATTTCATGGTATACTAAGGTTTTTTACAACTTAATAAACATTTTGTAAGTTACCTTTGACAAAACAGCCCAATATAAGAAAAAAAAATCCTACTTGATTTGCTAGCATAGCTTAAGGACAAGCTGAAATCCCTGACTCAAAGATCAAGACCAATAACTGTTAAAAACCATTCCTGAAATTTTAAGGGCAAATTTCTCCATCAGTGACTCCCAGGAAAAGGTTCTAATTCTAGTGAACAGAAGAGCACTGAAGAAGCATGTCTGGAGACAACTTTGTCACTAATCTTAGAACAGGATCCATAAAATTCTCCAAACTGTATGCAAGGGACTGATTTCAGTGACAGATTTTATTCTGTATTAATTATGGATTGCATACATAAACCAAAATTTGTTTTTCTCCTTATGATGCCACAAAAATTAAAAACAAAAATAAATTATTTCTCAGTTGGTAAGTAGCTAAATATAAGATTTACGTTTGTTGGTGTTGTGTAATGCTGCTGGCCTAATTCCAGACAATAAACCCTTCAGCTGTCCCTCAACAGGTGTAAAGTGGTTTCACTAACTTTATACCTCTGCAAAAACACATTCGAACTCTTCAGAGACCCTGAAAACCTTGAGCATTACCATTCTTAAGGACTGAGAGTCATGACCCCACCTTGACTCTCTTACCTATGTAACTGCAATTGCCCATCAAAATGATGCTCTGATGGACAACTATCAATGTCTGTCAGGCTGCAGAACTACGATCCTCCAATGCTATAAACACGTGTAAACTTTCAGCATCAGCACTGAATGACAAGTCCCACAACTGAATATTAAAAAGCCCAAGCTTCTTCAACATCTCCCGCCACTGAACTAGTCAGGCAATTATATTCCAAAAGCCTGGGACTGTTCCGCGAGCGTTCCCTTGAGAGATTTCTTCCCTGTGCCTGCCTTGGTACCCAGAGAAGTCCTGGTCCAGCAAACGCTCTGCAGAGTCTAAGGCATCATATCACAGATTTTTTTGAATATGAACGTTAAATTTAAAGGTTGCGTTTGAACTTGTTCTTTCACCAACAAATCCTGCCAGATCTGTAGCTTTTATGCAATAGCTCTCAGGGCCAAGCGGGCCGCACGAAGAGGCCGCCGCCACCGCTGAGGGCGGCCTGGCCTCCCCGCCCTCCCTTCCCCGCCCT